>NC_138370.1:112817161-112824663 GCF_054177405.1 Leptonychotes weddellii | reverse complement strand
TCTTGGTAACTTTCAAATATGGAACACAGTATTATTCACTATAGTCACCACGCTGTATAGTGTATCCCTAGGACCAATTTATTTCATAACTGGAAGTTTGTGCCTTTTGACCCCCTTCACCCATTTCACTCCCACCCCCACCTCTGGCAACCACAGTCTGTTCTCTGTATCTATGAGATCATTTTGGTCATTTTTTGTTCTTTTCTTTTATTAGATTCCACTTCTAAGTGAGATCATAGGATATTTGTCTTTGTCAGACTCATTTCACTTAACATAATGCCCTCAAGGTCCATCCATGTGTTGTTGCAAATGACCAGATTTCTTTTTTAAGGGCTGAATAATATTCCTCTGTGTGTGTGTGTGTGTGTGTGTGTGTAATCACATTTTCTTTATCCATTCATCCATCAATGACACTTAAGTTGCTTAATGTGACTACTGCAAATAATACTGTAGTGAGCATGGCCACGCAGATATCTTTTCAAGTTAGTGTTTCATTTCCTTCAGATAAATACCCAGAGTTAGAACTGCTGGATCCTATGGTACTTCTATTTTTAATTTAATTTTTTGAGGAAGCTCCATACTGTTTCTCACAGTGCCTGCACCAATTTACATTCCCACCAATGCTGCACAAGGGTGTCCTTTTCTCTCTGTCCTCTCCAGTGTTTGTTATTTCTTGTCTTTTTTGATAATAACCTTTCTAACAGGTATGAGGTGATCTCACTGTGGGTTTGAATTTGTATTTTCCTGATTACTAGTGATGTTAAGCACCTGTTAGTCATCTGTATGTCTTCTTTGGAAAAATGTCTATTCAGATCCTCTGCCTGGGTTGACTGTTTTTTTGTTTTTGTTTTTTGCCACTTGCTTGAACTTCAATGTACTTTTTAGGTGAGAGAGAAAAAGTTGGAATTACAGGGGGGAACTTGTCTGTAAACATTATTTATCTAGTGAGTTGGGGAAAAAAGGGGGGTTGCAAGTCACTGATAAAGACTCAAAGCATCTCAAAATGGATGTGTCTTGGAAGTGCCATAGGCCAACCTGTCAGTCATTACAGGAATCCTGACTATAGCATTTGGTTGAACTCTTTCACCATTGATAAGCTCACCACTTCACATGGCACCACTGCATACATCCTTACACCCCAGAGTTTCAAAACAAAACAAATTAAGTAAAAAAAAACACTGGGAAGGCAGCTTCTGTTTTTCTGTAACATTATATTACATTAGCCTTCTGTAGCACCTATGGAAATCTAAAAATGGAGTTTGGAATCTATTGTGGCAGAAAAGATGTTCATCCTTGCATCTTCCAGCCATGAACAGAGTTAATTTCATTAACTTTTACACTGCAAGATGATATATAGTTTTACTATTTACTATGAAAGTTAACTTTTACATTGCAAGATGATATATAGGAGATGAGCTCAGTAGCTTAAATGACATGAATCTTGGAACTTTTTTTTTTTTATAGATAACTCTTTCTGAAACTTTAGTTTGTGAATGGAAGTAAACCAACAACTTATAGTTGTACATAGAAGAAAATTTGTATAAGTCTATAGAAGAAAATGTCTTAAATATAATCTACAAGCAGCCCGGACTTTGAGTCTTGCAGCAGAAAGGACTCCTGCAGAACTCAAAAACAAGGGACTTTCTAACCTTAGACATTTCTCTTTCTATTGGCTAGTTTCTGGGGTGGTTTTGTACTAAGTGTCCACCTAGCTCAGATGGAAATCCATTCCCAGAATCCCCCTCCCTAACTAGTTCTTCAATAGAGTTGGCTACAAGGGAAAACGATGTGAGATCTGGAGGCAGACGTTGGACAGTGGCATTATTACGCTTGGAAGGGCGGTGTGGTGCATCAGAAGCTGCTCATGGATCCCCCAGCTCACCGTGGTGACGTCCAGCGGTACCCAGGCTGCAGGTCCTAGCCTCCCACCACAGCCTCTCCCTCAGCCTCTGCCCCCCGGGGTCCACGAACAGCTCTGCAGTGAAGAGGGCCAGCTCCTTCCACGGTTCGCCCAGGTCACTGAGTTTGCAGGAGATAGGAGTCCAACACCGATTCCCGTCTGTTTTGCAGGTTCTCGTTTGTCCTTGCTGGGCTCCACGTCATATCCAGCTTTTCTTTACCACTGCCAGCTCTGTGAACCTATGATGACCTCAGGCCCAATACCAGATGCTTCCCACAGACTTTTTTTAATAAGCTCCCATGATTGTGTAAGGTCTAAAACTTATAATAAATCCATTATTCCATACCCACCACCGTGGTTCTGCTTTCCTAACTGATATGGCTTCCATTAGATTGTTCCTATTCAGAACAGGTACTTGGTTACAAATATTCTTTTTGTGCATGGCTTTTTTTTTTTAAGAAAAATTATGATAGCATCAAATGCAATAGTACTGATTTATTTAGCCTAAGCGTGTCATTTGATTTTACCTTCGTTTTGAGAAAGAGACTTGGAATATGCTGTTTGCTCAATTCCACTCAAAACTACTGGGCTGGAGAATTGGGAGTCTGATCCATGAGGAGAGAACAGAGAAAAACTAACAAACTAATTTGAACTTTGTTGCAGTTACTAGAGTTAAAAAACCACCTGGCTAACTAGCTGCTTCTTCAAAATACATTTTAATGTGACATTTGGAAAGTTTTATCTACTCACGATAAAACATGAACATTCAAAATTTGAAAAACAATTCCAAGTAATCACTTTTCATCACAATGTATGTGCACTGAGAGTAAATACAGGCACCAGTGCTTTAACTTCTTTAATATTTCTTAACAGTAAGATTTTTATGGTCTTTAAAGGCAGAGAAGCATCTTTGCATCTTTACATCCTTACGTATTAGCACATAGATAAGACCTTATTAAACATCGACTGATCTAAGAGCAAATTTCAGCTTCCTGTTTTTTACAAAAAAGAAAAGAGCAGCGGTGCATGAGCAAACAGCCACAACCGACTGCATCCTCTGATGCTTTTCTCACTATTATATAGAAACTTCGGCAGGAAACCACAGCTATATCCTTTTCACCAGTATAGAAAAATCTTATGAATTGCTGGCAAGCATAAAACAGCTCTACTGACATTACATAGGTAGTGGAGACAATTTATACTCACCACATCCAGGCACTTTACAACATTTTCACAACTTTTCTCAAGGACAAATTCCCAGGAAAAAGTAGTCATAATAATACTTAGACCTTAGCCACTTGTTTAGGGGTAAATTATATAGAAAAACAACAAATGTCATTGAAACGCAGCTCCTCCCTCAATGTAACGGATATATAAAAAAAAAAAAGACAAATGCTAAAGTATTTTCATTTCAAACTTGTAAGAATTTCTAATTGACCAAAGATGCATTATTCTGTACTCAAAAATCTTGACAGTACTATTTTTTCCCTTTGTATTCAAAATAGCCCAAGAATTAGACCTTTCTTTTTTTTTTTTTTAAAGATCTTATTTATTTATTTGAGAGAGAGAATGAGAGAGAGCACATGAGAGGGAAGAGGGTCAGAGGGAGAAGCAGACCCCCCGCTGAGCAGGGAGCCCGATGTGGGACTCGATCCCAGGACTCCAGGATCATGACCTGAGCCGAAGGCAGTCGCTTAACCAACTGAGCCACCCAGGCGCCTGAATTAGACCTTTCTATCTATCTATCTATCGATAATGTACAAACCCCTTTAGTCCATTCTCATGTATAATTCCATTCAGGAGTTGCACCGCACATTTTAAATTTGTAATATGAGCTTTGACAATGTGTTTTATCAATGAAGGGGCTTTCCAATGAAGATCTCTTAGTCGTTTAGGAAGTACAAAGAAAAGATTATGGCAGAAGTCCAGGGCTCCAACGACTGTAACTTCAATGGGAATCACAGACATGCAGACTCATTTAATACAGAAGTCCGAGAAGACAGACCTCTAGCTTTCTTGCATGTCTACAACACCTATTACAGAAAGTCTCCACAGGCTGTTTGTTCCATGAATACATGTGTAAATAAATGAATGCGTAAGTTCTTGGTGGTGATGGAGAGGGGGGAATAAGAAGGGCATCTCCAAGTTCCAGAAAAGGCTGAAGAGACCCCAAATGCAGAAAACAGGCCCAAGATAGAAGGAAAAAAAAAATGAAAGACCGTTTCTAAAAACTCGAACATTAAAACTAGAATTGTTCTTAAGAATTTCCGGACTAAGCATTTCATTTCTAGAGAAAACCTGAGGTGCCTTGGGCAATGACATGACTTCAAGTACCTCTTTCCCAGATTGTGACATTTGCGTGCCACTTTCATGATTTTTGCCTTATGGTGCTTCTTACCTACACTATTTTTTACCTAACCTTTTTTCTTCAACTGACTTTAACTGGTGCACTAGTTGAAAATATTAGCCTGGTATAGTTAATGAATTCCTAATTCTTAATTCTTAATGAATTAAGAAATGGTAAATGTTTTTGGTAAAACTAGCACATGTTTGATGTGCTAGTAATATATTTTTCGTGTAGCACATAATATACCTAGTATATGTATATGGTATATTTTAGTATATGGTATGTTTTCAAAATACAGCATATTTTAAAAATATACTTTTAAATGTATTCTTAGTATATTTATACTAAAACAAATTCATAACTATTAAAATAAAAAGTAAATCTATATACTATCTAAGATCATCTTATAGGTCACTGATCAAAATCACCTGCATTTTGAAAACTGGTGCACTTTACCATGCCATCCCCTGGAACAAAGCATTTGGATTTTGCAACCACACAAAGTGGTAACAACATTCCAGGTTGATGACAAGAGTCCAGTAATAAGACCAGTGCCTGTAGGTGACTTCTGCCTACTTTTTTTAAACTAGGAAAAAAAAAAAATCAATTGCTTATTAAGGAACTAAAAATAAATTAAGGCAGAAGTCATGGCTTTAAAAACAATTAGTGGATTTTCATCTTCAAAATGGACAGAGATGATGTATTCATCCTCCTGTCAAGTATCATTAATTATTAGAAATATAGTTTTAAGAAGAAACTTGTCTCAAATGAGCTTTCTGTACACAGACTGCCTTTTTTTTCAGCCCTTAATTTGCAACTAGAACACTTAGCTGCAAGCTATAATGAGGAATTGCTCAACTTTCATAAGTAAATGAGTATCTATGATTAAAACATCAATCACGGAAACACTAGTTCTATAAATAGTGTCTCAGTCCAAAGTCCATAGGTCGGCCTAAACACAGGCACATGCTTCGTTGTTCTTGTTCTGTGTGTGTGTGCGCAAGTGTGTGTGCACGTGACTCCCTGATTTGTATTTGGTTCTTCTCTTGAGAAACAAAAAAACGTTGTTTGCTGAACATATGTGTCACCTGGATATTTTGATAAACATTTTTGTTTTTCAACCTAACCGCCTATACAATGATTTATAAAGTTTGACCGTAAAATGTTTGTCCTTGAACTCACTCTGCTTGCTTAAAGAATGACTTATCTCTGATTTAGAAGCTTTCAGTTTGGTTTTTCAGCAACACAAAATGCAATCCAAGTTAGGAGAAATCCATCTACAAAATCCAACCTATTCCTCTTCTTTTGACCCAGTGGTAATAATAATTAATAATGTTAATACCATTGCAGTGTGGCCCGGTAGTGAAGCCTGTGACCTTTGAAGTTGGACGACTGAATGTGCACACAGCTCAGTCGGTTACTATCTGAGGGACCTTAGGCAAGTTTCTAATCTGTTTCCTCATCTCTGAAATGGGGGAAGTAATCGTACAAACCTCATAGATTGGTCTAGATGAGAAATGGGTTTAGCAGGACGTCATTAACAAAAAAGCCTAAAGAATGCAGTTTTGAAAGAGCTGGAATTCATTAATTATACAGATCTGTAGTCTCCCCGTCTCCCGTTTCCTTACAGTGGAGCACAGATGGATGAAGAGAAATGTACTAGGGTTCTCTCATGCCCTAGAACCAAGATGGGAAAAGTGCGGTGGGTGGTTCCCTTAGTCTCGTGCTCCCCCTGTACCCCACTTTACTTCCTCGTCCCCATGTGTTTGGCTGGTTTTTCGTTCTTTTCCACTTATCATCATTAGTTCTGAAATCTAGGTGCCGCCCTGTTCTCTTATTTCCCCTATGCCACAAGAAAGGTCCCTTCTCAGTAGGGGTGAATACACCAAGGTGAAATCACTCACCAGGCATTCCTGAGACATGAATTACCACTTGACCTTCCAGGGTCTTAACACGCTGAAGAGGAAGACCAGGGAAGAGGGATGGGCACACCTTAGAAAAAAAGGATAGCACGAGGACACGGGGTATTTCATGGAGCAACTATGAAAACACCCAAGTGTTTTCAGTACCCCGAAATGGGCACATTACCCAATAATGATCTGATTCAAGATTATTTTCCAAGGGTGGAGGTGACCCTCAAGAGTCTAAGCAATAATCCAAAACAGTGGCCTTTAACTTGTCTTAAAATACCCTAGAGTATTACAAACCATTTATGAGCAATGGCAAAGTACCACTGACGGCAAGTGATTTATTAAAAGACTAGTTTACAGCAGTTTTCTCTAATGTCAGCTACGCTAATCTCAATGATAAAGTAATTTCTATAATAATGTTACTCTCATTTATCTCACTTGCATTTGCAGATGTTTTCCTGAATAGAAGAAAAAGGGAGGGAATGAAGTTATATTGAGGTTCTGGTATACTCTTGGGCAGGAAATTTCCTATAGCATATAAACTAGCTGCCAGCAGAAACTTGGGAGTTTTCTTCATCTTACACCTGCCCCATCTTGGTCACATTTGCTACCCTCTGTTTCTTAGTTGTTTTTAGCAGAATGAAGTTGAAAGTACGTATGTCTACATTTTTATTTTTGATGACATTAAGGAAGTATAGTGTGGGAAAAGGCTTCCTCTCATTTTCAAGCTGGCCTGGCTGGGAAGAAAGGAACCCAGGTGTGGTGAGCAGGTGGCAAAGCTGCAAAGAGGAACGGAAAGTAAGTGAATTGCTAGGGCCTAGAGGGAGGAAGAGAGAGGTTCAGGGGGTGTCTGTTTGGGACAGAAAAAGAAGCCTGCTTGTGAGGCTGGTCGGGGAATTCCCAAGCAATTCCCAGGAAAAGAGCCCACTCTAACTTTGCTGAGCCATATTTATTAATATGTTTATGTAGGCCCGGAGTCTGGGAATTATTTAAGAGTTCAGGCTATGTTTTATTCATTTTTGAACCCCCAGCACATAGTGCAGGGCCTAACATATATATCAAGTACTCAATACAAATGGATTAAGTGATCCAAGCATCCGTCTTCCTTAAATCAGAGCTTCAGCCAGTCCCCTTTCACATTCTATACTTCATCTTCTAAATAAATTCCTATTTCCAGGTTGAGGAATGCTTTTATTTCATTTGCAAAGCAGAAGTAACAGATACATCCCCGATCCATCAAGCTCACATCATGAACTTTTATCATCCCTCCCCAAGAGTTAGACTCACTACTCAAAAGCCACAAACCCCAGAGGGATGCTCTTTAAAAACTCATCATTACAATTTT
>NC_138370.1:112674942-112816661 GCF_054177405.1 Leptonychotes weddellii | reverse complement strand
CTCATCATTACAATTTTAAGCATCCAAATAACCACCAGGGGAACAGGAGAAGAATTCTTCATACGAGCAGGAACGTTTCAGTGTAACTAAATCTATGTCACTTAAAATCACTGAGGAAAAATGAGCTTTATCCCTAAAGAATTTTAACACCTGTGGTCTTTTATATATTATCAATGCATTTTGGGTGATAGGAAGCCTAATACTTACAGACGTGGACCTCATCCTACAAGTAAATGCACTCTGTCCAAAGCAAGCGTGGAGTCGAGGTAGCATGTGTCCTCTGTTGGCTTCCCCTGCTACTATTCTCAGCACTGTCTTCTTGGAGTGAAGCTGCCGAAGCGCCGGCACTTGGGGATTAATAATTAGATGTGAGGATGTTTTTAGAAGCGAGGTAGGAGGCACGATGAGGGGGTGGTACGCAGCGAAGTGTGCACGAGGAAGGAAAGTGGCAGTCGTTGAGAAAGAATGAGATTTCAGAGAGCTATTAATTCAGAGCTTTCTCTACTTTAGAGCTCTGCCTGAGTTTTTCATCTTATTGTCTCAAAGGGCATTTGTTTCTATTTACAACGCGAATAGATCAACTCTGCCACAGTCAGCTCCTTGTGAGCCGTACCAGCAGGGCAGATCCACACGAGCCCGTGGCCAGACTGTGCAGCGATCTGGGCGACGGCTTGACAGCCCAGCCAACTGTCATCGTTAGATGAGCATTTCTCAGCTGTACAGACAGAGCCACGAACCAGGAGACGAGCTGATCCTACTTCTACAGTTTGTTCTCAACTGCCAAGCCGACTAAATAGAAATGCACCGTTACTTGAAAGACTGACACATGCTTTGGGCTTCCAGGAGGCTCTGCAAGTTTGGTACATACCTAAAGAGTTGTACATAACATGAAGATATGGTGCATTTCAAAATACACTGGGGCGCCTGGGTGGCTCAGTGGGTTAAGATTCTGCCTTCGGCTCAGGTCATGACCCCAGGGTCCCGGGATGGAGCCTCCTTCTCCCTCTGCCTACTGCTCTCCCTGCTTGTGCTCGCTCGCTCGCGCTCACACTTTCTCTATCTCTCTCTAACAAATAATTAAATAAAATCTTTAGGGGCGCCTAGGTGGCTCAGTCGGTCAAGCATCTGCCTTGGGCTCAGGTCATGATCCTGGGGTCCTGGGATCGAGCCCCACATCGGGCTCCCTGCTCAGTGAGGAGCCCGCTCCTCCCTCTGCCTCTTCCACTCCCCCTGCTTGTGCGCTCTCTCTCTGTATCAAATAAATAAATAAAATCTTCAGAAAAGTAAGTAAAAAATAAAAATATGTAAAGCAATCTGATGTAAAATTGTAGTTATTGGTTAAGTTAAAAGTTAAAGAATAAGTAGATTGTTATTTAGATGGTTCATTTTGTTTGCTTGTTGCCAAATGTGGGACAGTAAAAACCAAATAAGCAAACAAACAAAAAAAAAACAAAATTCACTATTCTCTTACTAACAGATGGGGTCAACTCAGTTTGTATTCATTAACCTTCCACAGAATCCACGTATTTTGATGATGGAAGCTTTTTAGACTCTCATTATAGTTTATGGGAGTTAACTACATTCATGCAGTGATCTCTCTACTTTGTAGAGTCCCATCAATTTCCTGAGCACAGTCACAGCACTGGAGGGCTCGATGATCCTGAGCAAACACCTAGTGCACACTTCACAAACTCAATTCCTATTAAATGAAGTTGTTGAGTACAAGTGACTTATATGAAGCCTCAGTGTTGAGAGACAGTAGGGAGTGGTGGGGACTGGTGTGAAATAAAGAGAGAGCTCATACTGTTATTTAGCTCCTACCCAGAGAATAAGCATCAGTGTTTCATTTTGTATAATATATCTCTTGATTTTTAAATATTGGCTTGATTAAAAAGAAATACCTGCAAGCCAAATAAAACATGATCTTCCTGCTGGGCCCACAAACTGCCAGTTTTTAATTTCTGATCTGGTCCATACATCTTCAAACCCGAGGACTGGACAGGTTCAGTGAAGTGCTTCAGGTCTCTCAGCTGCTCGCAGCCAGGGATTCTTCTGCTCTGAGAATCTATATGTATAGACGTGAACTCATCCCCATGTGAAAGGAGACTGCATAGGCATTTTCACTCACTTAATGAGAGCTCAGCCCCTGAGCCTGACATTGACAGATTCCTGTTCTCGGACTGCTTTCAGAACATGTTCAACATGGAAACAAGACCGAACCTCCACACCCATTTGTCATAAGCAATTTTGACTCATTCAAGGATGCAAGGGGAAATGCACATCCATTTATTAACCTTAGCGCTGCTTAAAATTCTCATTAGCATTAAAATTCTAGTCGCTTCATTTTTACCTGCGTTTTTCAACGAGAACTCATTTATAGGATTCAAAGAAAGGCATGCTTAGGAAACAATGTAACTAAGTATAAATTAAAAATTCATGCTTTGTGTAAGAAAATAGTTAGAGACAGGGCGTAAGAATCACGGAGGGGTTGCTGAAATAATTGATCTTTAAACCATGTTTTGAGGGGAGTGAGAAACTAATTTAGGATGAAGGCCTGAGCATTCCAAAATAATGTAATGGCAAAGGCAATGACCAAATTCAACAAAGTGGAATCCACAATGAATCAAGTATCTCTTGCGTTTTTGAACAACAGTTTTAAAAAAGTGTATCAGGAGAAAGCAAACTCACGAATCAGAGTAAAAAAGAAGGAAAACAACTAAAAATTTCTATTATATTCAGCAGCCCTGTCCTACACAGCCATAATTCAGAATAAAAATCTGGAACTGATGCAAAATTCTGAATCCTGATGATATCTGCCATATTGTACTTATTAAGGCAGATGCATAGGCACAGACTATTACATTTTAGACAAACTGTCAACAAGAATTGAAACAAAAAAGATGCTCTGATTACTAAGAAAATACAGGGAACACAAATGCTTAACTCCCTCAAGCATTTAATTTATCCAAAGTTGTACATTATAAAGGAAGAGAAGCGTCTCCCATAGACCTAATATGGTTGTTTTAATTTTAGGTTATTTAGAAATCAATATCCTGAAAAAACAATCAAGAGTTGATCCCCAATAAAACATCTTGATTATTCCCCCCTAAACCAGATCTCCCACTTTGCTGGACCATTTGCAATTCAGGCTAAAAAAGGATCCTCTGCAACTCCTTTTCTCCAGAAAATTAGTAGATGCAAATGTGATTTTTTTTTTTAAAGATATTATTTATTTATTTATTTGACAGAGATAGCACAAGTAGGCAGAGTGGCAGGCAGAGGGAGAGGGAGAAGCAGGCTCTCCGCTGAGCAGGGAGCCCGATGCGGGGCTCAATCCCAGGACCCTGGGATCATAACCTGAGCCGAAGGCAGCTGCTTAACCAACTGAGCCACCCAGGTGCCCCGCAAATGTGATTTTTTAAGGAGCTCTGGGAGCTCTCTGTCCAGCTGTTATTGAATTAGCAAGAGCACCGAGGTCCCTGGAAGTGCCTGTGACTTTGGGAATTTTTACTCTCTGGCCTTGAGTTTTTTTCAGGGTTTGCTTGGGTCTGCAAGTGTCACAAGCTGTAACTACTGACTAAAGCAATCTTTCTAGGACTGGCTTGAGTAGCCACTGGGTCTAAGACCCAAGAATTAACATTTTTAAATTGAATCTGGTGTGTAAGGCCAAGAAAGTGCCTTGCCTCTGATCACACAGCTGATGCCCACCATTTTTCTGCCACATCAGACCCCTGGGACAGAAATCACTGCACTGTCACTTAGAAAGGCTCACTGCATTGACTCTCAATTTGGGAGGAAGGGCTGCAGGAATAATCAGATTCCCTTCCCCCCACCATTCTGGAACATTCAAATCCTCTCTTCAGACACTGTTCCTTCTCCCCTTAGCAGAAAAGCAGTAGAGAATTAGAAAGAAGAGGTCTAGATTTTAGCCCCAGCTCTAACAATGATTAGGACAAATTATTCACTCATCTGGGACTCACCTGTGATCTTTTTATTTCCCTGTAAGTAAAGGCAGGACTAAACAGTGGTGTTCAAGCCTGGCTATTGGAATCACTTTAGGACCATCATAAAATAGAAATTGCTAAGCCCTACCACAAGATTCGGATTCAGATTCCATGGGTCATAGCATTTAACCTTCCAGCTAAGGGTCAGTTAATATTGCCTGGTAATAATAATTCAGCCCCCCCCCAATTATGCTGCTAGTTTTAAAATAAAGCCGACAATCTAATTACAGACATGAAAAATTAGAAAGCTGTTATTGTGTTGCCAACTCCAATAAGCCCAGATAAAAAGCTGTGAAAATTTTTCTCACTGGCATTCAAGACAGTAAGTAATCTAAATGGTACGCGCATTTACATTTTGCCCCATGAAATTCAATAAATGTCTTTTCAATTCAAATGAAGCCTCTAAATGTTTTTATTATTCTGGACTTGACTCTTATGCAAAAAAGTTAGGTTTATCACTGATCTAAACATTCTGATGTGGAGAAGGAAGATGAAAGAGGAGTCCAGGACATCTTTATAAAAAAGTGAAATCTCCATAATTGACTCAACTCCAAATCAACTAATTTAGGCACCTGAGTCTCTATTTTAACTGATGCTCTTCTTCTGGTTAAAGGCATAACTTTATTCAAAAGGGTATCAATATCATAACATTGTTTGATTCCATAGGAAAGACAGCAAGAGCTGAAAGAAGCCCACCAAACACCTTAAAAAACATCAGTAAAGACTTTCTCATCTGATTTTATCTCCTTGAAACAGCTATCAGGTTGCAGCAAAACACACTGATGTTAACTTCTCAAAATGCATACAATCATATCTAAATATTTAACTAAAATGATGAACAAGTCATAGAGCAACAAAAAATAAAATCTGCCAGGTTCTGCCCTTCCTCTCGGGGTGATGAGTACCTAGTCGTCTGTTTCATCTTCACGAAGCTGTCGGTTCCTAGCACGGGGCTTTATACCCACCAGGCACGCAGGAAAGGAGACTTATAGGAGAATAGAAAGGTTTGCCCGATTCGAGACAGTCACTTGATCACCCTTGTCCCTCTGAGCCGATGATGGTACTCGTGTTCTGAGAAATGAAATGCTCATGCTACAGTGTGGTGTATCATGTGATTTCAGTTGTTTATTAAATTCAATCGAAACAAGGCCTAGCCGGTAAATTATTGCAAAAGAGATTTTTTTTTTAAAGGCAGGAAATGACAGATTTATGATGTGATGGTCATTCTGTCTAGATTTCCTTAAAGCAGTAGTATTAGGAAAAGAAATCTTAGATACAAAATAAATAGCAACTCTTGAGTCAGATTTTAGTCTAAACAGAGATTCTGCTGCAATTGTCTCCCCCCAACTCGATACTCATTTTTTCTTTTTTAAATGATTCTTAAATAAAGCTCATATTACCCCACCTCATTTTTTACTTCCTCCTTCTATACCACCACCCCTTCCTCATGGCCCATCCAGATCCATTCATCAGCCTTTCTAGATGAATGCAGTCCACAAGGTCTTCTCACCTGACTTCACTGCCATGAATTACTGGTAAGTCATAAAGTCTTGCCTTTCTCAAGGCAGTTTGGCTATTCGAATATTGTGTAAATGCTTGTGTATCAGATCTTCCAGTTGACTCTTCGGGTCTTGCAAACTGGAAGCATCTCTTCTTCATCACTTAGAGCAGTAGCTTTTGGACTTTTTGGAACATGATGCATAATCAGATATACATTCTACATCATAGTCCGATGTGTATATATACCCATAAATAAATACATATTTAATTTAAAAGTTCTGTGAACTATACTTATCCTTCTATTCTGCTTTACTCTATTGTATTTTTTTGAAAATAAAAACGCCATCAGACCCAGTACACTGACTTCACAATGGGTTGTGACCAGTTCTAGAAGGGCGCTGATTACTATGGGACCACTGTATGTATTTCCCTCACTTAAAACATAATTTAAAATTGTATGAGACCTTTTGGCTCTCTTTACCACATGTTTCTCAGTTACTTTTTTTTTTTAGTTCAGTTTTTCAGACCATGATACTTGCACCTTTTTGAGTCATCTGGGACAATTAAATCCTTGGCATAAACAGTATTTTCCATCTTTTTGCCCTGAGCACTGTTATCATAAAAATAAGATCCTCTGCATTTCTATAAAACTCCAATCTCCATTCTCTCACTCCCTTTTATTTTCACAATAAGCAAAGTAGGTAGTAGACATTTCGTGGATGAAGAAAGTGAGGCACAGAGAATTATGACTTCTTTAAGGGCTCGTCTCCCTTTTAATCGGGTTATTACAAATTAATAAATGGGTTTCTAGATATTTGAAGGGTATAAAGTTGGGTGATGTGAACAACATAGCGCCTCCATATAAATGCGTGTACCTAACTTACCCAGGTCAAACGGTTTACTGACCAGATGAGTTAGAGGCTTTACCGGACTTCAGTTTGAGGGTCAATCAGCTTCCTTTCAGCCTCATCTTTCCATCTTTGTCTACTAGCAGTTTTTCACCCACCTAGAGCTACTTGTTATTCTTGGGCCTCTTCATCCTTTGGTCCCTGTACCAGGATTGCTCCTCTCTCTCCTCTTTACCAGACTAGTTCCTCTTGTCCTTCAGGTTTCCAGGCGCTGTCCTTGTCCTCTCTACCTCCACAACCTGGCTTCCAAAGCACCCTGTGCAGGCCTTGTCAGAGCACTTAACTAGCTGGTACTCCCTGCTTCCCAAGTTTTACCAGCAGGGGCTGTGTCTTGCTCACTCTTCTGTTCCACAGTCTAGGACCATGGTGAGTTCTGGATAAACAAATGTTGGATGCATGAATGAATCAATGAATGAGCGAGCGCATCCAGGGCAGAAACTGTTACCACCGAAGGAACTCAAGTGTGAGCTGGGGCTGGAATTGTGTGTCCTGAATCTTGGAGGCCACTCTTTTAGGATTTGGGATTCCATGACTGATATTTTCATGCTTCCTCATCCGCTCTAGATTTTCTGACTGGAAATTCATACAGTGAAGGAGAGCTGTGTCTAATATATTCTTTTAAGTATATCGGAGGCACAATCAAGAAAATGTCGCAGGCTCAAATAATTAAGGCAAGTGTGTTGAGGCAGTTAAAAAACACCCAAATTTCAAAACAGCTTGTTGGACCCCACCCCGACCTCCAATTGAGATGGATCTGATTCAGGTCATGCTTCAGGCCTCCACTTCCCACGCGAAGCTCTGCACTTCTGATTTTGCCCTCATCATTTTCATAAAAGTCTAGTTAGTAATTAGGTGAAGCCTCACCACAACACAACATACTCTCGTGGATCACCATGAGTTCCTCTGCTCTGTTTCCAAAATAAATCCCAGAGATATAACATCTAGACCTGCAATGGCAATTACTATTTTTTTTCCTGTTTATGAATCAACAACCCATTTCCCCCCACCCCCCACCAACACATAAAAACTTGAAAAGTGCTCTTTGTGATTCTATTTAAAGAACATTCTCTAATACAAACTCCTGTCGTTCGCAGAGAGCCACAGAGCAGATTTTCTTCTTTATGCTGTGACTCATGTGTCTTTATTCCCAGACTCAGGGCAGGCCAGTGGTGAACACAATGGAAAAGAAAGAATAGTTTATAACTGGAAAATAAGCACATTCGAGAGAAGTACACTGAAAGCATTATCAAAGTAAAATATGCAGCCGCACCAACAAGAGCAAACAAAAGCCCACGCAAGAGATGTGTAAATATTTCATGAAGCTAAGCCTTAATCAACTCTCTCTCCAAATCTTGCTGGTGTTGTAAACACTTCTGTTTCTTTCAGTCCCATCATGATCCAGATTCCTCACAAAAATAAAATGAAAATATGGACCGATGGTTCTTTAACAAACGTGTTGTGAAAAATATTCAGATGAGCCGTATCCAGGTATTGCTTTAACTGGAAGAAGATACCTTAATAAAAGGGAGTTGCTTCTTGGTGACTCTGAGCTTCTTTCTCCCCTCCTCCTCTAAACTCTTGCCTTTTCCCCACTGCCTCTCCTGGTTTCTGGACATTCACATCATCTTAACCTTGAACTGCCTACACTTCAAGCAGAGATTTCTCCCAATGCTTCTTCAGGAGGCCCTTTAAATCCAACAGCGATTTGCTGCCTTCCCACCACCCAAAATTCACTTCCCATTGCCCAAGTGCCCCCCCTTCCCCTGCACCCCCCCCATCCATTGTCCATTGTTGCGTCTGAAATTTTGGGTATATCTTTTAGATCTGCCTGGATAGGATGAAAATCTGTTGTGTGTATTGGCTGGCACTGTTTGGATCTTTTCTAAAATCCATCTCCAAAGAACGATTTATAGCCTCTAGTCTCTACCCTGATTTAATGTGGTTCCAAAGTTCACCTCTAGATACTGAACTGGTCTCTACAATGATTTCCCTTTATCAACCTCTGCCTGCCCTCCTTCTCTCTCCACCTATTTCAAGAAAAACTATATATGTAAATGTGTGCGTGTATACACACACACACGCAACTATAGTGTTTTGACCCTAAAGAGAATAAGCATGGGAAAATGAGAAAAATGCAAGTATAGTATTACCAGACAGACACACAGACACACACACACACACACATCTATTTGGATAGTCACAGTGTGCAGACCCGATTGCTTATAAACCCCCCGCCCAAGAACGAGAACACGCATCTTCTCCCATTTACCTTCAAAGCCAGAGCCTAAGGGAGCAATGACCTTGCAGAGAAATTCATCACCTGCGAGAAAGACGGCCCCTCCTGGAGCGCAGGATGGGATGGGGACAAGAGCAACAGGCAAACGATCACCGGGCAAAATGTGGGACCGAACCCATCCCCCGTCAGTACGGAGCACACCGCAAAGCTCCGGTCCCACGGGTTGGACGCTGGGCAAAGGTGGCGCGGGGGGAGGGGAGGGCGTCTCCTCCCGCGGCTGCCGGTCGCCTACCTGCTGTCGCCCGGTTCTCCCCGGCGCGGCGGGGCCACTGCCTGCGCTGTGGCGGGGTTTTCCCGTCGCATATCCCAAGCAGCGGCTCTCGGCGCCACACGGATGGCTCCGGCGGGCTCTGGAGCGGCGGTCCTTTTCAGACCCGTTCCGGGAGCGAGCTGGGTGCTTGCAGGAACTGAAATTACTATGCAAAGAGCAGAGGCGGCGCGCAGGAGCCGGGCGGAGACCGCGGGGGCCGCCCCCACCGCGGGTCTGCAGCCGCCGCCGCCGCGGCCCCGCACAGAGCCAAATTGGAGGTGGGAGCTCACGTGCCCGACCGCTCATCCGTCAGGCCCGGGATGCGCCCACCTGTCCACGTAGGGCAGCGGCGCCCGGCCAGAGCCTCGGAGGAAGGGGCTGCAGCTTCGCAGGCGGCGGTGGCGGCGGCAGCAGCAGGACGCCGAGCTCCGCCCCCGCCGCACCCCAGCCCAGCCTTCCAGGTCCCCCGGGAAGGCTTTGCAGCGGCGACTTGCTGCGCGCCAGGGGCGTAGCTGGGTAGGGGCCGAAAGGTTACGGTTCTGCTGCAAGGTGACCAGAGGCAGATGGAAAGTTAAGAAAGAGATTACGGTAGAGGACTGGGGCCGAGAGCTACTCAGCAGGAACGCTGGCCCTTGCTCCTTCCCACAGGTCACCAGACTCCATGGCTGTGTCTAGACTCTAGCAGACGGTTTCTAATAAAGCCACGTGCAGTGAAGATCTGAAAGCAAGGAACCCCCCGACGTTTAGTATGTGTTGCAAAATGTACAGTGTCCTGCGTATTTGGAGATGGCACTGCGGACAGTCTTCTTGTCCATCCTCCCCCCCCGCCCCCACCTCCATCCATGGGCGTGGATGGCTTTGCAAATTGTCCCTGCTGAGTGGCTTCAGTAACACTAAATGGATGTGTAATACGGTTAGCAGCTGTAGATGGTGCAAATGATACAATGAAAAGAACTATTATTAACTGAATATTGTTGGCAGGCACTTTGCAAAATGCCTTATACGTGGCCTTCTCTAATTCCCACAACAACTCAGTGAGGGGGTTGCTATTCTCCACTGCAAAAAAAAAAACGGGCTTTCATGATTTAGACACTTTGCTTGAGGACACACCGTAGTAACCTGCACGCCTGGGATTCAAACCACTCCAAAACATATCCTCTCAACCAGTGCACAGGACTCACCCAAGGATCTTGTTGAAATGTGGATTCTGATTCAGTAGGTCTTGTGTGGGCATGCGGATCTGCATTTCTAAGAGGCTCACGGTGCTGTCTATGCCGCTGGCCAAGGGACCACTTTCTAAACTGCCAGGCCAGGGTTTTCAAATAAATTATTTCATGCCAGCTCTGGTTGATTGAGAGCAACTTTCTGAAGGTGGGTTAAGAAGGACTCTAAGTCTGTGCCTTGGCTCTTGGTTAAACGATGCAGTAATCAGTTCATCATGTTCAATTTGGTTGATGGAGAGAAGGTTGTGACAAGTGTGCTGAGTGACCATCCCTGCAGTAGGCCCCTTCCCAAACAAGGGCAGTTATGTTTTTATGGTGGTTATGCTTTATGTTTTCTTATTTAAGGTATTGGTGCACCAAGGACAGGTGTTTTTCTTCTGGTTCTCACCCTCATTAAGAAAAGCTTGGTCAAAGTTTTACACCTAACATTTGTGTAACACAAAACACTTTACAAAGTGCTCGCATAGACGATTTTATCTGTCTTCATAACAACACTGTAAGGCAGGAATAATTTCATGTTACAGGAAAGAAAACTGAGGTAGAGTGATTTTCCTGAGATTAACAATTAATATGCAGGCAGTAGGGGCTAGACTGTGACAGATTTCTCGTTCAGGAGTTGTTTTTACTAAACCACTGTCTTAGTTCCTACTGCTGCTGTAACAAATTACCACAAATGTAGTGGCTATATTAATATAGCACAAATGTATCATCTTACAGTTCTGGAGGTCTAAAGCCTGAAAGATAGGTCTTACAGGGCTAAAATCAAAGGATCAGCGGGGCTACGCATTCCTTCTGGAGGCACTGAGGGGATAATCTTTTCCTTCCTTATCGTTCTAGAGGCAGCCTACATTCCTTGGCTTGTGCCCACATCACTCAGATCTTGATTTCTATTGTCTTACCTCCTTTTATTCTGATCCGTCTGCACCCCTTTAAGAAGGACCATTGTGATTACTTTCGGTCAACCCAGATAATTCAGAATAATCTCTCCATCACAAGATCCTTCACTTAATCACATCTGCAAAGGCACCTTTGTCATGTATAGTAACATATTCATAGGTCCCAGGGATTAGGATGTAGATATTTTTTGAGGATCATTATTATGCCTACCAAAAACTCACTTAGTACTTATCCTATAGTTTCTACTATGCCTTACTCATCCCTCTCTTCTCTTGATTTCTCAGACTGCTGGGACGTTCTTTCAATGGAAAAATTCACTTGAAAGTCATTCAAGGGACCATAACAAATGTGCAGTGGCAAGAAACACCCCAAGAACATGAAAAGGCCATGAAGATCCATAAGAATATGGTCATGAAAAGGACATATAGGATTAGGGCAGGCTTACTGGTCTGAATGACACTGAGGTAATCCTTAGGGGAAGTCCTAACCACTATTAAAGGCTCTCTTTAGCAATACAGAATTTTTCAAAATTCTGCTTCTCAAAGAGTACACTGTTCCAGGATAAATAAGGCAAGTCAAAACTGATGCAAAATTGAATATGACATCAAATTCCAAACTGAGTGATAGTTTTCAAAGTGATGAAAAACATTAAACCAGTATGTCAAACAAAATGAGTAAAAATTATTGAACACCTTTTATGTTCAAGGCATTTATAGAAGCACTCTGATATAGAAAAGTTTATCATTTTATTGGGACACAGAATTTATGAAAAGTGGAATAATAAAGGATTTCAACAGAAGAAATAAAAGGAGAAGCAACACGAGATGGTACATGATTAATTACCAAGTGAATTAGATAAATTTGGAAGCTAGGTTTATCCAGGAGAGTGGATATAAAACTAGAAAGGTAGGTTGGAAGATTGTGTTGCTCAGGATCTTAAGTGTCAAACTAAGGAGCTTAGACTTCCCCTGCAATAATAACAATGATAATAACATCTTATGCTCGCATAGTGCCCAGTAATTTACCAAGCACTTTTTACATATTTTCAGTCATCTGACTTCCTCCCCTAAGCTCCGCCCCCCTACCCCCCTACACACGCGCACATGAGCATATGTGCACGAACACACACACGGAAGGAAATCCAAGCTTCTTATCAAAGAGATGCTCTTGACCATTCTATGTAAAAGTGCAGCTCCCCTCCCCACTTACCTGCCATCATTTCACCCTTCTTACCTGCCCCTCCCCCCCTTTATGTTTTTCCACTGGGCTTACTACTGCATCCTGATAGAGTATATATTTGTTTATTGATATCTACTATCTATGAGGACAGGGACTTCGTCTCTAGTTTACTTCTATATCCTTATCACCTAAAATAGTTTCCAAAACTTACTAAGTGCTCAGGAAATATTTGTTGAATGGATCATTATCTTCAATTTACAAATCAGGAACCCAAATCCCAGATGTTTAAATGACCTTCATGATCTCCAACAGCTAAAAGTGCCTTTCCTAAGATTGAAGCCCAATGTCTAGCCCAATGCTTATCTGATAGTATATTTCCTTTTTGAGTGAAAGCTGTTAGTTGTGTTTAACCAGGGGCAGCAATATATTCTAAAAAGATAAGAATTTGAGACTAGAATCTTCTCTAAATGTCACATCTTTCCTAAAAACTTCATCAGTTTAGCTGGATTGGCAAGAAGCACTGGCAGGACAGAGTTACCAACAGTAGACTCTGGAGGGCTGCCATCATTGCTGTGTTAGTTGGCACTGCGTAATACTGTAAGCTGTTTTCTGATTGTTCTCTTTTAATTCATGTGTACATGCCTTCACACCCTGGATTATAGACATTTTGGTCTCAGGGACCATAACTTCTATTTCTTTTATATCCTGCATTCTGCCCAGTACTGGACTCTAAATAGACTTACCACTGCATGGCTACAAGAAGGCTGCCATCACTACAAAAATTCTATCCTTACGAAATACATTCAGAACAATGTAGGGGATCTGAATATGCCACTACAGAATATGCCCCTTTGGCAATAAGGATTATTTTGAGCTGGAGGCCAATGGGAATCAACAGATGCAGAAAAAAAGCCTTCCTGGACCTTTCCTGATCTGACAAAAAGCAAACTTCTGAGAAATGAGGATTGGCATAAACCCCCTTTCCTGGGGAAGTTTTATGGCCGTGAAGAAGTTGGAGAGCCCACCCGAAGATGGGTCTGCTGACAAATCTTACTAAAATAACCCTGGTCTTTCATTAGGTTTCCCTCATATATTTACCTTCCCACAGTTTGCTGTCCCTAAAAGCCTATACTCCCTTTTCCTTTGTCTTGTCACTTCTCTATAAACTTATTCTTGTTTGTTAAGATAAGCCCAGCAGTTTGAGTTATGCACCACTGAGTTTCTACCCCATCTGTGCATGGTGCACATGCAAGTAAACTCTGTTTCCTTTTCCCTTGTTAATTTGTCTTTGTCTGTCTATTTGTAGGGCCTCAGCTGGAGAAGCTAGGAGGGTAGAGGGAAAAGATTTTTTTTCCTCCTCTACAACAGAAAGAAAAGAATTCCTGTGGGAAAGGGAACATCTATTTTTTTTTCATGCAAGAAAAATTATTTTCCAGAACCCACTCTCCTAGTCCCAAGTATTTGGCCAGAATTCGGTCACCAAATCACCCAGGGGGCTCTGAAAATGAGCACGTAGGGAGGAGGAATGGGCTTGCCTTGACTTTTTTTTAGGCTAGACCATCCTGGTGCCCCAATCAAAACTGAGGTTCTGTCAGTAAGAGAGAAGGAAGGTCAGCTCTGGGATCATCCCTTAGCAGTGTCTTTCACAGAGAATCAGTATAGAAACACTGAACCATATTCAGGTCCGTTTTGATGTTACCTGACTGCATTTGGATTTTTGGAAGACCATAGCAAGCCATATAAGTCAAGTTCCTACTTATTTTCCTCCCTCCCCTCTTTCTTTCTTCTCTTCCTCCCCCCTTCTCTCCCTCCCTTCCCAACCACCTCTTCCTGTTCCCCCTCTTCTGATAGTAAATAGCCTTCTGCAGCATCATTTTTTGCATACTTAGTATTCCATTGTAAATTTAGTCACTATCCTCTTGCCAAATGTTTAGATTGTCTCTATCTCGAGTATCTTAAACTAGTCTTGTTCAATTGATTGGATAAGAGAAACTCAAATCCCTGCTTGTCCTATTGGCATCATCTCTTACTGCTCCCTAACCTCACAGTTTCTATTCCTGTAATAGTTTCTAGAACACACTAGTATATTGTTCTACAACACAAACGACTTTGCTTTTATTTGTGCTCCCCCTGAAATGCCCTTTCCTCATAGCCCCGATTCAAATTCCTATTCACCTGTCAAAATTCAGTTTAGCTTTCACCTCCTTCAGGAACACTTGCCAAAACCACCCATTCTCATATTTAATTATTTCCTCCTCTGTGATATGCCTGTATCAAGTATCAGTCTTTGTTATAGTTAATAAAACATGGTACTGTAATTTGTGTTTTTGTCTTTTGTCTCCTTAATAAACTCAGAGTTCCATGAGTACCAAGTCTTTGTATTATACTATTTTATTTTATTTTTTTACATTTATTTATTTATTTATTTTAGTAATCGCTACCTCCCAATGTGGGGCTCGAACTCATGACCCCGAGATCAGGAGTTGCATGCTCCTCTGACTGAGCCAGCCAGGCGCCCCTGTATCACACTATTTTCTATTATCAAACTTAGCACATCGCCTGTTGATTGTTAACATTTGTGGAATTTAAGGCAAACAATTTTTTAAAGAACTGACTCTGCTCCAGCTGTTGTGCCAGGCATTTTAAAATCAATTATTCTAATTAAAGTGAGAGAAGACGGAGTAATCATTTCAGAACAAAAGATTTCTAGCTAACTCTTAAGATGAGGAGGAGTCCTAAACGGCTTTAGGCTCTGTTGTCATGGGTATGCAATGTGGAAGCATTTGGTTTTTACCTTTGGCCATTTCAGCCATATACACTTGCAGATAACCCTCACCTTCTACTTAAAAACTGCATGACATGGGGCGCCTTGGTGGCTCCGTCATGAAGCGTCTGCCTTCGGCTCAGGTCCTAGTCCCAGGGTCCTGGAATCGAGCCCCGCATCCGGCTCCGTGCTCCGCGGGAAGCCTGCTTCTCTCTCTCCCACTCGCCCTGCTTGTGTTCCCTCTCTTGCTGTCTCTCTCTCTGCAAATAAATAAAATCTTTAAAAAAAACACAAAACTGCATGACATACATGTGAAAGTCTATTTCATACAGGACTGTTTTTCAAATGATTATTTCTGCTAGGTACTTTTAGGCTACAAGGAACAGAAATCGTGCTCAGTTCACCTCAGCTGCTGACAACTTGTTTAAAGGGAAATAAGGGTGCACAGGGAACTGTCTAGGGAAGACACCTGCTGTTTCCATCCTCTTGGCATCCATTCACCCCTTGCTGATGATTGCATCTCAATTTTCCATTGAAGAGCCCAAAACTCTCAGTCCATGTGATTAGGTGGGGCAGACCCTGACCCCGGGGTAAATACTGTGACTTAGGATGGAGTGATAGGAAAACCACCTGTCCCTGGCCACAGTTAATTGGTTCATGGATGGGTGCAAGACCCAAACTATTGCTGGAACTCTTGGGAAAGATCGAGTCCCCTGGCTAGTAAAGTGTAAAACTGCAGCTGTTAATAGGCACCATTTGCAGACAGATTGTATGAGGGAGACACGAAGACAAAGGAAAGGAAAGCAGAGCTGGAGGATGGAGAGAAAGTGAAGCAGTTCTTTTTCTGGTGATATAATATAAACCATTACATTCAGTCATCCTTGAATTCAAGTTCCGCCCTTGAATTTTACACTGGTTAATTATTTTCAAATTGGGTTTGTCTCCACAACAGAAGAGTCCTTATAGGCTCTTATAATAGCTGCAAGGGAAAACTTTATATATTGCTCAGGATACAGCAGCAGACCCATGATCCACAGTGATGCTTATGGCCCAGTGAGAAATTCTCTGGTGACTTGGTCGGTCACACTATCCCTTTAGAAGCAGCCATCTGCTCTTGCTTCTCTTTCTGAAGCCTCTGAACAGTCTTCTGAATACTTTTTTTCTGCCTCTCTGCTCACACCATTATTACCTGAACCGTCTTTTTCTCTGCACACATTACATTCAAACTTTCCAGGAAAGAGAATCTGATTGACTGCTTGATACATTCTATCAAGTGCTTCATATAGTCCCTTAACTGTATTTTAAATGTATCGAGTGCTTACATGTACCGAGTGCTTTCTTGCAAGTTGTTCCCTCTGGCATGATTTGCCACCCCATACCTACCCCCTTCATTCCTTCATTTGGCTCATACCTCTTTAACTTTCAAGTCTCAGGTAAAGCCATTTCTCTGGAAGGCTATTTGAGTCCCTGGGATTGAGTTAAGTACTTCTACTTTGTGTTCATAAAGCACCTACCTGTTCATCACCAGGGATTTCATTGCTTATTTACTTGTCTGCCTCTTTACTACCACTCTTAGACTGTGATTTCTTTGGGGATAGGAATCTGTTCTTGGTTTATGTTTAGCACCTGGCACAGTCCCTAGCACACAGTAGATACAAAAAAACAATATTGCCAAGTTCTGAATAAAATATTTGCCAATGAGGTTATGGTCTATCCGAAGTCTCTATTAAAAATTTCATTGACCAAAATAGCAATGGGTCTCCAGAGTTGGTTCTCTCAATTTATATAGGGTGTAACATCAGGGAAAGGGATTAGAATATAACTAATGCAAAGAAAGCAGTAGAGTGCCAAAAGTTCATACACACATTTAACTTATGTCGATATAAATGCACAGTATTGGGGAGAGGTAGTGAGAGAAATACAGAAATAACAATGCATATAGTATGCATTTGGCATGACAGTCCACCATTTTGCATTTGACCTGGAAGCCAAAAACCTGCTGTTCCCTCAGGGGGGCCCTCATAATGGGGTCTTCTTAGCAAGCTGGGGATGATTCTGGTAGTTAAATGTACTTTTTCCCATACAGTATGACCCCTAAACACAAATTAACCATTTCACTTGGTATTAGATCAAAGGCTCACCAATCTAATGCTGGAAGAAAGGCTCCAAAGGAGGAGTTAGTACTTTCTTCTAATAAAAACAAACAAACAAACATAATAAATAGACAAATAAGCTAGTGTCGAATATATCTTTTGACTGCAGAGGTTTGGATGTCCATGTTACCTCAGGTTTTCCCCTACATGTCCTCAAACTTTTCAGTCCCCAAGCCAGTTCTGACCAAGACAGGCTGTAGACTCACATCCTGCAGCTGGGGGGCATACGGAAATAACCTCATTGAGTTTCCACTTTCTCACTAAAGCTTCATTTGTTGCTACTCCAACATGCTTGTCTGAGACCCTGACCCTCCTTAGCTCTTGCCAGCCCTTTTTCTCCAATGGCAGTGGGCTGCCCCTTTAGGTGGCAACTTTTTTTAGGTGCAACTTTTTCTGGTAACTGGGTGGAGTCCAGCTCTAAATTGGATGGGCCTCCTGGGAAGAGACTGCAACTAGCATGTGGCTTCAAATATAACCACTATCTAGAGACTGACTGCCCTGCCTCATTCACTTCTAAGTCTGCTCTACCTTCCTCCCACCTTAAAGATGTTAGCTCTCTGGAATGAAATTTGCCCATTCTTTTAAACACTATTACTTTTTTTCTGAGTCAGGCCCATAAATCAAGTTAGTTTCCCTAGTCCAAATTTTTCCCCTTCCCCATCCACTGAGATCACCAACATTCTCCATAAAAACACAAAAATTATCTTATAGTACTCTTCAGCCATTGAATGGATACATATAATGTGGTATATCTATACCATGTAATATTACTTGTCAATAAAAAACTTACATGTGTTCTAATTAAAAAACAGGCAAAGGATCTGAATAGACATTCCTCCAAAGAAATACAAATGGTCAACAAGCACATGAAAAGTTATTCAATATCATTAGCCACAAAGGAAATGCAAACCAAAATCACAATGAGATACTATCTCATACCCATTAGGATGTCTATCGTTATACAACAGAAAACAAATCCTTGCAAGTATGTGGAGAGAATGGAATGTTCATAGTTGCCAAAGGGAATTAAAGATGGTGCAGCTCCTTTGGAAAGCAGTTTGGCATGTCCCCAAAAGGTTAAACATGGAGTTATTATATAACCAAGCAATTACACCCTAGGTATATATCCAAGAGAAACTAAAACATAGGTCCACACAAAGACTTGTACACAAATGTTCATAACAGCATTATTCATAGCAGCTAAAAAGTAGGAAAGACCCAAAAACCCATCAACTGTAGTACATATATCCATAAAACAGAATTTTATTTGGAAATAAAAAAGTATTGATATAGGCTACAGCATGGAAGCTCTGAAAACATGTAAAGTGAAAGAAGTCAGTCACAAAAGATCACAGATTATAAGATCCCATTGATAGAAAATGTCCAGAATACACAAATCTATAGAGATGGAAAGTAGATTAGTGGTTGCCTAGGGCTGTCTATAGGGCAGGGGAAAGGAGAAAATGGGGAGTGACTGCAAATGGGTATGGGATTTCTTTTTGGGATGATGAAAATGTTCTAAAAATTAGATGGGGGTGATGGTTGTGTGACACTATGAATATACTAAAAACGTTGTACAATTTAAAAGGGTGAATTGTATGCTACGTGAATTCTATCCTAATAAAGCCATTTAGAATATCATTTTAACAGCTAGTTTAGCTCAATGGAATACTTTTTAAAAATCCCTAACTTCTTTTATTCTAAGGATGAGCTCACGAGCAACCTTTTCATCTCTAACTCAGTTTCCTTAGTGTATTACCCTGATCAATGATACATATCCTGCCAAATATGTCAACCTATGCAAATAAATTCATACCTTGGTTTGCATATCCATGTCTTGTGACTTTAGTCCAAATAATTTCCCCAGAGTTTGATCACACTTGGGGTGAACAGATAGAATTGATTTTAGCAAACTGCAAAGCTAAACACCTGGCCTGTGTTAGCCTCATGCAGGTGCTATAGCCCCAAGAGACCCTGCCTAAAATAGCCAACCAGTCAGCCAGCTGCCTCTTGCTCTTTCTTTTTGACAGCTCTAACCTACAACATATTGGATGGAATATTATTTTTCAATGCAGAACCTTAAAGATTCCTGATGGAAATGTGCAGTACTGCATCACAAAAGAAAAATAAAACAGAAATAAATTAAAAATAAGATATAGTTACTGATTTTGTTTTCTGTAATGATATGAAGCCCTTGCAAGAATAAACAGTGACAGTGACTTGGCATTTAGCATCACCACTACATCAGTCATTAATAAGGACTGAATTAATGAATGAATAAACTCACATTATAATCACATTGTGGACTGATGAATGTAATCAGTTTTTCCAGACTGGTTAAATTGATCTAGTTATAAAATTGCACAACTCAAGGAATATAACTTGTATTCTCTATAAATGATGCCTTCTGGATTTGTGCATAATGGAAAATCTGATTTATCTAACAGCTCTTCTAGAATGGTAGTGGAACCTGGAACCTCAAAGGAAAAATGGGTCTTCATATCCTATCTTTCCTCTTACCTCACCTAAAGTTAATAGGATTTTACCATGTATCTCACTTCACTTCCTGAAACCTGAAGTCCCTATAGTATTCATTATTGACAAGTCAATTGGGTTGAAGCCTATCCAAGATCCCAGAGAAATTTAGGCTATATTTGGCTCTTATGAGCTTATACTCATATTCATTGGTAACTATGTTAACATTGTAATACCCAGTTGACTTAATTTTCTATGGCTGATATTCACCATGATGTGATAGCTTAGACATTACTGATTTTTAGCTGAGGATCTAAATAGAATCCATTTTATGGATTCACATCTAGTTTGGTTGCCATGTCTTAAACCTGCTCTTTTGGCATGGGGGAAGATAGGACCAAACACCTAATCAGTCCATAAAGTGCAAATAACATGGTGGAACAGAACTTCTAAAAGTCATGATTCCCTTTCCTGGGAGACATGGTCATTGACCATGGTAAACATGAAGATACACACACACACAAACACACACATGCACATACACACACAGAATTATTTTGTATATATATCTTATATATACATTCTTATATATATATATGCATATATGTATGAATATATGTGTGTATGTATCACAGAAAATATATACATGTACATAGGGAATCCATAAAGACTAGATTTATAGATAATATATTTTATTTTTTATAGATTGAAAGTATCTCTGATAAGATTACATTCTTCTAAATGTTACCAGATTTTTTGGAAACTTTTTATACATATGAAAGATGAATGCAAAAAAGGACTTCTCTAGTTAAGAAAAATAATTTGATTTTCCTAATCACCAAATGGTTCATTGTTACTATTTGTAATTTCCAGGATGACTTATCTCCCTAATGATTCATTTACTATAAGGAATCTCTCTATTTCTTTCTATATAAGACAGTTCTAAAAGTTATGTCAGAAAGCATATTAGTAGTGCCTGGGTGTCTCAGTCGGGTTAAGCATCTGTCTTCAGCTCAGGTCATGATCTCAGGGTTTTGGGATCGAGCCCTGCATCAGGCTCTCTGCTGAGTGGGGAGCCTGCTTCTCCCTCTTCCTCTGCTTGTCACTCTGTCTCCTTGTGCTCACGCTCTCTCTCTCTGTCAAAAAAATAAATAAAATCTTTAAAAAAAGCATATTAGTATGAAATGGATCTTTTTTCCAAAAAGCAATAAAGCTACCCTTAGGCCTGATTTCTCTGATCATGAATTCAACAACAAAATGATTCAGAGTTAAAAACTAGCAAATACTAAAATCTCTACAATCACTTAAAATAAGATTATGTTCTAAATTCTATAAAATGACATAAATAGGATGTGGGGTACATGCACCCTGACGTTTATAGCAGCATTATCAATGATAGCCAAACTATGGATGGGTACATCCATTATTCAAGGGATCTCAAAATATAACCATGTACATATATAGCAACACATTAAGACTATATTATATTACTGTATCATAGTGACTTATTTAAAACCAATAATCCAGCTCTAATAGCCTTTGCACGGATTATGCATGATTCAAGGAATAATTTTATTTGCATTCTTATAATTCAGAAGGAGTTGGGAGGAAAAATGTTTTGCCAAATTCTTACTAAAACTGCGTAGGGAAGTTTGAGTGGATATATTTTTTTTCTCTTGATAAGTTTTCCTGAAGCAAGAAGTCTTCAAAACCATGGAACAGTCCTGACAAGCAGATATTTGTTAAGATTTTACCATATGCCAGACACTAACTAAAGCAACAAGGACACGCAGTTGAATAACACACAGCCCCCCCAAGAGGAATTCAGAGCTCCGTGGCGGGGACAGATGTATAAGTAGTTGTTTCCCACACAGGCAGGAGCTACGCAGGAGGCATGATGGAACACGGGGCAGCTGGTGTTTTGAGAAAAGAGAAGATCCTTGAAATGAGACTTCAATTCAAGATGGAGAGGAGGTAGTGGGATGAAGAAGTGGAATGCAGGAGAGAGATTTAAGAGACAGGGTATCCTGGCCCGTGCTCAGAAGATAGAGCCACTGCGGTGTTTACACGTATTTGAAGTCCTTATTAAGAAACATAGTTCATTCAATAAAATGCGTACTCAGTGTTTTGTTATGCATTGGGCAATGTTCTGGATGCTCCAAATACAGCAATGAACAAAACAGACAGAAGTCTCTGACTTTAGGAGCTTACACCCTAGTGGGGGAAACAGATAAAAATTGAATAAACAAATATACATTATAATGTCAGGTAGTGATGAATGTCATAAAGGGGGGGAAAAAAACAGAGTAAGAGACTAGAATGACAGGGTGCTCTTTTAGATGGGTGGAAGTGGTCAGGGAGATCCTCCCGAGAGGTGGTTTGGAGCAGAGTGAAGTTAGGGGGCAAGCTGTGTGCGTACCTAGTGACCAGCTAGATAGCTTTTCAGATACAAAGGCTCTGAGGCAGGACCTTGGCTGGGTATATTTAAAGATCAGCAAGAAGGCCAAAATGGCTGGAACACACTAAATGAGGCAAAGAATAACAGGAAATGAGTTGGTGGGAGTGGCTAGAGGCCCTCTTATATAGAGCCTTTATCTTTACCAAATCTGTTTTTTCTACCTCCCAGTTACAGAGCTGTACTGTAGGCCCCAGAATTCCTTGCAGTTAGAGATATGTAGCCATATGAAAGAGGTCTGACTCCCAGCATGTGGTGGAAGTGCTATGTACCCCCTCTGGACTTACTCACATAAATGTTCTGCCTGCTTTTCTCTCTTCTATTGATTTCATGGAGGACTACAAGGCCCTGGGAAGTCCTGAGCCTCTGACTAACCACACAGAAGACTGACCGCTGATTAGAAACATTTACTTTGGATTTTTTTTTTTTTAACGTAAGCACAAAATTCAGTTAACTATGCTAAGCCACCAAGATTTGGGAGTTTGTTACAGCAGCCGTTGACTCTCACTAATAAAGTTTTGTGGCTGGTGGAGTTTGAGAAAAAGGCATCTACTGAATTTGATATATGAGTTCATTTTCTTTTCTTCATTCTTTGTCTTATATCCACCACCCCTCAAATTAGGAAAACTTTAAAGAAGCAAAGTGGCCATAGGAGATTAGTCTGATGGGGTTGTTTTTTGTTTTTGTTTTTTAAAGATTTTATCTCTCTATGAGAGAGAGAGACAGAGAGAGAGAGAGAGAGAGAGAGAGAGCATAAACAGGGGGAGGGGCAGAGGGAGAGGGAGAAGCAGACTCCCTGCTGAGCAGGGAGCCCAACACTGGGCTCCATCCCAGGACTCTGAGATCATGACCTGAGCCGAAGGCAGACGCTTAACCGACTGAACCACCCAGGTTCCCTGAGAGCAGAAGTTTTATATTCCTAGCACCTAGAATAGTGCCGGAAGCAGAGAATATGCTCAATTAAAAAAGAGTGAAACAGTGAGTGTCTCAGTAGTACTGTGATACTTCAGAAAGATAGGAGAGTTTGAAAACTAGAAGAATGTTCCTACAGGGAGAAAAAAAAATACTTAAAATGCTGTTGGGAACTATAAAAATAACTATGTCTTCGCCACATGTTTACACCTGAAAGATGCAGAAGAATTATATAAATTTTAAGGTAAATTAATTATTGAGCCAAATTCTCTAATACAGAGTCCTTTCCTCATACACACTTCTGTTATTTATAAATGAGGTGGTCTAAACTTCAGTTCTGTTTAATAAATAACTAGGTTTTTCTTTTTCTACACTTCTGATCACTCCCACTATTCCTCTTGGAACTGGGCAGGGAAAGGGAAAAGGGAAAGAATTAGGGAATCATTTAGGGGTTGTTGTGGGAGGAAGGCTGAACCTGATGATTCCTACAAGCCTTGAAGTTCATGTCCACATCCCTCAGCGACACTATGACAAAGAAAGGTGACTATCTCCCCTCTCTTAAAAAACAAAAGCCTTTGGGGGCGCCTGGGTCCTTGGATTAAGCCCCACATCGAGCTCCTTGTTCAGTAGGGAGTCGGATTCTCCCTCTCCTTCTCCTTCTCCCTCTGCCCCTCTGCTCTGCTTGTGCTCATGCTCTTGCTCTCTCTCAAATAAATAAAAAAAATCTTTTAAAAAAATAAAGTAAAACTTCTGCTCTCATGGAGCTTGGGGAAAAAATGAAATTTGATTACCATATAGCTTAGCTTGGTGTTACTTGTATTAGTTTCTACAGTTACTGTGTTAAGAAATTACCACAAATTTAGCTTAAAACCACACACATTTAGAAGATTGGAACTGCCGAAGTGTCCTCTGTCCTTGAAGAGCGTATTCTTGGAGCTGATACCTCTGTTGACCTTGAAGAGACTGGGCATGTCCTAAGCATTGGTGATGGTATTGCCCGTGTACATGGACTGAGAAATGTTCAGGCGAAAGAAATGGTAGAGTTTTCTTCAGGTTTAAAGAAACACACACACACACACACACACACACACACACACATTTAATCTTACAGTTCTGGGGATTAGAAGTCTAAAATGAGGGACGTCTGGGTGGCTCAGTCGGTTAAATGTCTGCCTCATTAAAGGAGAGGCAGCCCAATGGGCAAAAAGCCCCCAAAAGGGCATTGTGGAAAACAGAGAAAATTATGCAAAGGGGTAAGAATAAAATACTGATTTTCTATTGTGCTTTTAATGATTTTAAAGTGTACTGCCTAACAACAAAATAATAATAAGAGAAGGAAAATCCATGTAGCATGGAGTAGTACTTTATGTTTCATCTTTTATCTAAAATAAAATAAAATAAAATAAAATATTATATATATGTATATAACATATAATATATATATACCACTAATATAAAAATGAGTATAGCAAATCTTTCTTGGTAATGCTAAGAAAGACCCATCTTATTCTGGACTCACTGAGTATATTACTAATCACAAAGGTTAACATGGGTGAGATCAAAGGGTTTAAAATGTTTCTCTTTTTGGAGCCTCCCCAGATTCTGGCTGGAAGGGTTAGTCTCCTCATCCTCTATGTTGTCATTGGATGAAGACATAAAACCGATGATATTCTATTGAGATATTTCCTGATATTCTACTGACCCGATGACAGAGAAATCTAAGATTTCACAGGGCTTCCTGAAGTGGAAACTCTTTGATGTTTAATTTTAGAACTTTATGAACCCATGTAAGCAATGGGACATGTGGGACACATTGTAGCCATTAAAACTATCAGGTGCATCGAGAAAAATGAGCTCCTCCCAACCTGAGCTGACCACCACACAAAGAGGTGAAAAGACAACAAAAGTTACCTCAGGGTGGGAATGGTCTGTCGGGGTAACAAGGGTGAAGCTATTCGTTTTTGTGGAGTTTTGCTTTTTTTTTTTTTTTTTTTTGGTATTTTTTTCTCTGATTGTAGCAAAACAGATTAATTTTGTAACTTATAAGATATTTTAATACTACTCCCCGCCAAAGACCACAAATAGTCATAGATGAGCCTGGTAATGGGTATTTAAGAATTCTGAAGTCTAGAAATATTTCAGTTAACCAAAATTTGATCAAAATAATAGAGTATACATGCATCCCACAGAGATACTTACAGACATATGCATATGTTTGCCCGCATCTCTCTCTCTCTCTAGATATTGATCATCTATCTATGTATTGTCCTATAGCAAATGGCCAGAGACGTTGTTGCCAAAAATGTATAGTTTTAAAAATATAATTACAATAATAACGACATTTGTAAAGGATAGGGTGAATAGTAACGATATTTTCTTTTATATGTTGCTTCCTAGCTGAGTCCTGGGAAACAGAAATAATACATTTTTTACTTACAGATTACAATGTATATACTCGTCACCTTTCTGTCCATGATGGCCCATTATAGCCTTTGAGATTAAATGTGCCACTCCTACTAGGGTAAAGATGAGAGTTTAATTCGTCACTATCATAAGAAAAAGATACTGGATTCAGAATACTATTTTTACATAAATTTTATATATACACCAACTCAATCAATAGTCTCACCCAAAATGTAAAGCCTAATTCCTTTCGGGTAATATCTCAATGTTACAAGATTATTGAACAACCCTGGACAAGATTTAACTTCTATGTTAATATGAAGAGTAGGTCAGTTTTTACTGCTGTAAGAATCAACATGATTATGTAATATTTTACAAAAGTTAAGAAAGAGTAACAAATCTCTGATCTTTTGAGTCTCTGTCTATACCTTGTTCTAACCTAGAAACTACTCCTCTGACAGCTCATGTTTAAATCTTATTAGGTATACACTTAAAATTATGCCAAAACTCCACCCCTGCCAACCACACTATCACCCTCATCACCTCCTACATTCCTTCTATCTTACTTAGTATTTCTAAAACCTTTTTAATCTTATTGTTTCCTTCTCCCACTCTACCCCATAGTTAGTACTTATTTTTGCTCCACTTTTTGGATTTGAATATTATTCTGATTAAGAAGTGTCAAGATTCAATCTCCAGATTTTCCTTGGCTCAAATATCTCCTTAAGCCCACTCAAATGCTTATCTCACCAGGGTCCTCGAATGCCCTGCTGAGTTTGAGAGTCGAGTAATGTGGATTTCACTATTTTTATTATTGAAAATGTTGACTATGGGCTAAGTAAAAAGCACAACTGAAAACAAGTCTCACTTTGGCCTTCTCCAATTCTTCTTTGTTCTGGAGGCTCTACCAATGGGATGGGAGCAAACCAGCTCCACTGCCCAAGCAGGGGCTGTCTCTCCAAGGTTAGGCCTCATTTTCAAACCTCCAGTTTAGATGTAATATGGTGAGAGGACAGGGACTATAAAGTGGAGCAGGATCAGAGGAGAAGAGGAACCTGTAAAGAACACCTGGCTCTGTTGAGAGGCAAGTGAAAGCAATCTCGGTCCTTAACTTACCTGTTAAGTTACCTGCTGTTGACGTCCCCGTTCCCTGACCTGTTAGGCAAATTCTGGGCTTCTCAGACTCATCATCTGTAAAGGGAGTATCATGAGATCCATCTGGTACGTTTGTCATGAGACTGGGTGTCATGTATTGAAACACGTAGCCTAGTACCTAACGCATTAGTGGAATTCATGGGATGGCAGTTTGTGTTGTTAGTTTTTACTTTGGAGAGATCCTGGCTTATCAATGAATTGAGAAAGAGTTAAATTTTTCGGAGACACTGTGGCAGACACATCCTTATCCTGGAGTATCGAGTGAATGTGAGAGGGAGTTTCAAGGACTTGGCTCTGACAAGATGTGTTTTCCAGCACATGGTTGGAAAACCATCAGCATCACACCCACTCAATGCTTTTCTCACCAATGTCCCCAAATGCCCTGCCACATCGGAGAGGCTACTAATACGGGTTTCACGGTTCTTTCTATTGAAAACGTAGAGTTCATAGGTCTTAGTTTGGGCTGCTACAATAAATACCAGAGATGAGATGTCTTAAACAACAAACATGTGTTTCTCACAGTCCTGGAGGCTGGGAAATCCAAGATCAAGGAGCTGGCAGATTCAAGGTCTGATGGGGGCTTGTTTCCTGGTTCCCAGACAGCTATCCTCCTGCTGTATCCTTCCATGGTGGAGAAGTCAAGAAGGCTCTGTGGAGTCCCTTGTATAAAGGCATTAATCCCATTTGCAAAATGCCCTCATGACCCAGTTGCTTTCCAAAGGCACCATTTCTTAAGACCATTACATTAGGGATTAAAATTCCAGCATACGAATTTTAGGGGAAACAAACTTTCAGTCCATTGCAGATAGGTTAAATAGAAAGTACAACTAAAAGCAACGGTTTCTTTCTCTTGATCCATTAAGCACTACTTGCTCCTCCCCTAGGACATGATTTCTTTTTTAGCTAAAGAGTGACATATTAGAGCCATGTGCCAATGGCTCCTGATAACCTCTATTTTCAGTCAGAGTATCTAGGATGTGATGATGACATTCAACCCCAAATTAAGGCAGAATATGGCTCTGTTCCTTGATGTACAACAGGAAGGGAGAAGTGAGAGGTAGGTTAGTGTGTTTTCTTTGAAAGGCCAATTAATTATATGGCCATAATTAACTCAAGGAACCTAGGAATGTCTTGAGGATCTTCCTTTTGAAATAGTTTTACTCACTTCATTTGGAGAAAGTTACGTACACAAGACTTATCTGTGAGAGACAAAGAGATGAAAGAGCCATCGAGTCCCCAGTAGTTGGCCTTATTTTCCCAGGTCCTGCTACAGAGAGCTTGTTGGCTTTGGATGACGGTGGGGGTGAGGGAGCAACACCACTGGGTTCTGCTTTTCCTCTGACAATGCATATGACTTCAGACAATTCAAAATCTCTCTGGGTCTCATATTTTGCATCTAGAAAATACGGGAGTTAGACTGGATGACTGCATTCCTTCTGGCCCTAACATTATATCAACATTCTTATCTGAATTATTGTTCTGACCCTTCACGTCCTCCAGGGATTCTGGGTGCAGGAAATGAAAACTGGACAGGAAGTTAGGAGTCCTGCTCTCTTACTGGCTAGTGGGGTGATAATGGCCACCACTCTCTGGGCCTCAGCTTTCTTTTCTGAAATGGGGTTTAGTGGAGAACAAAGCAGGCATCTTTTTTGCTCACAGAGCGGGGCTGAGGGGCGTGAGGAAGAGAGCATAGAGCAGATGATGTCAAGATTCTTTCCACCTCTTAAATTCTCTGAGTTATCTTGGACATTTTGTCTACCGTTACTCAAGCAAAGCTAAAATGAGAAGATTTTATGGAATCTAAATTCCTGGTTTTTGTTCTATTAGGTTTTTTTTTTTTTTAAGACTGACTAGTAAGAAGAACACAATTCCTAAAAGTATTTTAAAAATCCAATCTCCTAATAATATAGATTTCTTATAAGCCCAGGGATCAAAGTGATTTATAGAAAAACAGGATTTAGCCACAGAATTATTTTCTTTTTCAACTGTATTGAGTGCATGAGTTTACTGAGCAACACTTGCTTAACATTACTTCAAATTCTTGCCCTTATTTGTTAAGAACAACAAAGGGCAGAAAAACCCACATTGTGTTACTGTATATTATGAACCTTACAGATTTCTGAGAATTACAGAGAAAAATTCATCTTAATGATTAAAGAAGGGCAGTGCTTTGTTCTTTACCATGGGGTAATTTGTATGAACGCAATTAATTGTCCTTCCCAACTCAGAAAATCCTGCAAGTTAGAAAGGACATGCCATTGGGGCACCTGGGTGGCTCAGTCGTTAAGCGTCTGCCTTCGGCTCGGGTCATGATCCCGGGGTCCTGGGATCGAGCCCTGCATCGGGCTCCCTGCCTTGCAGGGAGCCTGCTTCTCCCTCTCCCACTCCCCCTGCTTGTGTTCCCTCTCTCACTGTCTCTCTCTCTGTCAAATAAATAAATAAAATCTTTAAAAAAAAAAAAAAAAAAGAAAGGACATGCCATTATTTTCTGCTCAGTAGATGGAGATTGGTAAACCAGAAATCAGATGATTCTATGTTCACATTTCAATTAAGCAGCAAGGAAGATAAACAAATAAAACTAAATATAGCTTTATAGAAAAAAAGAAAAAAACACTTTCCAGTTGTCTTCCTTAAAATTTCCCAAGCTCAGACTACTGTAAGAAATATAAACTCGAATGCTTTCTTCCAAATTGTGTATCAAGAGGTCACTAGCCCCCATTTTATAGATTATCTGGGATCAGCTCAACTGAGTCATTAGTGGATAAAGACATTGTATCTATATGTGAGTAAATAAACAAAAGAATACATGGATAAAATCTCTAGGCTATGACTTTTTAAAATATGGTATTTACTCATTATGAATTCCTATGATTCCTCAGCATATAGCAAGCACTGATCTAATGAATTCTTCTTGTTATTACCATTGTTAATTTCTCTGTTGTTTTGTTCTTGGCCCATTTACATCAAAGTCCAAAGAGCTAGAAGTGTCTTTAAGTAGGGTCTTGATATTTTTTAAAAGTTAAATGAATAATTCAAAATTCTTAGGATTTTTCAAATATAGCATAATTTTTTCATAAAACATAACCTCTCATTTTAAGAGTATAATCCTAGCACCCTGCAAAAAAGAAAGAAAATAAAATCATGATTTACCTAAGAGGGAAAGCTGGCTTGGATGCTCTAGCAACAAAAGCTATTTTCCTTGAATGAACAAAATATTGCTTAAGATTTCCACTTCATAAACTTGGTGTGTTTTTCTCCAGTACTTTCTTCAGAGATTTATGACTAAATCACTCCCTGATGAATTCTCTTCAGAAGACATCTGAAGCCAGGTAAACTGCGAGTGGATAAACATCCTGCCAGAAGCAGCTAGGGCTTCTCATTCTGTCAAATCAGCACAAATGGATCGTAAACTGGAAACCTGCCCATCTCGCCCTTGCAGCACAAAACCATTATGAGCAGAGCCTTGAATGATGGACCTTGAGAGGGCCTCCAAGACATCCCGAAGGCAAGAATATCATTGAAAAAAAATAAAAAGGGCATGAGCTCATTTAGAATATTCTGAGAAGGTTCTGTAAATATAAAACGGTGTGTGTGGAAATCCATCTGCAGCTGGGCTAGGGGGTCTTGAGGGGGGAGGCACTGAGGACTTGTATAATAATTCCAGTTATGATTCCTTGATCTCTCTGCCCCTCCCAAGAATTCTCAGTGGGACCCTGACTCTCTCTCCTTCCTTTCCATCCTCACTTAAGGGTTCTGGGGACTTCATGTTCTTCCCCCAGTGGCCGCTGTAACTTAGCTGCTAAAGAAGCCCAGATCATTCTTGGCCCGTCAGTGTTACTGCTCCCGTGGTTCTCATTCAACATTCTCGTTGCCTTCCCTTCTGGTCACTACTTTCCTTTGCCGTCAGAATCTCTGCCATTAGTACTGACAATGATGGAGACAAGTTTCTCCATCATGGATTACTGCTTTCTAGGTCCCCAAGGCTCAACCTTACTAATGTTGAAATAGGAAGTTTGACCATGATTGCCGGAGCCCAAGGGTAGCACAGCAAATGTACTCTTTGCCAGTGATTGCTCAGTGACACAAAATGAGGCACATATTTTATCAGCCTAGTATCTCTGCCTTCTCTTATGCTATATTTCTCTCCTTCTATCCTCCCTCTTTGTGTGGGTGTGCTGACATAATTAGCCTGAAGATTCGGCCCTCAGTTTCCTCCCCTAATGCCCAGGAGAGCCTGCTAATAGAACTTTTGGTGGTATGGTCTGATTCCCGAGACTCTCCAAGGCAAATAGAGTGATCAGAATCTGTATTCATTTTCTCTTGCTGCTGTCACAAATTACCACAAATGTAGTGACTTGAGACAACACAAATTTATTACCTTATAGCTCATAGGTCAGGAGTCTGGCATGGATCTTACCAGACAAGAATCATGGTACCAGCAGGCTATGTTTCTTTTGGAGGCTCTAGGGGAGAACACCTTTTCTATTCAGACTGTTGGCCTAACACAGTTCCTTGTAGTTGAAAGGACTGAGTTTCTCCTTTTCCTGCTGCCTGCTGGGGATCATTTCTAGCTTCTAGAGGACACCACATTCTTTGGCTTATAGCCTATTTCCTCCATCTTCCAAGCTTATAACAGAGGTGACTACTCCTCATGCTTAGAATCTTTCTTCATTCTTCTTCCATTCCATTTCTTAACCTCTGCCTCTCTCTTCTGCTTTCAAGGACTTATGTGATTAGACTGGGCCATCTAATGTGAAGGTGTTTATCCTTAATAACATCTGCAAAGACCTTTCTTTTGTGTAAAATAACATATTCTCAGGTTCTAGGGATTAGAATGTGCACATCTTTGGGGGGAGGTCATTATTCTGCCTACTGCAAGATCTGCTCAGTGATTCTTGTCGTCTTGGTGTTTCCAAAACCTTGACTACCTAATAGAAAGTTATAGACTCAGATTATGCTCTGTATTAGAAATCTTTTGATTGAATTAAGAGATAGAGATGGGGGGAAGATATTCATTAGATTATTAAATGGAAAAATCCAAATGGCTTCAGATACAGTTGGATCCAGGAATTTGCCTTTCTTTATCATGTGATATGTCATTCCTCTGCTAGTTACAAATTTAAGCCGGTTGTTTCATTGTCCCTAAGCTTTTGCCCTGTCATTCTAGCAACCTAGTGGAAAGGAAAGTTGTCTTTCTCAAGAGTTCCAACAAAAGTTTGGGAGATAATCTTCATTCACTCTGTTTGGTCATATGACCAATCCAACACTGGAACCAGTTGTGCTGTAGTCAGGGTAATGCAGGGGTTTGACTGGCTAAGCATGGAGTCAGGCCCACCTTAATCACATGGCAGAGAGTGGATGGAGGTGCTAATGCTCAAAGCGGGCGTGAATGCCGGGCAGGCAAAAACAACAGAAGTCTACCATTTTTTCTCAGAATTTGGGGGAAATACTACATAGAGATTAAAATCTAAAGATTAAAATAGAAGTTGCAGGAGACAGAAAAAATAGAAGTAAGTGGTCTTTATATGATGAATATTATAAAATATTCATGTGAATAAATCAAAGTGACTTAACTTTCATGTAAATATTACATGTTTATGTGCACCCTTCCATATATTATCTGTATGATTTTGTGTAGATTATTTAATCTTTCTCATATGTAAAATAAAGTAATAGCTCCCCCTCCTCCCTCCACCTTTCAGAGTTGTTGCAGGGACTAGAGAGAAGGCATATGAAGAACCCACCACACTGTTTGATATCTCGTTGATGTCCAACAAATGGCAGATATCACTATCGTCATCATCATTTTAATAAATCTCAACCTTTCTCACTGTCAGAAGAACAGTTTAAGTTACAGCACTTCTACATTTAAGCCTTCCTTGAGGGCAAGTAAGCTACTTGTAATGCTTTGCTTTAAATGTCAGACTTTAAATGAAATTTTGATCAATTTGTTCCGAAGCCGTTAGACCTTCTTATTGATTCAGCTCTGAGGAAAACCCCAATAGTTTTAAATGTATTGATGCTGGTTGAAGTTAATTTTAATTTAACATAAACCAAGGGCAAAGTGAGGTCAGACTAGCCATGTTGCCAACATGAAATTTGCACCCTTCTAAGATTTCTTTCACTGTTGCTCTCCATTAAATCAAGTTTCATTTTTTTTAGCCAGGATGGATTGGATCTTGAGCCTGTATGACTCTCTTCTCAATCCCCTCTTTCTTACAGAGGGACATCTCCTATTTTTAAATAGGATTGTCTGTAAGTTTTTTAATGGCATGGGGTGTTTCTTATTCACTGTTTTATCTGTCCAGTAGCTCTGTGCTGAGCTAAAATTAGCGGCCCACTAAGAATTTCTAGGATACTTGTTTAGAAGTAAGGATGTGGAATACACATGTATGTGTTTGTATGTGGCTTGGTTACAAAGTTGGGGTAAGTATAAGTGAACTGGGGTGGGAGAAAAATGAAGGAAATGTTAGAGAATGATAATAAAAAGGAAAATGATTTTAAACTAACAATAAGAAATCAACTTGGGGTCCATGGCCAGTTTCAGGGGGTGCCGTGAACCTTCTGACATTCTCTGCAAAATTTCAAGCATATGTTTGTATATGTGTTTTCTGGCAGAGGATTTTCATAAGCATATAAGCTATCCAGGAGGGGTGTTTTTTATCCAGTGTTACTGGGCAGGGTGCAAGGATCTTATGTCATAGAGTCATCTTGGCAAATGCACTTCAAATGATTTATATTGCTATTCAGATTTTCTTTAAAGGCTGAAGGACAAGGGAATCCTCCTGCACATCCACAATCCTCCTCCCCTCAAAGGATTCCTAAAGTGATAGATTAATCCAATGTTCCCTAAGGCCTGTTGGGATGTCCTAGCCCATGCTATTATCAAGAAATGTGACATGGTCAAGAGTTTGCACTTTGCCAATCAAATCCTTAGCTCAAGGTTCTAAATCTGAGAGTTCATATCACTTCTGTTGTCTGGGACTAGCCTTGTTAATGAGGAGCCTGGAGAAGCATGCTACCTAAATAAACATGATGTGTGGGCGACTGGTGAACACAGGTGTTGAAAAGATGGAAACTGGGCCTGGCCTCTCTGAGCCAGAACCCAATGGGGTTAGAGAGTGAGAGAATTAACCTGATCCTACAGGCTGCATCCGGCGGGGAGGAGTTTGCTGGTGAGGGATATTATTCCACATGTAAATAAGGAGGGGTGGGTAAGTAAGAAGAAACATTCCAAGAGGCAGGTAATAATAACAGCTAACATTTAGTGCAAGCATATTATGTGTTGTACACAGTCATAAACATTTTATATCTTCTCATTTAATCCTTCTAAAGCTTTGTCAGGTAGGTTCTATAATACCCCTATATTTTGCAGCCAGGAAACTGAGGCCAGAGAGATTGACTTGCTAAAGGTCTCACAGCTAGTAAGCAGCAGGGTAGAGTTTGAATGCAGGCAGAGGGGCTCCATTGTCCACTCTCATCACCACTACACGATATACCTCCTTATTCACCTTGTCCTATTCTAGCTCTTTCCTCTGGCCAGCAAGAACTGGGCAAACACCAAAAGCTTCAGTCCCTCTTGAGCCCCATGTCAATGAAAACAGCACTGAAAATATAGGGGGAACTTCTTTCTCTCTTGTACTTGAAATCTTAAAAAGTCTGCTGCTCCCTCAACCCGTCTCCCCACTAGGTCCCATTGGAAGAGCTGAGTTTACCTGGGTTCCCCGGTGAGCATAGGGCGGCAGCCTCCCTCCACTCGCAGTCCTCTTGTAGATGGTGTCTCTGCTGTTTCCTCTTCTGCCTTTGTTGTTTGCTTCTCCTGGACTGGAGCCCTGTCCTGGACTCCCTCCCCATTAGCTGGGGCCCTAAAACTCTCACCTTCTCTTCACTTAGCTTTTTAAAGCTTCCCTCCCCTAGGAAGTGATAACTGCTGACAGTTTTACTTGTCTAGCCCTGAAACAAAACCGCCCAAGACCTCACTGCACTGCTGGATAGAAGTCTCAGCAAATGTTCTGGGGTAGGTGGCCTGGGCTCAAGTCCCAGCTGTGTACTGTTAGGCAAAGTAATTATGTTCCTGAATCCTCGGTTTCTGCATTGGTAAAACGAGGCTAGTAAAATACCCCCTCATCGACATTGCCACGAAGACCAAATAAGATGATGCAGGTACAGTTCCTGGCATAAACTGAGCACTCAAAGAAATGTTAGCTACTATTTACGTCCTTCCACGAGACCAGGCCATAAGTTCAGCTTTGTGGCTTGTGATGTTGATTCTTCCCTAAAAGGGTTTAGCTTCTCTTTCCTCTTTGTTCAGACCCTGCTCTATGTCAGTATGGGGCCCTCCTTTGCCATGTGCTTTGTGGCTGGGCTTCCACAAGTTAGGGCAATCGTGGTTCTGAAAGCTGGGGGCCTTGGTCAAGATAGGACCAATGGGGGTCAAGATAGCTCAGGGTTTACAAGAGGTTCACATGGATTAGGGGAGGAAGAAAGAATGGGTAGGAAGTGCCGTGGATTCAAAGGCTATAAAATCATAGGGTTTCTCTCCAGTGAGCCTTTAATGGGTCACATTGAAGGCATGATTTAATTGATGCTCCAGTAGAGAGTGGAGCTGAGGGTCTTCATACATTTCCTGGCCTTTCCATGTCGTTTTCAGGACCAGGTGAGGGATTGGGCTCGCAGGGGGATCTTGCAGTATACGAGTATTAGTTTTCTATTACTACTGTAACAAATTGCCACAAATTTATGGCTGATAACAGCACACATTCATTATTTTACATGGTTCGGGAGGTCAGAAGTCTAAAATAAGTCTGCAGGGCTACGTTGCTTTAAGAGGATCTCTGTGAAAATCCATCTCTTTGCCGTTTCCTGCTGTGTTCTTTGGCTTGTGGCTTCTTCAACGTAGCATTTTCAAATCTCTGTCTCTCTGTCTCTCTCTCTCTGACCTGTTTCCACGGTCACATCTCTGAGTCTCCTGCCTCCCTCTTTCACTTGTGATCACATCATACTACCTGATAATCCAGGATAATTTCCCCATCTCAAGATTCTTAATTACCACTGCAAAGTCCCTTTTACCATGTTAAGTAACATAGTCACAGGTCCTGGGGATTAGGATGTGGTCTCCTTTGGGAAGGCATTCTTCCCTGCTTTGTGGAGCAGGACACGCTCCTGCAGGGGAACAGCAGGCTCTGACAGATAGCCTGGCATCGTAAATTTTTTTCCAGTGAGAATCTTCATTGTTGCCATGGAGCGTGTAGAACCATGGTCCTACTAACTGTGCTTAAATTATAACTCTACTATTAGATAAGGAGACTTCATGTTATGCAAAAGCTTGCAAAATATAGGATTTAGGATGTTTAAAATATGTGCCCATCCTAAAATGCCAACAACTCTTCTTGGCTATAAAATGAAATGTTGATATTTTATATAAAACACACTCACACGCAACACACATTTTTTTTTAACAAATAGAAGAAAACCCATCCCAAATATAGGCTCAGAAATTTACTTCAAAGATAAAAATATTAAATTCCCAGAGAAAAATTAAATTGCCAGAGAAAGCAAGAGAAATCACAGAAAAAGGATAATTCCTACATGGAAATTGTCACTAGTCCCTGAGATCCATGGTGTGTGTTTAAGACACCCAGTAGGAGGGGTGTAGGTCCTATTACAACGTCAGTTTTTAGGACATTTTCCCCCTTAAAATGGCCCATCAGTGCCCTGAATGGATTGGTAGATATGGGAGAAAATTTTGGTAGAGAGGGTAGATAAAGGTGTGAAACTATTTTTTTAAAAACTTTCATGAATATCATGGTCATCTATGAACATAAAGGACAACTTCTATTCTACCCAGACCCCAGTTGGGGATTGTATTAGTTTGCTGGGACTGCCATAACAAAGTACTATAGACTGGGTGGCTTAAGCAACAAAAATTTATTTTCTCACAGTTCTGGAGGCTAGAAGTCCAAGACCAAGGTGTAGGTAGGGTTAGTTTTTTCTGAGGCCTCTCTCCTTGGCTCACAGATCAGCTGACTTCTCACTGTGTCCTCACATGGTCTTCCCTCTGCCTATGTTTTCTTGTCAATCTCCTCTTTTTATAGGAACACCAGCCACATTGGATTAGGGCCCACTCCTACCTCCTCATTTTTAACTTAATTACCTGTTTAAAAGCCCCATCTCCAACTAGAGTGACCTTCTGAGGTACCGGTGGTTAAGACTTCAACATATGAATTTTGGAGGAATACAAGTCAGCCTGTTACAGGGACTGGCTGAATTTATTCTTTTACATTATTTTTTGCTGGGGTAATTTGTTCCAGCTGTGTCCGTCACTCTTCCCGGTAAGAGAAGGGTAAACTTAGAAGTAAGGCGCCTTGCCGGTCACCGGGTGGTGTTCTCAACCGGGAGCAGTCACCAGTCACATCACATTCAAACCAAGACCAGATAAACCCATTCTGGGTCCACGTCTCTGTCAAAATCATTCAAAACCTTGGGGATTTAGGGTTACCACAGAAAGTTATTTAAAGCCATCCAAGCTGTTATCTGTTCCTTATTTTAGCATTTCATATTAACTCAAAATCCTTTTAGGACAGAGGGTTAAATTCTTTGGCTTTTCTCTGTTTCAGTCATTTTCTTCTCATATGTCTTGGGGTTTATATTTAAAGTCACCGCTTAGAAATGCAGAAATGTAATTTTCTTTTCTGTGACTGAACTCAACTTGCCGATGAGCTCCGCAATCTGGTCCGGAACTGGGCAGACTTTAAGTTGCCCTTTCTTGTTTTCTTAGCCACTCTCAGTTCGAATTTTCCTCGTTTCCAGGCTAAGTCAGTGTTGCTGCTCCCTTTCCTGCCCCCAGGATGGGATCTAGGTCCCCCGGGAAGGCCACTGGTTCCTGTTCTGACATCCTGTCTCCCTCCATGTCGCCTGAGGTATTGGACTTATAATACAGTGCATGAAGCTTAAATGTCAGGGCTTCTCATTTGCAGAGCTTCTTCTGAGCCCTTGGAAGGGGATGCAGTGAGGGGTTCGCATGGTCATTGATTCCATAACATTTGCAGAAGTAAAATATTTTAATGGCAAGTAAGACCACTGTTGCTTGCCACTTGATTTCCACACCACCAAACTTTCCCTCATATAAAGTGGCTTTGGGGTGGTGGTAGGAATTTTGTGGATCTGACGAAGGGAAAGTCGAGATGAGGATACATTTAGTTTGTATTTAGAGTGATATATTCATGTGGTTTACCATCACTTCCATGAATAGTTAAATTGTCTGCTGGTCAACCTTGGGTAGAAATGGCCTCTAGAAATATTCCTATCATCTGCTGCACCGAGTCAAAATCGCACAGGGCTGAGGTGGTATCAGGATATATATAGCGCCTGCAATGCCTGGCACTAGAAGTGTATGGGGCGTGGAGGAGAAAGAGACTTGGGAAGAAGCCTATGGAAGATTCTTCCAGTTACCAGAGGGGTAAAATTTTAAGCAGAGAATTTAATTCTCATTGACAACTTGACATAGAAATTTTCCAGGTCAGAAATACACTCAGTAATGCAGCAAATACAATGATAATTATGACATATAAATATTGATTTATGATGGAAATCATGCAAAATAGAACTTAGAATTCCTGTGTCTGTAAGGTACAGGCACAAACAGGAGGTACAACTGTGTGTTTGGCCACATGATTCATGCTTTCCAACCATCAGTTATAAAAAAAAGTCAATTGGGGCGCCTGGGGCTCAGTTGGTTCGGTGTCTGCCTTCAGCTCGGGTCATGATCCCGGGGTCCTGGGATGGAGTCCCCAGTTGGGCTCCCTGTTCCGTGGGGAGCCTGCTTCTTCCTCTCCCTCTGTCTGCTGCTCCCCCTGCTTCTGCTCTGTGTCAAATTAATAAATAAAAATTTAAAAAGTCAATCAATTATCCTTGATGAAAGCCTGAATTATCTACCTTTTCATTTCCTCTATAGAAAATATTGTAAAATAATTATCATATGAAGAAGTGACCAAAGAGTATGCACCACATAATTTATCTGGAATGTCTTACTGAGATATTAACAAATAATTTAAAAAGTTGTTATTATCTTGATTTTTATGGTACTTGTACTTGTTAGCTTTCACACAGTTGTTTTCTTTTCCCAAATATTTAAAAAAAATATTCACTTTCATTCTTAGCATTATATTTATCATCTTGTATTGTTTTCTCTCAAGGGCCCCCCAAATCCTACAAGCTTCAGGGTTCCCTGTAAACCTTATCTGGCTGTCTTTATGTCCCTTGAGTGGTGAACATTGTATGCAGTATGCCAACCTGATAGGGACCCAGGACAGCAATTCTGCCTTCTCCTTGCCCAGACCTCAGCTCTCTCCAGACCGGTGTTCCCTGAGCATGCCCATTTCAGCACACCTCCTCCGTTTTTGAATTCCAAGAGCACATGATGCCCCAATGACATGCAGGGGCATTTAGGATGTGGGAAGTAGAGGAGCCCTACATGCTACTACAATCTTTCCTCCCTTCTTTCCTTCCTTCCTTCCTTCCTCCTTCCCTCCCTCCCTCTTTTTCTCTTTTTCTCTCTCTCTCCCTCCTTCCCTCCCTCCTTCTTTTCCTTCCTTTCCTTCTTTCTTTTCTTTTCTTTTCTTTCTTTCTTTCTTTCTTTCTTTCTTTCTTTCTTTCTTTCTTTCTTTCTTTCTTTCTTTCTTTCTTTCTTTCTTTCTCCTTGGGAAAGCCACTGCTTTTGGAGGGTGGCCATGGGCTGAGCCCTGCCAGTGAGGGCTGGGGTCCTGGGAAGGGCGTGTAAGTAGAGGGGATCCAGCTGCAGGGCTCCCTCCCTGGCGCCAGGGGACATGAGCTGGTGGTTTCCTGCATCAGCTTGCATATCCCCACGGTGCAATAGATAAGAGCACAGATGGGACCAAATCACGTAGGCTCAAATACCAGAGCCATCAGTTACAAACTCTGTAAATTTGGAGAAGTTATTTAACCTCTCTGAGCATCAGCTTCCTTATCCTTACAAAAGGTTTTTATGAGGATGAGGGACTTAACATATCTAAAGTACTTGGAATACAAAATGCATATGTTGCTGCTATTACAATCTCCCCACTGTAGAGTATGCGCTTGTGCTGCATCTGCATCTCTCCTGGTCTGTGGTTTATATTAAAAACACTATGCTCTAGGCTCCCAAGCTTTTGTTCCTTGATATTTAAAGAGAAGATTTGGGATTTATAACACCCCCCAAAAAAGGCCCAGGGGTGCCTGGCTGGCTCAGTGGGTAGAGCATGCGACTCAAGCCCCACATTAGGCATGGAGCCTACACTAAAAAAAAAAAAAAAGAAAAGGCTCAGGTGTTACAATGAAAAGTCCAGAGATGGACTTAAGCACCTATTTTGGAAGTCCAGAAATGGACATAAATTTTTTGTTTATGCTTGTGTCCCAGCTATAAAGACATTAAACTTCTCTGAGGCAATGGGTATTTCTGGCTAATAAGAAGACAGTGAACAAAGATTTTTTTTTTTAAAGTACAAATATTAAAGTAATAACATTTTTCAAAATGTTACATAAATAACAATAAGAGAGAACCAACACTTGATTTCCTTTAAGGGTGCCAGGTGTCAGGTCATGAAATTTATATATATTGCTTAATCTTTACACTATTCTATTATATGGAAAATTTTATTTCTGGGGTTTATAGAATTTCAAGTTACTTGCCCAAACTATTAAGTATAAAAAGGGATAGGCCATGATTCAAGCTGACATTTTGCTTCCAAAAGACATACTCTTCCACTCATTGTTCTTGAAACCCCACCCCCTGTTCCCTAAAATTTAATTATCTGAAGGGAAAACATCTGATTAGAAAAGAACACCTTTATGTAAAGAAGAGGTTTCCATCCTCAGCCAGAGGCTTGCCACTTGTGGGGAGCATCTTTGAGAAATCTAGGGTACAGATGCTATCTGCAAGCTTGACATCTATTATGAAAGTATATCTCAGTATGATCGTGTACTCAATTCTAATTAAGTCTCTTTTTCCAGTAAATTCTGCCAATACATTGATTCTATTTAAAAAATTCAAGCTGTCCTTGTGGGAAACCCTCATTCCATCTCTCTCAATTATTTGTCACTTTGACTCTAAGCATCATCTTTATTCTTACAACAAATTCCTCAAAAAAACTGTTCCCATTCCCAGAATGAATTATACTGATCATGTCTAAGATGGTGACAATAAAATTTTGCTCTTACTTCAAAATAAGTATAGAGAGATCAAATATGTGAACCCATTACTCTGGGTAACATTTAAAATTAGCACCATACAATATGCCGTAAGTGTTTTCAAGCTTGATCCCAAATGAAATCATGAGGAAGACAAAATTTGTTTTATGTAATCTACTGTTTCCTTTCTTGGCACCTGCTATCTTGCCTTTATATCCCATTCACAACACTGTATCTACCATTCTCATTCCTTCTTTACTTCTCTCTCTCAAGATCTGAGTTCAGGGAAGGGCCTGGTACACTCATGTCATGTGAACATTACCAGACTACAGTCTTTCCCCTGTACCGTCCTTCTCAGTTTCCCATATGTACATTCGTGAATATGCTTGTTTCCTTCCCACCTTCCATTCTTCCCTTAGGGTTATTTCTCTTCTGGTTTTCAATTCAATTTGTAAGTGAGTTAGGAACTGTTTAAATTACTTCCATTTTGCCACATGGAAGGGTTTAAAAATAGATAATCCTGCCCACAATCACATTATCATGTAACAATGTTCTGTAGGTTCTGATTAATGTAATAGGATTGAACCAGAAATAAACTGGACATACATTTTGGAAAAGTGAAGGCAACACCATTATCTGCATATGTGAAGATATACCTAGAAAATGTATGTGACTAAACTAAAAAAAACATTGTAATTTTTAAAAGTTCAGTAAAATGGCATAAATGAAAAACATTTAACAATAACTGTGTGTTGTTCCAGCAGTTCTCATTTAGAAAATATAATGAAAGAAGAGCTCACTAATGGTATTAGCAAAATACACAAAATAAGTTAGAAATAACCTTATCAAGAACTGCAGGGATTACATGAACTATTTTTTTTTTTTTTTTTTTTTACAGATAGACAATATGCCTTTGGAATATTTGGAGACACATTCCTTGCCCTAATATGATGGAACTGAACATCATGATGATATTGTCTTTCAAATAAATATGCAAAAATAATTCTAATGAAAATTCAAACGAGATTGAAAAATCAACAGCTTTACAAATGTTTCCAAGGTTTTTGTTTTATTTTGTTTTGACTGAAGTATAGTTGACACATGTATTTCCAAGTTTTTTCTAGAAAAATAGACAAAAGAACTAAATTTATTGCGAATGAAACTTAACTGGATTATTAAAAAGTTTAAATAAAATATTGTATACAAAGATTTTGGAATTGATTAGAATTTCAATAAATTGCAGTTTTATACACGGGCTTATATGTTCTAGAATTCCCACAGGTCTCACCGGTGTGTTAAAATGAGGTCTTAACTTCCAAATTACAGCGATGTAGTCTCTATCTTTGATACAGAAGGACTTCTTCAGTTCCCTGTCAAAGTCATCCGGATTTATTTCTGTGATGTCAGGTTGTGTCACTTGTATCCAGCAGGAAGTGGCTCATGTTCTTCGTGAGTCACATCACCACAACCTCTGTTGCCTATGTTCTCTGTGAGAATGTCCCAAGGTTGTTCCTCTGAGCCCATGGCTGCCTGCCCCTCCGTGGTCCATGGCAAAGTTGGGGAGAAATGTTCACCTGGACTTAGAGCAGTAACGTTTGTGCCCATGACTCCAAGTGGCCTTTATAAACACATCTTCTAAACTTTCTGTCCTTAATCCCTCTCATCATCAGGACTGAAATCCTGACCTCAATCCAGAAAGAGGTAGATCTAAGCCATCCCCTGTTGTACCCATCCCTGTTCTCCTCATCTTTCTTCTCAGGCTTTCAAATTTCTCTATTCTATTTCAGCCCCCAATAAGAGCCCTGTGCATCATCGAATCATATGAATAGACTAGACTACCAGGTCATCAAACAGCCAGATTCTGAGTACAAGTTCATGCTCAGCAGAGACACTCTACTCTACAAGAATCCTCCTAACTCTATTATAAGTCATTCACTAACAGCGATTTATTATGGTGTATTAGGTGCCAAGCATAGTACATAGTTAAAAAGTCACTCAAAGAAACTTATTGTCTAGAAGTCATAACTCTTATTCACTGCAGTATCATGAGAGGGCTTACCAAGTGCATTTCTAAAATACATAAACTGCATTTTCCTACTCTACCAAAGCTAAATATGCTACAAAAGAACAATTGAATTTAGTCTGTCATGACTTGTTCTCAGTTAACTGATACTGGCTCTTAGGATTCTTTATCCTATTTTTTTTTTTAATGTTTTTAAGATCCATTTGCTGGTATTTCTGAGAATCCAATCAAACTCCAGAATATAGGGAAAAAAATCCAAAGAACATTAACCTACTGCCAGTATTTCAGCCACTCTCTGTAGATCTGCCATACGGATTCACTGCCCTCCACATTCAGTTAGGACATTTCCATATACTATTCTAAGACAGAATGCCTGAACTCGGAAAATAATAATGTGCTTTCTTACAGTAGCTCTACCCACGTTATAGATTGGCATGACATAATCATAAAATAAACATTTCTTAACATAAACTCTTAACTGGCAGCTGTGTTAGGTTCAAGGAAAAACGGCAAACAAAACAATCTTGTTCAAAGATGCTCACGGTTTAGTGAAGAAGACAGGTTTATAAACTAATGGTAACGATAATGCTAATGCTAATGAGAATGACTATGATATGATAATGATAGAAGTATAATGGGGAGAAGGATTTTTTTAAAATGTGGTGCTGGGGGGGCGCCTGGGTGGCTCAGTCGTTAAGCGTCTGCCTTCGGCTCAGGTCATGATCCCAGGGTCCTGGGATCAAACCCTGCATCGGGCTCCTGCTCAGCGGGAAGCCTGCTTCTCCCTCTCCCACTCCCCCTGCTTGTGTTCCCTCTCTCGCTGTCTCTCTCTGTCAAATAAATAAAATCTTTAAAAAAAAAATAAAATAAAATGTGGTCCTGGGTTAGTGGCTATCTAATTGACCATCTCACAACATATTAAAAAAAAATCAATTCCAGATGGATTGTAGATTTAAATGTGAAAATTAAAGCAATAACTTCTAGAAAATAGCATAGGAGAATATTTTCATTACGTTTGGGTAGAAAAAGATTTTATAAACCAGACATCAAAAGCATTATTAGCAAAAAAAGGAAAAGATTGATAAATTGGACTTCGGTAAAATTAAGAACTTTTGTTCACTAAAAGATACCAGTAAGGGAGCAAGCTACAGAGTAGGAGAAAATATTTGTAATACATATATCTGGCAAAGAATTTTATTCAGAAGACTTATATATCAATAAGAAAAATACTCCAAAAAACATAATTATAAAGGGGCAAAACACTTGACTAGGCACTTCACAAAAAAAAGATATCCAAATGACCAATACACATTTGCAAAGGTAATCAGCATTTGAGAGAGAGAGAAATGCAAATTAAAATAACAGTCACCATGGAAATGCAAATTAAAATAACAGTAAGATACCTATACAAGAAAACTGAAACAAAAAACTGAAAATACCAAGTGTCAGTGAAGATACGGTTTGGAAAACTGGCAGTTACTAAAGTTGATTAAACAATGCCCAAAGACCCTGCAATTCTATTTCTAGACAGGAGAAATGTATACAGGTTTACCAAAAGACTTGTAAAAGAATGTTAATATTAATATTCTTTATAACCACCACCACCACCACCAGTAAAAACAAAACAAAAACAGAAACAACTAGAAATGAGCCAATTGTCCATCAATAGTGGAATAAAGAATACAACGGGGGAAAGGATAGTCTCTTCAACAAATGGTGCTTGGAAAACTGGATGTCCACATGGAAAAGAATGAAATCAGACTTCTCTTCTACCATATATAAATATCAACTCAAGGGGCACCTTGGTGGCTCAGTTGGTTAAGTGACTGCCTTTGGCTCGGGTCATGATCCCGGAGTCCTGGGATCGAGTCCCACATTGGGCTCCTGGCTCAGCAGGGAGCCTGCTTCTCCCTCTGACCCTCTCCCCTCTCATGCTGTTTCTCTCTCTCTCTCTCAAATAAATAAATAAATAAATGAAATCTTTAAAAAAATAAAAAAAAATCAACTCAAAATGAATTAAAAACTTAAATGTAAGACCTGTAAATGTAAGAAATTGTAAACTTACCAGAAGAAAACATAGGGGAAAAGCTTCATGAAATTGGTGTTGGCAACGATTTCCTGGATATGACTCCAAAAGCGCAAGCAACAAGAGTAAAATTTAGAACTAAAAACTTCTGCACAGCAAAAGAAACAATCAACAAAATGAAAAGGTGACATACAGAATGAGAGAAAATAGTTGCAAACTACCTATCTGATGACAAGGGGTTAATACCCACAATATATAAGGAAATTCCACAACTTAATAGCAAAAAACAAATAACCCAATTAAAAAGTGAACAAAGGACCCAAATAGACGTTTTTCCACAGAAGACTTACAAATGAATAACAGGTATATGAAAAGGTGCTCAGTGTCAGTAACCATGAGGAAATGCAAATCAAAACCCCAATGAGCTATCACCTCATGCTTGTTAGGATGACCGTCATTAAAAACAAACAAACCCAAAATGGTTAGTGTTGGCAAAGATGTAGAGAAATTAAAACTCTTGTGCGTTGTTGTTGAGAATGGAAAATGGCCACTATGAAAAACAGTAGGAAGTTTCCTCAAAAAATTAAGAAATAGAACTGCCATCCCTATGATCCAGAAATCCCCCTTCTGGGTATTTATCCAATGCTTATTGCACTGCCATGTTTATTGCACCCTATTCACAATAGCCAAGATGTGGAAGCAACCTAAGAGTCCATCAATAGATGAATGGATAAAGAAAATGTGGTATATACACATAAGGAATATTACTTGTTCTTAAAAAAAAGGAAATCGTGTCAGATTTGACAACATGGATGAATCTTGAGGACATTATGATAAATGATACTGGTCATGGAAAGAAATACTGCATGATTCCATTTATGTGAGATATCTGAAGAAGTCAGACGCATAGAAACAAAAAGTAAATAGGTGGGTGCCAGGGACTGGGGTTTGAGGGAAGTGGGGAGTTGCTGTTCAATGTGTATAAATTTAAGTTGTGCAAGATGAAAAAGTTCTAGAGATCTGCTGTACAACACTGTGCTTAAGGTTAACAATAATGGACTGTATACTTAAAAATCATAGATCTCATGTTATGTGTTTTGTTTTTTACCACACACACACACACACAAAACTCCATTAGAATAAATGATGAAGTTGAGGGTGTATTCAGATAACAGAATATTATACATTGCTCTATAGTAATGAAAATGAATGGATAATTGCTACATGGTATGTATCAAAATGGACAGATCACACAAGTACAATGTTGAGTGAATGAAGCCAGACACAAAATTGCATATTGTGTCATACTCTTTGTACAGGTAAAATTAAACAAAACCAACCTATGCTGGTGGAAGTCAGAATTGTGGTGACCTTGAAGGGATGGGTAATGACTAAGGGGCCACAAAGGAGGTTTTTCAGAGTGCTGGTCAAGTTCTGCTTCGGACTTTTTATCTGAGTGGATATGCAGGTGTGTTTCACTATGAGAAAATTCATCAAGCTGTACACATATTGTGTAATTGTATACACTTATTGTGAATTGTATACTTCATGCCTGTTATGCCTCAATATAAAGTGTACTTAGTAATAATAATAGCCATCATTTATTGAACATATTAGGTATCGGACACTTTACCTGTGTTAGCTCATTTAACCTTCCCAACTCTCTTCTGCAATAGGTATTGTATTATCTTTGTTTCATAAGTGAAGAATCTGGGACACTAAGCAGTTAGGTAACTTGCCCAGGGTCACACAGCTTACCCAGTAAGTGGTAACTAGGAATTCCATCGCAAGCAGTTTGGTTTTCCAGCTGACTTCCTAGTGACTGTGCACAACATAGCACATCAGAGGAGTGAGCCAAGGGCTGTGCTTTCGGTGATTAAGTTTCTCTGGGCAGACAAATTCATGGACATCTTCTGGGGACGGCTGATACTTCAGCAGCCTTGAAGGGAGACGAGGTGTCATCCAGGCACAAAAGAAATATCTCAGGTAAGATAAATAGCATGTGCAAAGGTAAGAAGTGCTGAACTTGAAAATGCCCGCAGTTTGGTGTGGTGTAGTGAGTGAAGGATCCCTAAGAACCTGTGCAGAGGCAAAGAAATTTGGCTTTTATTCCTGCTGAGGGTGAAACTATTTTAAGAAAGATAATTACGTGATTAAATTTACATTTTAGAAATAACATCCCGTTGGCAGTCTGGAAGATAGACCTGAGGGGAGAAATCAGAGTCAGTACGACCAGCAGATACTAGTAATCATGAGGGTAGAAGAGGCTGGGACAATGGATATTTCAAATAGTGCATGCTTGGATATCACCACTAAATATCTGTTTGGAAGGAAAAATGTTCCTCTCTCCTCAGAATTATAAAGAAAAATTTCTTCCTTCAAATTTATACAACAACTATTTATTTGAGTACCTTCTCTGTGTGAGGCATTGCGTAGAACATTCTTACAGGTGGGCCACCCTCAGGCCTGCCTGCAGATGGAGTGGGACAGAAACTGTGTAATTTTGGTCAATAAAATGCTGCAAGAGGCGTAGGCACTTGTTTTTAAAAAAGAGAAATAGCTTTCAGATGGTGAAACCCGAGTTAACAGGCAGATAATTTCATTAAAATTCCTATTAAAAACACGTATGACTTTTGCAATAACAATCATAATTTAAATAATTTTAATAGTTACAGCTAACCAAGCTCTATCCCATCTATTTGTCCTCTTAGTCAGGACAAAGAGGTTGGATAGCCTGGGAACATAAAGAACACAACTATATTTATACCTAGAAGGGTGAAACATCCAGGTTGGAAAGTATGTGTAGAAATGGGTCTAAGAATCAGTCTCAGCACTACCATTGAGTCAGTATCCGGGGTTCATTCTTCAAGTATAACAATACTAGACTGCTGGCACTGGCTATTCTAACTCCCTCTCTCTGATGAAGGAATCAAGTTCAGGGGTGAAGGAGTGAAGCGATGGGAAAGAACAGTTCCTTTTTTCCAGTCAAGGCTGGGCTGTCAACTCAGATATGTGGAGGCCCCCCATAGATACAGTGGGGATGGTAGCTTCTTCTTCTCTCACCCCACCCCCTTCTCAGGCCCTATGCTCTCTTGGCTGTAGGCAACAGATTTTCTCTATTTACACCAGCTCCTTTTTAAATTTGGTGGTGGGCAGCTTGGATCCTTGACCTGACTGCTATTAAGATATGCTCTTGCCCTGTCTGTCCTACACGTAAGGATAATATGCCACAGTTTGGTCTGGCTGTCTGCCGTTGGTATCCAGGAAACTTGCCAACTTCTCTCAAAGCCATATGCTCAGGCAATATTCTTTTAGATCATATCTCATGAGAGAGTGTGGAATTCTGCAGCGGATATGTTCAGCCCTCTTTATTTTTAGGGGGATAGCAGAAAGCCAGGTTGAATTTCTTGCCACCGCAGTTGCAGAATGAAATGGGTACAGTTTTAGAGGAAAGCAATCCATTACTGTATGTGCAAAATGTCTTTTTTGGGTCTCCCCTCAATTATGGAAAGATCAGAAAAGTCAGCTTAAGTATTGTCTGAGAAGGATGAACCAGAGAGAGTTGGGGTGCTCATTATCCACTCTAGCTTTTTTTGTGTGTTGCCAAAAGAGAATGCAAAAGCCAGAATCAAAGACCTGTAACCATGAGAGACAAGACTTGCAATGATTCAAGGAGGAGAAGCAAGAGCTTAATGGGCAACGAGGACTGTAATCACAGCTGTGAAGAGAATTAGGACAAGGATTGAAGTATGAAAGGCATGGGGGCAGGTTAGGAAACTGAGTCATTGACGAAATGTGATGCTTTAATGTGATGCCCTGCTTAAAGCATCAGGTCAAGCTGAACCCAAGCGCTATTGAGCATATATTCTTTATGTTCATTCATTCTGTCTCTCCGTCTCTCTCTTTTAATGGAACATCAGAAAACTTTCATCAGAGATCCAATTCTAGTCAAGGATCCAGCTGTTTTCTGGGTGAGGTACCTTCACCTGATTCCCACTATTTTCCTGTAATGATGAACTGGGTTGGTCACCCTAAAGAATCATTAACTCTTTTCTTTTTTACTCAAAATGATTACGGAGTCAAAGTGATCTGTAGGCCACTTGAATCTGAATCATCTGGGGATATTGTTAAACAGCAAACTCCTGGTTCCACTCAACCCCCCCCATCAGTATTTCTTAAGAGTAGATTCTAGGAATCTATATTTTAAACAAACACTCTTGGTGATCCTTAAGAATTCTAAATTAGTAGAGAACTCTTAATTGTCCTCTCTCAGTACTTCTTTTCTTCTGGGCCTTGACCTCGTCTCTTTTTGCCTCTAGAGCTAAAGATACAGCACCAATAGGAAAAACAAAACAAAACTAATATGATCTTCTTCAAAATGTCACACTGTGTTACTTTCCTGCTTTAAAATGTCCAGTGGCTTCCCAATGAACCGGGAATAAAATATCTCTATGGCTGCATGCCCTTCCTTTCTGATCTCATCCCCTACTACTTCATCTCTCCTGGCTTGCTATCCTCTGGTTGTGCTGGCATAAGATATGGTCCTTGTACCTGCCAAGATTATTTCTGTCTGGGAGACTTTGCAGTTACTCTCTCTCTCTCTCTCTCTGCATGCAAAACATTTCCCATCACTTTGTACCCCTGAGTTCATCTTATCATTCAGATCTCTGGCTCTTACTTTACCTTCTCAAGAAGCTCTCTTGACTTCCCTTTCTAATATGTGCATGCTCCCCACCTGTCCTTCTTTAGTACACCAGCCTATTCCACTTAAAACTCACTTTCTGGCATTTGTCACCATTTGAAACTAGCCAATCAATTAATCAATCTTTCTATTCTTCCTCATTTTTACTTATCTGCCTCCCTCCCCTCCATCCCAATTGAATGGAAGAAGAATCTTAATTTGTGTTATTCTTTGCTGTATTTTCAGTGCCTGAAACTGTGGTTGGCAGGCACACAGTGAGTATTCAATAGTTAGGGAATGTTGAATTAAAAACATCAAAAATGCAAGATGTGAAGAATTTTAAAGCCCCCAGATCGACTCTTCAAATCCACAGTATCCCCAATTTTTCTGATTTTATAGTTGCTCCTTCTACCCAAGGAACTATTCCAGCACTGTGATATTTGTCCTAATTGTGTGTAAGGAGAACGAAGAACAGAGATCTAGATAATATAATTTATAATTCTTACACAAATGGAAACATACTCTTTAGTATTAAAGCTAAATAGCAAATCATTTCAGTTTCATTCTCTACATATAAATTTAAAATACTGACCTTTAATGGATGAATTAATTAAATCATTCAACAGTATTTATTGGTAACCAATTCAGGCCTATACCAGGCACTTGGAATACATCAGTAAGCAAAAGAGTGATTCCTGCCCTTATGGAGCTTACTCACATTCTTCTGTGTTCTCTAGGTCATTTGGTGCCATCAGGAGAATCTGCAAGTTCTGGAGAGTTTGTCCTCTATCCCAATTATCTTCTTTATTTGTAAAATAATAGTGGTATGCTTAGACACCTCAATTCTTCTTAAATATGCAAATAAGTGGTTCTGAAACACACATTCCTAATCATCTCCAAAAATACACATTATAAATTGAATATATAGCAATACCATTTTCAACAGGAAGTCCTCTGTATAACAATAAAGCTAAGGAGATGAATTCTGAGGGAAGAGCAGACAACGGAGATTATTCAAAGAGGAAACCACAAACATCTCTTTCTGTCAAAAGCCATGAGATTCAGTTACTAGGTCATTATTCTATTTTCTTTGATAATATCAACCTGCTCAACAGTAACGTAAGGAAAGAAATTACTTGAGCAAAACTCATAATTTAACTTGTACTCCATAGACAGGTATTTGTGTATATAAAACGATCTTCTGAACATTTGTCTTAATTCTATATTGTTCATAAAATCTGAGGAATTGGTAAAAAAAATGAGACCATTCAAGATAATTTTGTCAATATATCCAAATAGAGATAAAACCAGTCGTTTAAAACAAACCAAAGCACACATCTTTTATGCACCAGAAAGACAGGCTAAAGCTATCTTTCTCTCTCTATTTAGAAGAAAGGCCTACTTTCCTCTTGTCAACCTGGGTGCTCTCAGGAGACTCATAAATATTAAGTCTTCATTCCATTACAGAGAAGACCATGAAAATGTGAACAGGGCTAAGGTATAGAACAGTGGGAAATAGTAGTGCTGCTTTTTTTAGGCACCAGTGGCTGGGTGGTTTTGCACTGGTCGTGCCATTTTCTAAACAACCTAAAAGCTGAGAAGAGGGGTGGACAGGTCTGGCATCATTCTTTTCACTAGTATAAATTATAGCCTGACATTTATTGTGTGAGGGGTCTGTGCAGATCGTGTTGCATTTAGGAAACTGCTTTTCTTCCTAAATATGGACCTGGACTGTACTCTCTATAAGAATGAATGCTTATCTTTGGAAGATCTGTATCTGATTAAACTGATGCTCCTAGAAGTCCAGGGAGAACCTTGATTCCTCACTTTATATTATACTCAAGTGTGCCAAAGCCCTCAGGCCTGTCTAAAAAGAATCTCCTCTTCTCAGCCCAGAGGTTAGTCTGGACTAAATAATCATAGTGCTGGGAAATGTGTTGTTGGGCGATATTTATTTTCCATGAATTGTCTGATGGTAGGAGCATATTTTAAAGCAAAAACAACCTTGGGGTAGGGACTGAATTTCATCACCATAGATGGGAGACTTGCATGTTATCTGACATACTTTCTAATGTTGTGAACTTGAGGATAATAGTGGAACGTGACTAGGTATTCTAAAAGACCAAATGTAAAAGGCCAACTTTCTTTGATGCCTATCTCTTGGGTTACTAAAGAAAAAATAAATTCACATGTATAGTTTAGAAAGTTTTCCTTTTCTATATTCAAATTAGTAAGTTCTGATACACAATAAAATTCTGATGGTAATGTGGAGAACAAAGAGGTATGTCAGTAACTAAAAAAGAGGCACATCTCATATTTACCTCTTTACTCATGTCCAGCCAGAAAGTCCATATGATAGCACAAACTTCAAAGTAGGCCCATCAGTGAATGATCTGTGGCCCCAAAGAGCTAAAAGAGGTAACCAGAGCATATGATATGGATGAGAAGTTGGTTGGCAGAAAGATGGTTCAGGAACGAATGGTTCAGAACAGACCTCTTCTTTCTTCAGTTAAAGTAGAAGAGGGTAATGGTGGAAGAGAGAGACTGATCACAGTCCAATGGAGGGAAAAAAAAACCCCTCAAAATAACATCTTTTAAGTCTAATACATTTTTTACCTTTTCCAAAATCTGTGACTTTTTAAGAATTTGATATCTTATCATCATTTATACTTTTAGTCAAGACTAGCAAGAAGTATTCAATCACATTAAGAGTGTTGAGCTAGGAAAAGGATCAATATTGATGCTCTGTCACAAAAGAGACAAGTAAGGTAGTACTTACTGTCACTCTGAATGAAGTATGGCTGTGGAGTAGTCAATAAAAGAAAAGAATAGCAAAATAACAATTGATAGGGTGTTTTAACTCAATAACCTCTAGTCTATTTGAAGGAATATTTATTATTGGTAGAGTGAGCAAATTAGTAATATCGTGCATGGCTAGTTCAGTCTGAATTTTCTTAGAGTCTATTAAGGGTTTAAGTGATTTGATAACACACTGATTTAACCTGGAATAGATCTCCCTGCTCCCAAGGCAGCAGACACAATACAGAAGAGATGGGAAAAAAAGTGTAGTTAAAAAAGCAAGTCCTCGAGCCAGACTGCTGGGTTTGAATTCCAACTCTGCCTAATCTCTCTAAGCTTAGTGTTCTTGTCTATAAAATGGGAATACAATTTGTATCTATTACAAGATTGCGAGGAATAAATGAGGTAATTTATGTACTGCACCTGGTATATTGCAACTACAGTTTAGCGCTTACGGATATTGCCATGGAAGACATTTATTTGCCCAGGTAACTCTATCCAAGGAAAGAAAAGTAAAAAGTGAGTCCCTGGGCCAAACCAAACTGAACCTCATTGCTTCATTAAAATTCTCCCACATACTGTTCTTCCACTAATCTGCTAAGCTCGTGTCTGCAAGGGCCAAGCTGAATGCAATCCTAAGCGTGTCTATCAGTTTGCTAGGGCCGCCGTAACCAAAGACCACAGACTGGATGATTCAGACAACAGAAATGAATTTTCTTACAGCTCTGGAGGCTAGAGGTCCAAGATCAAGGTGTCGGCAGAGTTGGCTTCTTCTAAGGCCCCTCTCCTGGGCTTGCTGGTGGCTGCTTTCTCACTATGACCTCAGATGGTCTTTCCTCTGTGCACTCCCCTCCCTGGTGTCTCTTTGTCTCCTTAGAAAAACACCAGGCTTGGGGTAGCTGGGTGGCTCAGTCGTTAAGCGTCTGCCTTCGGCTCAGGTCATGATCCCAGGGTCCTGGGATTGAGTTCGGCATCGGGCTCCCTGCTCGGCGGGAAGCCTGCCTCTCCCTCTCCCACTCCCCTGCTTGTGTTCCCTCTCTCGCTGTGTCTCTGTCAAATAAATAATTAAAAACAAAACAAAACAAAACACCAGGCTTGTGTTGCATTAGCACCCCACCCCAATGAACTCAATTAACTTGATCACCTCTTTAAAGACCTTATCACCAGATAAGGTTACATTCTGAGGTACTGCAGGTTGAGACTTCAAAATATGAATTTAGGGGGACACAATTCAGTCCATAACATGCATTTGTTTATTACAAATTAATCAACGCATGACGTTTATATTTTGGACATTTTGTAATTTTTATTTAGAAAGTACTTCAAAGTCATACATTTATATTTAAAAAAATAGAAGCACATGGAGTAAAATGTTCAAGTTCCTTTCACTATTTGCCCTATCACTCCTCTTAATCAGGGCACCTCCCGTGGCCATAGTTTGGTATGTTTCTCTAGCGAACTTTCATAGTTTTACACGTGTGTGTGTAAAATATTGTAAGATATATATATGTCATTATGTCATGACTATACTATATAATTATATTACTTTTATAATTTAATTTTGTTCTCCTTTTTTAAGTTAATAGAATTAACCTAAATAAATTGTTCTTTGATGTGCTTTTTTCACCACTTGATTTTTCTTTTTTTTTTTTTAAAGATTTTATTTATTTATTTGACAGGGAGAGCGAAAGAGGGAACACAAGCAGGGGGAGTGGTAGAGGGAGAAGCAGGCTCTCCGCCGAGCAGGGAGCCTGATGTGGGGCTCAATCCCAGGACCCTGGGATCATGACCTGAGCCGAAGGCAGACGCTTAATGACTGAGCCACCCAGGCGTCCCACCACTTGATTTTTCTTGACAACCTTTTCCATTTCAGTACGCATGTACATGGCTTATTATTTTTATATGTAACGTATAGTTTTATATATAATTTAATATATATATATATAAACTGTATTTGCACTATATAATTTCACACACCATTTCCCTATTGATGGGTATTTTGGATACTTCCAATTTTTCTGTATTTCAAACAATAATGTACATATAGCTTTGCATTTAGGTGGAAAAACTGTTCTTGAACTACACAAGATATGTGCAGTTTTAGTTTTGAAAGATTCTGCTAAATTAACACCCAGTTTTTAAGTCTCAGAATTGATATAGGAAAGTGTTTCTCCACACTCTGACCAGCAGTGCCTGTGATGAGGAGTTTAAATTCTTTTAATCTAATGCTGGTTTTTTTTTGGCAGGGGGGAGCATTTTCTCATATTGTTTTTGGCCCTCTGTATTTCTTTTTCCATGAATTGCTTCTTCATATGTTTATGTTCTTACTTTGTCATCTTTTTCTTTCAGAGTTGAAACTCTTTGTATTTTGAATATTAATCCTTTTTAAAGGATCCATGTAAAAGATACATGCTGCAAATATTTTCTCCCAGTTCTTATTTGTATTTTAATTGTGTTGGTGGAATTGTTTGCTTTTATGGCTTTGGGTGTTATGTCTTATTTAGGAAGGCCTAGCCAACTCAATATTCTAAATCAGCTCTTGTATTTTATTCTGGTATTTTAAGCAGAGGAGTGAGGCGCTCAATAAAAAGTTCAGTTTAAATCTTGGCTCTGCCATTTATTAGCTGTGACATTGGAAAAACCACTCAAACTATTCAGATTATTAATAATATTATAATATCTCACACTAACCTTTATTTAGATTTAATTACAAGTTTCACTGATTCATTTGTTCAGCATTTGTTTTTAAGATATACTTAATATTTGTTGAATTAATTGTAAAATATTTGACTTATGAATCATGTTAAACATACAAAAATATGGACGAAAATAAAGATAAACTTGGATGACTGTATGTCAGTTTTATCAAATCTTATTTTGTCATATTTTCTATGGCATATTTCTATGACATTTTATGACATGTTGTCATATTGTCATAAACAAAAAAGTTGAAGCCTTCTGTGTACCCGGCCCTGATCCTAACACTTTACCTCCCTCACTATTGTCCCTTCCATGACACGATGTGCATTATTCCCATGCAATTTCAAATATTTTGAATACACACACTCACAGGTAAGTATGATGTTTGTGTGTTTTTACACTCAAAGCAGGTAGTATCATACCATACATACAATTTTGCAGCTTGTTTTTGTTTGAGATTTGTTTATCTTGATACAAGTAGCTCTGATTTGTTTTTATGCTTACTATATAGTATTCATTGATTGTACCAAAATTTATGCATATACTACAATTTATTTATTCTCCTATTCGTTGATGTTTAGTTTTCCAATTTCATTTTATTTTTATTTTCTATTTTCTGCTCCTTAAACCATCCTATGATGTCTTTTGGGAATATGTATTGATTTTTCTAAGGTAAATACCTATTTCTGGGTTTTAGGATATGCACAGTTTCAACTTCAGTTGTTATTAATAGGTATTAAATAGATATGGCCAGATTGCTCTCCAAAGCGGTAAACCAGTTCCACTCAAATTATGAGTGTATGAACCTTCCGTTTTTTTATATCCTCATATTTTCCAAATTTATTTTTATAAGTTTTAAGGTTTGATTTTCACATTTAAGTCTTTAATTTTCATGGGGATGATTTTATCTTTACAAGAAGTGAGACAGGGATCCTATTCCCATATTGCTAATCGGTACTCCCAGCACTAAGCAGCCCATTTCGGCTTCACTGATTGTTACTGCTTTAGTTGTATGCTAGGTTTTCCTAAAGGCCTCTCCCTGTTTCTGGGCTAGCTGCTAGGTCCTATAGCACTGTCTTTCCCTGACCTAGACCACACTGTCTTAATTACTCCAGCTTGTTAGGTCTTGCTTTCTGAGAAGGCAAACCTTCCTATTTTGTTTATCTACCTAATTGTCTTGGCCTTTTACTTTTTTATACACATTTTGGGATCAGCCCGATTTACTTTTTGACCAGAGGTGTTGGGGCCATTCAAACTATAAACTGGAGCATTTTTTGAAGAATAAGGTATTTTAACATTTTTTTTTTTATTGCTCTCTATTTCCTCTTCTCCATCTCTCTGTGCTTCTGCACAGAAGCACTTGGTCGAAGGATGTTGGAATTCACAGATTTATACTCCATGCTTTATCCCCTACTCTTCTTTCATACTTTTGATTATTTACCTTTTATTTCTTTACTTATTTGCATGGCATTCTGGGGCAATATCCAGGATTGATTTTTCAGCTGCATTTCATTTTCTATTCATCCCGCTTATTGATTGCTTTAGTAATTTCTTTCTCTTAGCAGTCTCATTCTTAATGGATGAATTATCCTTTTGAATCTTTTAGAAGTTACTAGTTGTGCTTATTTTCAAGTGTTCCTTGGTTGCTTGGGGCATTTGCTTCTTTTGTTTATAGATTTTATTGGCTTTTCTTTAAGTTGTTGATTTTCCTCAAATGGTTGCTTAAAATTCATTGTCTATTATATCTATAGTTGACATTTTAGATTGCTGCTGACAGCAGGAGAATATTTCAGTGTTCAAATGAACGTTTATTTTGTCTTGGCAGCGAATACAGATTCAGATGATGCGAACTCAGTCCCTATGTACATGTGTGCGCGTGTGCGTGTGTGCGCACGCGCGCCCACAGTAGCAAAAATGTGGCCAGGTTGGCTTTCTTTTAGGGAATGCTTATTGTGTTTCTTCTTCTTCTTCTCCTTCTCCTTCTAAAAGATTTTATTTATTTATTTTAGATAGAGCCCGCAAGAGAGCTGTGGGTGGGGCAGAGAGAGAGAGGGAGAGAGAATCGCAAGCTCAGCACAGAGCCCAGTGCAGGGCTCCACCTCATGACACTGAGATCATGACCTGAGCGGAAACCAAGAGTCAGAGGCTTAACCTACTGACCCACCCAGGCGCTCCAGCTGTACGTCTTCTGTGTGCATTGGCTTAGTGTCCTTTATGGCTGCAATAGGTCACCTGGAGCTCTGTCCTGCTTCTCTATCCCGGGGATCCCATTTTTGAAGGGCTTCACCTGTGGAAGGCGGTTGCTCAGAGTTGAGCACAGGAGACTGGTATAGCCAACAAGGCATAGCTCACTTTTTCTAGGCCCCATTCCCCCTGAACTTAGTATTACTTCATGATTCAGCTCTGTTGCATTTTTCCATCAGTTTATTCTCATAAAAACGCTTTTCTGTTCTGGTGTGCTGATGACACATTTCCTAGCTTGACAGGATTGCTGAGGATTTGTTTTTATGTTATTTCAATGGGATTTTTTGAAGTAAGAAAGATAAAGCCAGGCATCTTGAACCAGGAATGTTGAGTCAAGAATTTAGAATGGAGCAATACATCTTTTATATTGTGTTGTATGCTATGATTAGAAGCAAACAAAATAAGTTCTCTGTACTAAAAAACCGTGTCACATACTTGACTATATTTTCCATAGGACTCAGAACAGTAAGTATTTTTATGGTTGAATGATTAAAAACACTTTTTCTCAAAATCAGATTCATTCTTCTGAAGTATCTAAGTAAATGTTCCAAAAATTTCCACTTATTATTTTAAGTTTACTAATAGTGCTATATTTTTGCCCCACATTCCAGATATCATCTCTTTATTTCCCAGACTAAACTAAGAAAACATTTTCAGTGTTTTAATTTTAATGCAGTATTTTTGCTAGCCTCTTCTTTCTAGCTTCTAATGCCCATGTGTTGTTAGACCAAATGTTATGGACTGAATGTATCCCATCCAAATTCATATGATGAAGCCCTAATCCCCAATGTGATGGTATTAGGAGGTAGAGTCTTCAGGAAGTAATTAGTTTAGATAAGGTCATAAGTGTAGAGGCATAATGGGATTAGTGTCTTTATAAGAGGAGGAAAAGATAACAGAACTTCCTCTTTCCACTTGAGTACACCGCAAGAAGGCAGCTGCCAATAAGCCAAAGAGAAGAAGCCTCAGAATGAAACCAACCTTGCTAGCACCTTGCCCTGGGACTTCCCAGCCTCTGGAACTGTGAGAAATATATTTCTGTTGTTTTAGCTGCACAGTTTATGGTATATTGTTATGGCAGCCTGAGCTGTCTAAGACACCAATAACACTGAGAGTTTCTGGAATAGGATGCCCAGAGTGGCACCTCAAGTAGAAGGCTTCGAATGGAGACTTGGGTGTGATTAATTCCATTTTCAGACTATCTTCAGCATATTCTCTTCTGTTTCTTTTCTAGTTTTGTGCTCCTATAGGGTTGTGCTTCTAGAATTTCTCATTTCTCTTGTATTTAGACTTGTGAATACCTCAAGGGTGCTTATATTTTTATCCCTAAAACCGTAAATAGAACAATTTCTGAGAAATAGCTGTTGTTCAATAATGTTCTCTAAATAAATGAAACATATTTCTCTGCTACAGCAAGTATAAATGACTCAAACAAAAGGAAAAGTTTTTTTTTTAAATCATTTTCAATCCAAACAAAATTTAAGCAGATCTAGTAGCTTAGTATTCACATAAAAAGAATCTCTATTATTGAAAACTAAAGGTCTTGCCTCTGAGCTTGTGGTTAGCTAATTAACTTGACCTAATCACATTATTGAATTGTGTATTTAGAACAGAGATCTGCCTCAGAGACTATTTCAACATGTCACTTTAGAGTTTGATGTGTATACTGAGCTTTGAGAAAATACATAGATTCTTTCATTGCATTTTGAATCAAAATAATACCAAACAATTAAAATATATGGTTGTGGGGGATGGAAAACTGAGAGAGTCTCTCTTTATTATATATTTTCTTCCTAAGTATAAATCACTGTAATTGCTTTTGAAATAAGCACAAATATGACTCAGCAGTCTTATCAGTTATTGTTCCAACCCCAAAGATTTACTGTGTGGCCCTCTGAGAATCACAAGTAACTAAGGAACTCACTTAGGAAATGATGACAACAAAATAACCTTTTGTGTCCCAGTCACCTGGGCCTGGCTGTGGTTATTACTAGAAAGCTGTGGAGACTGCTGCGGCCTGCACTGCTGTGGGATAATGAGAGTACTTCACTTATGTTCATCGTTGTTTCTATGGGATAAATCACCTGAATTACTAAGATTTAATTTTGTTTGAAATGCACTAATCAAATAATGGATGCAGTGGCTTAGCTGACTTAGGTAGGAGTGACATCACAATTATTTCATGGTGGCTATTTAAAGCAGTATTCAGAGGGATGTCTCTATTAGGGAAACGATTCTCTCCTGACAGCACTTAAAAATAACAGAATTAGTAAATAAACAGGGGGACTTTTGTTTGAAGTGATCTCCAGGATATGATTCATGAATCAACATTGTTGTAAGTGTAAACTTTGTGGATGTTTTACATATTTTATTTCTATCACCCATCAATAAGGCACTGTGCACCTTTGTGCACCACACAATTGTTTATATGTTCAATTGCAAGCACATCTTAGTGAAGATTTGAGTCCCTTCCCAACTAAATGGGAACTGAAACATGTAGAGAAAGCTCAGTGATGATTTCTGTTTATTTTTTAAAAAGATTTTATTTATTTATTTGAGAGTGAGAGAGCACAAGCACAATCAGGGGGAGGCAGAGGGAGAAGCAGACTTGCAACTTGATCCCAGGATCCTGGGGATCATGACCTGAGCCGAAGGCAGCTGCTTAACCGATGGAGCCACCCAGGCACCCGATTTGTGTTTATAATGTAATGGAGCAAAATGTGCTACCCCAAAATGTGTCTCTTTGGCATATGAATTATTTTAAGCTGATTATTTTTAAGAAACAGAAGGCTCAGGAAGTTTTCCTTTTTGCCTCCCTGCTAACTGCCTAAAAGAATTTGGATAGAGGACTTGCTCCAGGAAGGGAGCTATTACCATAGATAACTATTGTATAATATGAACTAGGTATGGTAGACAAGGAGTAACCTAGCAAGGCCTGTTTGATCAGAGTTCTCTATGTCCTAATGTTTCTGAATGGTCTAGCAAACGTTTATTTACCAAGCATTTACTCTTTTTCACGTTCCTGTGAATTGCTTTCCTTGCCTCTGAAGTCCTAGACCTCAACCCTCTTCTTCTTTAGGATGACATATATACCTGTCTTTGGAATCTCTCCTGTTTATGTGGATTTTTCATATGTACATAATTAAATTTGATTTTCTCTTGTTAGTTTGTCTCATTCCAATTTAATTCTTAGATCAATCAGAAGAATCATGAAAGGTAGAGGAAAAAAATTTTTCTCCCAACAACAGCTAGTCTTAAATGTCAAAACTTCCAAGTAACATTATACCTATTTCTATAGTTTATTTTCCAGCAAGCACTGCATGGTTATGTAAGCTGTACTTCATCCAAGAATTAAAATGTGGATGTAGACTAAGAATGTATCCTAAATTCATCATATTTCTACAATGGAGCTCCATTTCAAGATAATGAAGACATTCATCATTTTTATTCTGTTACTCTGGTTTGTGTTAGAGGAAATTTCATCATTTCTCAGAACATCGTGATTTAATTTTTTTGTGAAGTGACAGGTTTACTTTCAAGATCCTCCAGATATGCTCTCTTAAAATTGGTAAATTAAAATTTCTTATCATTCTTTCCTGAGACTTTATCTTTTGGTGAGCTCTTGAAATTGGCAAGTCAGTAAACCAAGCTCTCTTCTCTCCAAGCAAAGAATCCTTGCAATGTATATAGAATCTGCAGACACAGATTCTAATTCCAGCCCCAGTTAATACTTGCTAAGCCATGTTTGTAAGTCATTAAACTACAGTGTAGCTTCATTTATTAAATGGATTACTTCCTGACCTCAATGTGTCCTGTCTAAAATAAACCTGAAGTACTTTGTGCTTTGTAAGTACCTCATGACATGTTTAACCATATAACAATACAGTGCAAAAGAACTCCATTAAAATTGTATTACTAGAAACAAATAATCAAATTTTTATAAGTGTAGGAGTAGAAAAGTACTAAAAAACGGTATTGACTTATACTAAATGCTAATGGTTTAAAAACAAATGTGATAAAAGTTAAAAAACAAAAAACACTACGGTTCCATTTGCACTTTTTAATAAAATAACCCAGGCATGCTCAGAGACTTTATCTACATACCTAGTTTTACAGAAGCATAAATTCATAAGATTGGAAGGGACTTCTGAAACTATTTAATCCAATTTCCATCTCATTCTCATTGGATACTTGCTTAACAAGGGATTATTTGGCTTCAACTGAAATACCTCTAATGATACACATGACTCACTAACTACATTTAGTTGCTTGGAAATTCTTCCAAAGTCTGTTTCCTTATAAATTCTATTCATTGATACCTGTTTTGCATACTGAGGAAACCAGAAAATAAAACAAAACAAAAACCTGTTGGTTCTTCACCCTCTCAGGAGCTTCCCAGGTATAATTGGACACACCACCCTGTATGCAGAGGGCAGGGAGAAACCAAAGAAAGAGGGAAGCCACTCCAGGTTGGTAGGTGGCAGGTTTAATAAGCAAAAGAACTTGCATACGAGGCTTGTCTTGGACAGCAGCAAGATGAATGGATCCCCATGCTTGTCCACCAAATCTTAAAAATTTATAAAGAGACCTTAATTGGATTCAGTTATATGTACTGTGCAGGTGTTCTAAACACCACATCACTGTTTCAAGGCTCTGTTTGTGGAGCAGCCTCTGGGAGCAGGAAAGGTAAGCAGAACCCACATCCCAAGGACAGGAAAGAGGGTAAGGAGTTTCTGAGTGCCCAGGTCTAGCTCATGGGTGAACTGGTGGTCATGTCTTCCCCAACACAAACCAAATCAAACCCAAACCCAACCCAACCCAACCCAAACAAAACAAAGCAAAACAAAACAAAACAAAAAACAAAACAACTGTATGTTTCATATTAACAGTCTTCAGACATTTGGGATAATTATCATAGTCCCAAACATCTTGTTCTTCAAAAGATTTTTCTTTTCTTTGTGACATCCCATGGCATCATTCTGTCTTAGCACTAACTGCGAACTATGATCTATTTGTACACATCCTTCTGAAAGTCTGGTGTTAGATTAACTCAGACTCCAGAAATGGTTGGAGCAATCTGGATTTGAACAGAAATAGCCAATATCTTCCAGCTTCCATTACACTGTGAACTAATAGGACTTTGCCTGCCAACACAGGATAAAAGGGCTATTCTTTCTTTTTTCTCTCTCATATCCCCCCAAAGGATAGATGTCTTCATTCATTTATTCATTTATTCAAGAAATACCTTTTGAGCACATACTAATTTTCAAATATTTTCCTGTGTGTTGGAGATCAATAATGGATAAGATGGAGGTGACATTTGCTATATGGAATTTACAATTTAGAAGAAGAGAGAAAAAAATGTTACAGTTTGGGGCTTGCTAAGTAAAATTTTGGGGCTAAAGGAAGGAATATAAATTACATTAGGTGGTCCACAAATTCTCTCTGGGGAGATGAGAAGTAAAAGTCATTTTTAAAAAAGATTTTATTTATTTATTCAACAGAGAGAGATAGTGAGAGCAGGAACACAAGCAGGGGGAGTGGGAGAGGGAGAAGCAGGCTTCCCGCAGAGCAGGGAGCCCAATGTGGGGCTCGACCTCAGGACCCTGGGATCATGAACTGAGCTGAAGGCAGATGCTTAATGACTGAGCCACCCAGGCCCCCCAGGAAAAGTCATTAACCATGTATTTGAGTGTCGCCTATTGCTTTCAACTCCACTGTTCCATGTTTGTTGTAATTTTGCCCCCACTAGGATGGCTGGCCACACTAGCTTCCCACCTCCTTTGGACCACATTGGAAGAGCTGCTGCCTTGCTCAGGTGATCTTCAGTGTGAGGTGAGCCCATACTCCAGTGGGGCTTCTTACCTTGGAGAGAAGAACTTTCTTTACATTCTATATTGGTTGCCTAGAGTTGCCAATTACCACAAATTCAGATGGCTTAAAACAACAGAAATTGTCTCACAATTCTGGAGGCTAGAAGTTCAAAAATCAAAGTGTCAGTAGGGCCATGCTTTTTCTGAAGGTTCTAGGGAAAACTCCATCCTTGACTTCTACCTTCTGGTGGTTACCAAGAAACCTCAATCTATAGATGCATCCCTCCTATCCCTGCCTCTGTGGTCACATGGTGTTCTCTCTGTGTCTGTGTCCAAATTGTCCTCTTCTTAAAAAGACACTGGTCATTGGGTTAGAACCCATCCTAATCCAATATGATCTCAACTTGGTTATGTCTTCAAAGACTCAATTTCCAAATAAGGTCACCATCATAGGTATGGATGGTTAGGACTTAAACATATCTTTGAGGGGGACACAATCCAACCCACAGAAAACACCAATGTTCCCAGATGCACTGAATCTTTGTAGAGCTTCTTGCTGACCACTTATGTGTCTCCTTCGTTCAGCTAACTTCTCTTTCACAAGCAGAGAAAACATCCTCCCCATTATGTCTAGGTCTTTTAGAAGCCTTACCAAAATAAGTAGGCAAACAAATAAACAAACAAACAGAAGACTTACTTGGGCTACCAGTGATATAATTATTTCTTTCCTTTTTTTTTTAAACCATATATTTTTTTTCTTTCCAGCAAGCAAACAGCCCCAGGAACCAGACGTAGGGAGTGATGAAGGTCAGCCTCATGAGCACCCCAAATCATTTTCTCCTGATTTCCATCCTACAATGTTAAACTTTCATTGTACTTTTGATGATTTCTCTTTTAGTAATTCCTGTATTTCTCTTGCACTGGTCTCTTTCACACTGCGTTCATAGACCAAGCACATTGTTCTATGTCTATTCTTTAGTAGTGAAGGGGGGTTGAATTTTTATTGCACTGGCCTCCTGAATCCCATGCAAAGTTTGAATTCTTTAGAAATTAAGGAGGTTGGGGAGACTGGGTGGCTCAGTCAGTTAAGCTCTGACTCTTGGTTTCAGCTCAGGTCATGATCTCAGGGTTGTGAGATGGAGCCCCATGTTGGACCTTGGGATTCTCTCTCTCCCTCTGTCCCACCCCTCTCTCCCCCAACTCATACACACATACACACACACTCTCTCTCTCAAAAAATAAATAAATAAAAAATAAAAAAGTAAAAAATAGACATTAAGGAGGTTTGTTTTCCAAGAGAAGTTAGTGGAGATCTGAGGTAATTGGTGTCAGTTCCGGCCCAGTAAAGATACTTTGTCATACCAACAACACCAAGAAACTCTCCTCTCCCCACAAGGATGAAGACTTGAGAGTGATCCAAAAGATGGGACACATCAAGACTCTGCACTGGGGCCATCTGTCCTCCCTGCTGAACTTGGTAACAGGGTGGAGAACTTAGCTGATAAGCCTGCACAACTTTCAAAAGGACGTATGCCAAGAGAAACAGCAGGGTGAAATATTGAGTTAGGGGCTCAACTAGGTATTGAACTAAGTGAAGAAGAAGGAAAACTGATTTCTTAATCAAAATCAGATTTTTAGAACCCTTTAAATTATGATACAAATATATGTGTTTATGGGCATGCGTATAAGTTTCTGTGTGTGTGTGGGTGTGCTATGTGAAATTTGTGGTAGAGGCCAGTTTTCTGATCAATGGAAAGATAAATTGTAGAGAGACCAGTAATAAATCAAGAGGTTCAACTCTAGCCCTATTTATATTTTTGCTTACTAAGAAAATTTCCTGTTACTATTTTACATTATGAGCTATAAGATGCACATTTTAGTGTCTCTAAAATCAGGTGTGTCTTAAAAATGATAGTATCTTCCAACTATGGTTGTTGTCCAGGGAGTAGTTAGGACAAGGTTGTCATTGCCTTTAAATACAAGAATATGGAAATAGCTTTACATATTATCATGCCCACTTCATTTGAATTATGTGCATTATTGGTAACACACAGTTTGCTTTTAATTGCTGTTTAACATCTTTTCAAAAATAATATAATATGCTTTAGCTTTTCAATGAAAATTTATTGCATATACAGAAAAGTAAAAACAACTCGAAAAAATTTTTGTCTAAATACTGCTGAAAGGACCCTTTCAAAATGTGTGAAACAAAATTTCTACAATGTAAGAAACCTAGGTGTCAGTTTGCTTGGGAGCATTTTTTGTTAGTGGTACATAACATAATGGTGCATCTTCAGTAAATGACATATTAGAGTCAAGAAATTGCGGTAATTTATTCCCTCAAGTACAGTGAAACACGAGCTATTCAAAATCCAGTTTTCCATAACTTCCTGACTTCCAGACTAATTCTACACTTACGTCTCTATAACTTGGAAAAAAAATCTCTCCTGTAGCTGCTAAATAGCGACAGAGAACCCAGGGAAAAATGACTCTATTTGAGAAAAATCTAAAGTAACTTTATGAATCCCATTACTAGTACTCTGGTCCACACCATTATCATCTCCCACTGGAACTGTTGCAACAGCCTCCTTCCTCAGTGGCCTCCCTGCAAACCCGCCCGCAGCTTACCATTACGTTTAGAAGAAAATCTAGATTCTTTAGTGGTGCCTCCAGGGCTCCACCTTCTTGAACTCTACTGGCTTTGCCACCTTGCCTTTCTGCTATTCTGCCTTGCCAGGTGTCTTCCCAATTTATTGCCTGCAGAATGGCTCTTCTCACATCCTGCAGTACCCTCCTCCCAGTTCTTCTGACTTACGGCTTCCTTTTTTTTTTAAAAAAGGAGAGAGAGAGATTGAGAGCGCAAGAATACGCACATGAGCTGGAGGGGTAGAGGGAGAGAGAATCTCAAGCAGATTCCTCACTGAGCATGGAGCCCGATGTGGGGCTCGATCCCATAACCATGAGATCACGACCTGAGCAGAAACCAGGAGTCTGACGCTGTATTGACTGCGCCATCCAGGTGCCCCTGACTTACTGCTTCTTGGCCTCAGCTCAAAAGTCACTGTCTCAGAGACCTTCCTTATCTAGTTAATATAAAATAGCCCTTTAGTTGTTAACATATCGCAATTTATTTTGTTTTTATAGCATGTATCTTATTTGTGATCTTATTTGTTCACTTCTTAGTCTCCTGCCTTTCTCTCTCTAACATATAACCACACCAGAGGTGGGGACAGTAGGGACTTGTCTGTCTGATCCCGGCTATTTCCTAACACTATCATTACTATCTGTTGAATGAGAGAATAAATAAACTGTAATTGGACAGTCTTGTATGAAAGAAAAAGTGCTTTAATGGGCTGGGAACATCTATAAAAGCCTGTTTACATAAAAATATAAATATATAAATACATAAAAGTCTGTTTATGTAAGAATTGGAAGCCATTTCAGGAGAAATTGGAAGCTTAAGAAATAGAAAAATGAAGAACATAAAGAGAGAGAAGAAGCAAAGAGTGCCTGAAGTCAGCCATGATGGTAGTGACTTAGGCACAGATGAGAGTAGGCTGTGTTACTGCTGTGTAACCAACACAGGTAGTGGAGAGGAGAGACAGACGGCAGAGCAGCTTGGAAGTCTTGAGATGGGAAGAGCCCACCTGTTCCACTGCAAAGCCCTTGTGGGCATTAATGTGTTCCACTCTAGGCTGCCAAACAGCTGAGCCCAGTGGTCTCTGGTGGGGAGGTGGCATTCACTATGTAATGTGGTATTAATAAAGTTTTACATTTCTGGGGTGCCTGGGTGGCTCAGTTGGTTAAGCGTCTGCCTTCGGTTCAGGTCATGTTCCCAGGGCCCTGGGATCGAGCCCCACATCGGGCTCCCTGCTCCATCACTCTCCCTCTCCCCCTGCTTGTGTTCCCTCTCTCGCTGTGTCTCTCTCTGTCAAATAAATAAAATCTTTAAAAAAAAATAAAGTTTTACATTTCTAAAGTACTCCTAGAAGATCAGGGCAAGTAATGCGAATGGAAGAAGCAGGCTGGGTGAGGCAAGCTCATGCCTCACCTAAAAAAACCAGCTGCTGCTTACCTCCAGCCACTGCTGCTTCATGGGAATGTGGGTCCAGAATTAGGAGATACTCTGATTTTCCTAGTGGGCTAGATGTCTGGATTTTTATATAAAATTTCCCTACATTTCAATGCTGGCAACAAAATCATGTGCAAAAACACATAATGGATCAAACAAAAACAGATCTGTAGTACTCACTGATAGCAGTTGGTAACGTTCAGTTGATAAGTACTTTCTCGGTATTATCTTTTTAGAAATATCCAAGAACCTTATAAAATAAATCAGTGGAAATTTAAAATTTTTGATTATGGAATGAGCACATTCTTCTTTTTAAAATAGTTTGAAAGTACAGAAAAGCATAAACATTTGGAAACAAGAAAGATTGTTGTGTTCCTACACTTAGATAACATTCTGGTGAATTTTTTCTATAGTTAAGACCAATGATCATTGATAAAATGCACATATACATTCATATGCAGGCACACATATCTACATATGGATAGGTAGCTAAGTAGCTTTATGTCCTGCTATCTCTCTTAAAATCAGATTATAATATTAAAGATTCTCCCTGTTATTTAAATTTCTCATGAATATTATTTTAAAGGCTATACACTACTCCATTGTAACTATAAATGATTTACTTAAAGTTTTCTTTATTTTGGATGTTGACATTGCTTCCATTTTTTAAACGACAAATAATATGAGCATCTTTATGCCTAAATACTGGCTTGTATTTCACATTATTTCATTGGATGTGATTGCTAGGAGTAGAATTATTAAGTGAAATGTTGATGAATGAAATCAAATTATTTTTAAAAATTTGGCACAAAATCCATTTCCAGGAACAGTTTTGAGAATACATAACATATTCCTTTCCATCGTTAAAAACTACAGAAAGAAACACGATTTCCACTTGATGTAAGTTTGTTTATTTAATTACTAGTAAGAGTAATTATATTTTATGTGACAGTTGGCTAGCTACTGGATATATATATTTTTTAGTTATCTCACTTCCTTCTTTGGTCATTCTTTTAAATTTGGAGGTCTACTAAATATATTAATCTTATATTTCTTATGTAGGAAATAGAAGATGATTTTCCTGTTGATGTTTTATTTCTGGTATGTTTGGGTAACAGAAGTAGTTAGTGGCTTGACAGTGACCTTTGGTGAAAACAGGGCTGCTCAGGGGCTGCAGGTCATGTGATGCCCTGGGGATGCTGAGGGATCTCTTAGTGTGGCAATTACGGTAAGAACCCCAGGGAGCACTGCAGATTAGGGGGGCTCCAGGTGGTTTTGGTTAGTGGTCTGAGCATGTGATTAGAGCATTACATTCACTTGAGTATGATTAGCAAGCTGGAGACTGAAGAAAGCAACTGAGAAAGACAATGTGGAATGATGGAGACAGTATGGGTATTTCTTCATCATCCTCAATGTTGCAAATAAGTAGGCTGAAGCCAGCCTGAGTTTTGTGCTTTGGTAGGTACACATTTTTCCCCCCTTGGTTAGGTGGTTTGGTGGTTAACTTTCTTTATCCTTGTAATTATAATTGCCATAATGTATCTATTTTAAAATTACTTTTTTTTTTTAAAGATTTATTTATTTATTTGAGAGAGAGAGAGCATGAGAGGGGGAGAGTCAGAGGGAGAAGCAGACCCCCCGCTGAGCAGGGAGCCCGATGTGGGACTCGATCCCAGGACTCCAGGATCATGACCTGAGCTGAAGGCAGTCGCTTAACCAACTGAGCCACCCAGGTGCCCTTAAAATTACTTTTTCACGAAAATTACTTTTTCACTTTTTTAACCTTCCATCGTACCTTCTTATGCTTTTGTTTGATTCAGCAAAATTTCTATTTATTATCATTACATTTCCATTTGTTCATATTTATTCTTCAAAGTAACACTCAGACTTTGTAGGTTGGCTCTCCACATCTCTAGTTTTCCTTCTTAGCATCTTATTTTCTCTATTAAGTTGGTTCTTAGCATCATTTATTCAATTATCCACATTTAACATTGTTTTCTGATCGCCGCCAGTGCAGATTTTAAATTTCCTGTTGTATTTGGGGATTTTAAAAAATTATTTTCTCATTTTAATTTAGTTTCTTTTCACCATTGTCTTCATTTTAAGTCTTTTGCTCCCTTTGGATTCCTTCTTCCTTCCATAAAAGCTCCTGCCTTCTCATATGGTCCTGAATGCATCAAACATATGTTATCTAAAAGCTACTGGATCTCATTGTAGCTTTGGCTTTGTGCTTCTTTCCTACTAGTGTATGTAACTGTGCCAAGGAGTACACAATACTGGTGTTGAAGACAGGGCGTGAGGGCTTTTCGCCACAAGACCTCATTTCTGCTCATGGGAAACGTGTTTTTCTCTCTTTTCCATTTCCTGCTTTTAGAAGAATCTTGTCAGTTTCTGTGCCAGTTCAGGTCCTTTGGGAAGCAGATGCCGAGATGTAGGTAGGAATACAAAGATTTATTGGACATAGTGCCTATGCAAGGTTAAGAGGAGAGGGGGTAGGAGCGATTGCTTCAGATGACAAGCCAGGTCTGAAGGCTGTGAAGGGAGACGTTCCGATGAAGGTGTCTGTCCTGATGTGCCTCTGCCAGTCTGGTGGAGGTTGCTGTGAGAGGACTGGGTAGAAACTGCCCAGCCCAAGAGCCCCCAGGATGCATGCCATTGGCTGGCAGTCACCTTGGGAGAAGGTGGCCTCTGCAGTGGACCCTGAAGGCACGCAAGCAGGAGAGAAACTTGAGGGGGCTCTCTTGGAGGAAGAGCTGAGAAAACGCCACCATGGCTGCTGCAGAGAGGGAACAAGAAAATCAATACTTTTCCCTTAGACATTCCCGTCTGAACCCAAGCTATCAATCATAGTTACTAAAGATATTTTTCTAAGTCTCTTCTGGAGGCGTCATTTTTTTCCCACATAAAGTGGCAAGAGTAACGGTCTGTAGGTTTGACAGGGCTCAGCAGGCTCTATCATGTTGGTAATCCATCATCTTCCCTGAGGGCTACCCATTCTTGCATAAGCATGTCTGTTGCATAGTATGGTCCTTTCACTTGACCTGGGTCACCTGTTTCAGATAATCCTTGAATCCTTTCTACTCTTGTTTTGTACACCTGCTTGCTCCCCATTTTAATTTCCTCTCCTTCCAAGGCCTGTGTCAACCTGAAACAGAGCTGATTATTGATTTTGTGTTGTCTTCCTCTGAAAAGTTTAACAATTTTGAATCACATCAGCTTACTCCCAGTTTAATGCCCTCCAATGACATTCCACTGCATTTAAAATAACCCTCTAATTTCTTACCATGATCTACTAGATCCTATGTGATCTGCTTCTGCCAACCTTCTGACCTCATCTCCTTTACTGATTGCCCTTGCTCACCATATTCTAAACACACTGACTTCCTTACAGTCCCTTGAATACCAGAAACTCTACCTGCTCAGATTCTTCCCTCTGTTTATAATACTTTTCCTCCATAGCTTTGCACCATGAGGCTTCAGCTCAAGTACTGATATTTCAGAAGACTTTCTTGACTGCCCTGATTAGAATACACCCACCACAGTTGATCTCTGGTCTCTTACCATGCCTTGCCCCACACCCAGACAGTGCTGCCATGAATCTGTTTTATCCTACATCTTACTGCTATTTTGTGTCTCCATTTTCTTAGACTTGGTATGAACATTCAAGATATTCACATACTAGTTAGAGCAGATGAGACCTAATCCATGCTACAGCAAGGTGGGATACGTCAAGGTTCTAGAGAATGCAAAATAATGTTAGCCATTCTCGATGCACCAAAGCCTTCCCCATCTGACTCCAAGTCTTTACCCTGCTTTTTCATTGTCTGAAATTATATTATTTACATGTTGTCTTATTTAATATTTATCTTTCCCAACTAGACATAAAGTTCCAGGATGTCAAGAGCTTTGTTAGATTCATAAATTACTATATGGCTGACCCTAGAATAGGGTCTAGAATAGTGTCTGGCACATAGTAAGCTTTTAAATAAATATGTGTTCAGTAAAGGAGTGAGTGAATAAATGAATGGAAGTCTTTCTGTGAAGGATCTATATTTTATATTCAGAGCATAGCTTCTCTAATCTTAACTATGTGCGTGATGACTGTATTAGTCAGAGTTCTCCAGAGCAACAGAACCAATAGAATATATATATAGATAAATAGGTCTAAGAGATTTATTTTAAGAATTGACTCACGTGGTTACAGATACTAAGTCCCACATTCTGCTGTCTGCAAGCTGGCCAAGTAGGAAAGCCAGGGTTGTGATTCAGTCCAAGTCCGAAGGCCTGAGAACTGGGAGGACTGGTGATATATGTCCTAGTCTGATCCTGGAAGCCCAAGAATCAGGTGCACAGAGGTCCAAGGGCAGAAAAAGCCCTGGCTCAAGCGGGGAGAGCAAATTCACTCTTCCTGTTTTTTTGTTCTATTTAGGACCTTAGTGGATTGAATGATGCCCATTCACATTGGTGAGGGCAAACTTTACTCAGTCTATGGATTCAAATGCTGATATATTCCGATGACATCCTCACAGACACACCCAGAAATAATGTTTTATCAGCTATCTGGCCATGCCTTTGCCCAGTTGGGGTGACACAAAGTTGCCCATCTCAGTGACCGTAATAACTTTGACAGATAGGATTGAGGGAGGATATTATAGAAGATCTTTTGAGATGAGAAATATCAGAGTAGTTGGGTGCCTGGGTGGCTCAGTCGGTTAAGCATCTGCCTTTGGCTCAGGTCATGATCCCGGAGTCCCAGGATCGAGTCCCCTGTCGGGATCCCTGCTCAACGGGGAGTCTGCTTCTCCCTCTGCCCTTCACCCCACTTGTACTCACTCTCTCTCAAATAAATAAATAAATCTTAAAAAAAAAAAGAAATATCAGAGCACAAATTACCAAATGAGGAATATCATCAACATCATTTCATATTGGGGAATACAGGTTGGGCATTCTGTCAAGTAGCCAATATAGCTAGTCCCTCTGCAGCCAAAGCTGCTGCAGATTTAAAAGCTGATCCTCCAGGGCTACTTATTTTCATTTCCCTTCTTGGCTCTGCTAGTCTGTCCTTCCTTTTCATTTTCATTATCTGACCTTTGGAGGAACAAACTTCGTCCTCCTATTGGGACTCTGTTCTACTTTCTGTCTCCTGACTAAAAGTCAGTTGAACTGCAGGTCATATTATACCATCTATTTTGCCACCCCAATACAAATCCAAATTTTTAAAACAACTTTCATGGGGTTTATTCTTTATTTCAATACTGAGAACTTCTCAAAATCAAAAGAATCAAAACACAATTGATGCTGGATAAATTCTTTTTCTCAGCACCGCCACTCCTAACATGTGCCTCACATCTGCATTGAGCAAGAAGCCACCCCAGTCATTTGTTTCTTATGACTTTCCCTCAAATGTTACAACCCTCGTGGGGAAGTTGGGGGCATTTTCTCTCATCACGTTAGAGTATTTTAAACCCTAATGGACATATGTGGCTCAGCTGTAGCTACTCTGGGATGATACATGAGGCACATGTATGGTTCATTTCTTGGAATTCCACATTCGGAGACCAAAGAATAAAAAAAGCCCAGAGACAATAGGTGGATTAGAAAAAAGTGCTGATTATTCTCTCTTTAAAAGCACTGCAGGTAAGGGTGTTGTAGGGAGCATGTTTACCGATCTATAGTGGCCTGCATTGCAGAGGTCTGACTTCTGATGCCCTCTTCATGTGTTGGCATGTCCAGATTACTTTCTGTATTGTGTGGGCAAAGCACTGCAAGCTGAGGGGAAACCATAGTGCCACGCTGGCTGTAATCAAGAGTCTGGCTTTAAGAACACTGAAAACGTGATTTGCAATTTATACTCTGATACTGAGGGCTCTTCAACTTTTACAGAGTCAAAATAAGCTTTATTATTCTACAACTGCTCTGATTATCCTTCTCTTGTCTCCATTTTTTGCTCTTTAGCAAATTACCTCTGATTAATCTTGCAGATTTTTATATGAGCAGAATTTAGGCAGAAAAAATAAATTGTTTGCACTAATCAGTCATGAGTTGTTCTTACTAATTGATTAAGCCACCCTAAGTCCTTTTTTGGGATCACAAGAAGGTAAATATTATGCATTGATTGTTACATTGCTATTCAACAGGTGTCATGCAGTATTTTTTGCTGTATAAGTTAGTGTAAAACGCAGTCATGTTTGCCTCACAGATAAGAAAAAACAGCAAAATTTCTTTCACACAATAGGAAAACAAGGGGAGCCAGGTGGTTTCACAGGATAACAATGCCTTTTTTGATGCTGCTCCCAGCAATAGTGCCAAACTTCTCAGATTATCCGTAACAATAGCAAGATGAGTGATGCTTCACGCTCCAAAGCCTCACTGGCGGGGCCACCAGCCTTCCCACGGAGTCTCTGGCAAGTTATAAGGACAGCTGATAGACAGGCTCTTGGGTGACAGGGTGCTTAATCACTCAGGCATATAATAACTATATTAATTAGCATTACCGAGGCCTTCAAAAGGTAAAACATGCACACTATATTTAGCCAAACCTGAAATGCTTTTGGAACCATGAGGTTTCTGTCATAGTCAAACACCTTAACAAAAGGGCAGTTATGTGAATTAAGAGATTAAAGTATGTAAACTTCTTGGTACTGTGTCTGGGATATGGAAAGCAATGAATTAATGAATTCACTCCACAATGTTTATTAGGAACTTACTATGTGCCTGTCATTGTTCTAGACCTGGGCTGTCTAATATGGTAGCCACTTGCAGCATGCGGCTATTGAGCTCTTGAAAAATGGCTAGTCAGAATTGAGGTATGCTGTAAGTATAAAACATATGTTAGATTACAAAGATTGGGAACAAATAAACAAAAGAGTGTAAAACATCACATTAGTGTTCTTATATTGGTTAGATGTTGACATAATATTTTAGATATATTATGGTAAATTAACACATTATAAAAATTAATTGTATATGTTTCTTTTTTTCTTAAAAGATTTTATTTATTTACTTGAGAAAGAGAGAGACACAGAGCACAAGAGCGGTGGAGAGGCAGAGAGAGACGGGGAGAGGGAGAAGAAGAGGGAGAAGCTGACTCCCTGCTGAGCAGGGAGCCCAACATGGGGCTCAATCCCAGGACCCCAAGATCATGACCTGAGCCAAAGGCAGACAATTAACCGACTGAGCCACCCAGGTACCCCTATATATTTCTTTTTTTAAATATGGCTACTGAAACATGTATAATTACATATGTAGTTCACATTTGTGGCTCACATTACGTTTCTAGTGGACAATAAACAATCCAAAGTCTTCTCTATTTTAGAGCCTGCATATTAAGAAGAGATCGATAAAATAATATGACATGAACAAATACAGTCCATCCTCATTATTTGCAGTTCTGTATTTGTGAATTTGCCTACTTGCTAAAATATATTTGTAACTCCCCAAATCAATACTTGTGGCACTTCTGCAGTCGTTCACAGACATGTGCAGAGTGGCAAAAAATTTGTGTCACCTCATGTACACATGCCCAGCTAAAGTCAAAGATGGTCATGCTCTTCTTGGTTTCCTCTCATACTGTAAACAAATGTCCTTTTGTGGTCTATCTCATACTGTGTTTTTTAAATTTTTGCATGAGGTTTTCTTGGGTGGTTTTGCTGTTTCCAATGGCCCCCATGGTAGTGCTGAAGTACTGTCTAGTTTTCCTAAACTCAAGAGAGCTAAGATGTATTGTACAGAGAAAATATGGGGATTCAACAGGCTTTGTTCAGGAGTGAGTTATATGTCCATTGGCTGAGAGTTCAACGTTAATGAACCATTAATATATATTATATAAGGTGCTTTTAAGCAGAAACACACATAAAACACGGTTATATGTTGATTGGGTGGTGAAAATGTGTCTGGAGGCTTGCAGGAACCTGACCCTGCATTTCCTTTAGGAGCAGTGGTTCAGTATTCTCTAATTCAGCTTTCATGGTGACTTTATAGAACTTATCTGCCATAAATAACAAGAATTGGCTGCATATAATATAAAGTCAGGTAGTGATAAATGCTAGGTAGAGTGGAAGGATAGAGAGGGATGGATATGACAGGGGTAGAAGGATTGTTAATTTGCAAAGGACAATGAGGAAAATCTCTCCAAGCTTGCAAAATTTGAGAGTGGTAGCAGAAGGTGAACTTGGAAGCATCCGGAGCCAGATCATACATGCCTGCAGGCCATGGTAAAGATTTTATTCCACATGGGACTGGAAGGCTTTGGAGGATATTGAAGGGATGATAAATTCACATTACATTTTAAAGGGTCACTCAGGCTTCTGTGAGGAGTCTACATTATCAGGGGGAAAAAGTAAAAACAGAGAGACAATTTAGACAGCAACTGTTAGAGTTCAAGGGAGAGGTGGTAGTAGGTTGGAATGCAAATGGCACCGCCCACCATGCTGCAACCGTTTCCCCCATTGTTGGTCATGTTCACCCAGAGTTCAAGGCATATATTCTCTCTTGGTTGTTTAGTTGGCCTTCTGTCTTGGTTTTGGTTTTCCCCAAAGCTGATCCTGATAAGAACTTTTGTGCAGTTACTGCGCCAGAAGTGATCCTAGGAGGTAAGAATGAGGCACAAGGAAATGGACAGGTTAGAAAGCACAAGCATTACAGGATGTACCATTGAGCTTGTTACTGCTATGAGCAACTAGGGCTCAAGGTCTCTGGGGCCTCTGAGGCACCTGGGGAATTAGCTTCGGGATTGCAGCTCCTTAAATAGGAGGCTGGGGCAGCCTCTGTCCTAACTGAACTGAGGACTCTTCCAGGAGACAGTAACTCTCTATACTTCTAAGCTACCCTGAGCAGGCTGAGTAAGCTCCTGCGGCTTCAAGGAAAGCCCAGAGGCAGCAAATGGAAAGACAAAGATCCAGTGAGCACATGAGGCGGGATGCTGGCAGCAGGCACAAGGATTGGTCATCTCAGCTACAGCTGAAATGGTAGGTGGGCCAAAGGGATGAGGCACGAGGCACAAAAACTTTTTCTCTACCTCCCAATTCCTTGTTAGAAATCGAGCCTGCCTAGGAACCTCAGACTGCACAGCTTGCTCCTTGGAAACCCACTGAGTATTTCCATTCTCAGGAAACTGGGTTCTGCACCAGACAGACCCCCTGAGCGCCTGATACCATCCTCACCCTGTTGCAGTGTGAGGATTGCTCCTGTGGAGAAACTAACTTAGGTTATTTGCCATTGTAATGGATCCTGACTAGACATAATGGTTTTAATTGCAGTCCAGCTTGCTTGTGCACTGGACCTGCTGCTGGGTTCATTTAGGTGCCACCACCTGCTAGATGCTGACCTTATGAGAGACACATAACCTCTCTAGACTTCATTCTCCTTACTTACAGAAGGGGAATGAAAATAGGACCTCCCTTGTGAAGTCGTGGGAATTAAATGAAATGAGGCAAATAAAACCCAGAGCCTGGTACTTAGAAAGTGCTCATTGCATCTTGGTGGTGATTGTTATCCCAAATGCTTCTAGTTCTTTCTATCACCATTCTCCACTTAGCTTTCCTCTCCATTGGCCATGTCGTGAAGTCCAGAGGTGCTCACCAATTCTGGGTGTTCTGTTACCACTAGATATGCAAGTCTCTAGGGGCAGGACTCTGCTCCTGGTTTCTTTCTGACCAAGAATGTTAGCCTTCAAAGATCTTTACCTATGACCCTCTCTCACAAATAAATCTTGAAATAAATCTCATTTGCCACTCAGAATGTGGTCCATTTTATTTAATTATTTACAATTCACATAAAGAATTTTGTCAGATTCTCCGTGGTGATTTTGTTTATCAAGTTGGAGTGGTTGTTGTGATGGCCATTATTTTTTTACTGTTTTACATCTGTTTTAATGAGTAATCTGCCAATTTATTTTGCCTTTGATTTTTTCTTTAAAAGGAAATAAGAACAGCAGGAAAGGGGAATAGTTCTGAAGATAAACAGTGGAAACTGGATGTCTTTTATATTCTGGTTATTTCTTTAGAGGTTTTTCTATAATCCTAAAGGAGATTTTCTGAGTCCTTGAAGAGCTTTGCTCTGAAAATTATTTATCTAAGAAATAATGACAGAGCAAGTTAAACTTAGGTTGGGATAATTTAGAAGAGTCAAGGCTATTTACTTCCATAGGAGAGCAATGGTATACTAGTTCCGATGAGAATCTGTGAGTATTTCTGGAAAAATCCTGCTGTCTATTCTAAAATTTAGAGTGTTTCAAGTTCTTACGAGATGATTTCACATGCTGAACTCTTTGAACTCCCTCTATGGTAAAGTATGCCTAAAATTTATGTGAAAGGGGTGGGACACAAAGATGCATAACATAACACTTCTGCTCCTAAGGGACTTTCAAATTAGAACAGTCAAGACAAATACAATACAAGGTATTATGGGAAAGTAAAAAAAAAAATAGTAGAAATGTTGTTCTATTTCTGTTTTTTTTTTTTTTTTTTTATTCATTTGGGACAGAGAGATACAGAGAGAGAGAGAGAGCATGGGCAGGGGGAGGGGCAGAGGGAGAAGCAGATTCTCCGCTGGGCAGGGACCCCGATATGGGACTCGATCCCAGGACCCTGGGATCATGACCTGAGCCGAAGGCAGAGGCTTAACCATCTGAGCCAGCCAGGCGCCCGTTCTATTTCTTTATTAGTAGAAATGTTCATGGGAGAAGTTGCATTTGAACAGCTGCTGTGGATGGGTGAGATTTTTGTACCTGGAGTTATAAAGTAAAAGAAGACCATGGGCCTTATAGGGAGAAGAAATAGCTTGAGTAAAAGCAAATGCATTACAGTATATTGTGAGTTTAAAATATGGTAAATGGAACAACTGGACTGAAATATAAACTGCCTGGAGGTGTAATCTTGAAATTTCTTCAGTTCTATCTTCATGAAATTTTTATTTTTTGGAAAAAAAAGTGTTAAATTTCCTACAGTTCTAAAAAAATAAGTAGTATATACGTTTTATTCTTCAATGTAGATGTCAAAGACACTGTTATCACCTAATTTAATGTACATCCTCTATTTATATATTCCCATCACCTTTGTATTTTGAGCATTGGACATAATTTTTTTTCATGTATTTAACCTTTCTGAATTTTAAAATAATATTTGTGGTGTATTTTTAGTAAGTGGAAAGTAGGAATTATTAATATTAAAACAAAGTTGTGTAAGTGGCTACTAAAATGATAAACCACAGTAAAGTTATTGATTAATTATCTTACTCTCCAATTTTTCTACTCAGCTCATTTATTTGAGGCACATTCTCATTAGCAACACTATGGTATGAAAATCAGATCAAGCTGGATTAAATTCTGTCTCTGCTCTTCACTAGATGTGTAACTTCTGATATATCTCTCAACCTTAGCCTCAGTGTATTGATGCATAAAGTGGGGATGACAAGTATAGGGTCATGGCAAAACTTAAGTAGAGCATATATTGACTATTTCTACTCAGCAATAAGTCAAAAGCAAGTTTAAAACCATCAAAATGCCTCTGTTTTGATCCTTTGTCCAAATGCTTTATTGCCTCACTGAAAAAGAGATGCATTATGATTTGGGGAGACCAGAACAGATGTTCTTAGATGTTAACATAAGAGAGGTGAGTCTGGCTCACTGGGGAGTCCCGAAGTGTACCAGGTGGCACTGTTCTTGATTGCCTTGAACTCTTATCAATCACGCAGCTCAGAACTCCAGCTTTCTTCTTAATGCTGACTGAGTGGTAACTCTTGAAAAACAGGGAGATGTACCCTTACCTTACATCTTAGTCTTCTCTCTCTCTCTTTTTTAATATCATTTTCCCATCTCAAAATTCTTCTCACTATTGGGGTAATCAATGCCAGCTGCTTCCCAGTTTGGATAATATCTATTGTTCTACCTGTGGTAACTTTCCTGCTTATAACAAAGCAGGAAGCAGATGTGGAAGCAATAAATACAGCTCATTATCTAGATAAAAATTTGAGTTGGCAGCAATTCACCTTGGAGTTGCCAAGTCAAATGCAAGAGAGTGTATGTGATTTGATTAAATAAAATATGGAGTTTCCTTTAGCTGACCACATCTCCCTATTTGGGGGCAGTTAGGCCTCTAAGCAACTGCACGAGGAAGCAGAAACATCAGAATGATCACAGGAGAGGTCCTTCTAGAATTTCTTCCCTGCTGTCCAAATACCTATTTTTCAGGTCCACTTGAAGTTCCTTGGGCATCTCAAGTTAGCCAGTCCCAAAGAAAACTCTTCATCTTCTCCCCAAAGCTTGTTATTCCACTAGGCTTTCCTATCTGAGTGAACACCAACAATTATCCACCAACATATTGAAATCAGAATCTTTGGAGTCATTCTTGATCCCTCCACCATTTTCTTCTTCTAAATATAATCCATCACAGAGTCTAGTCCATCTACTTTCAAAGTCATCTGTCTATTTCCTCAACAACAGCCCTGGTCCTAGTCATATCATCTTTCATCTGAATATTGAAGTTGCCCCTAACTAATCTCCTTGTGGGCCTTCTTGGTCATTTCTCCCTTTATCCAATCCATTCACCACACTGTATTGAGAGTGGTCTTTTAAATTTCAATCTCATCAGGTTCTTTTCCTGTTAAAAACATTTTAATGGTTTCCCATTGCATTTAGAATAAAATCCACCTCCTACTTATCCCTCCAATTTCCTCCCCACACCCTCCCCACCACTCTCTCTGTCCCAACTATTTGTGCAGTGTCTTCTTCAGCTCCTTTATCCAACCAAACTCTTCTTTGCCTGAAAGCACCTCCCTACCCTGACTGGAAGGCTCCCCTCTGCCTTTATATAGATGGCTTGGATTCTTCTTATCACTTAGGTCTTGGGTTAAATATAATCTATCATGACTTAATTCACAGTAATCCCTCTCCCCTGTTATTATTTTTTTCAATGAACCATGGTTTGTTCCCCTCTTTCTTAATATCTACTTGTATTTTATATGTATATAAAATATATAATTATATATGTATAGTATATATATATAGTGGTTTGCTAATTTAATATCTGTATCCCATACTAGAGAGTAAGACGCTCGAGGTCAGATAAGAGCCCCTAGCACTGTGCACACACAGGTGCTTTGAGCATTTGTTTTGGAATGATGAATGGAAAAGAGAGCAATAAGGAGTGGTGAGTTCTGAATAGGCATGGAGCTAGAAGGATGCTGAGCCTATTCACCACACAGAGAGAGCACATTGATATTTTATTTAAATCTTTTAGTTTTATTTAATAAAATCTTGTTATAATTGAAAACAGGTTATATTATTTTTATTTCCAAAATATTTAAGAAACAACATTATTCCATAGAGCTAGTTTAATGGGGAGGATTGTCTCCAGTGTCAGGATCCAAGGTGCCACCCCCCCAACCTATCAAACAAAAATAAGTGTCTTTGTCCTTTGCAGAATTAGATACTTGATTTATGAGCCAAAGCCCTTAATATCTCAGCAATCATTAATCTCCAGTCCTGAGTTTTCCACTGGGAACTTTAAGAGTCACATCTTTAGGGCATCTCAGTACATAAACTGATCATATCCAACTGATTTGGGACCTCTTTCCTCTTGGGAGCTCAGGAGACTCTTGTTTTTTTTTTTTTTTCCCTAGCAGGGACATCCTAAATTTAAGAAAATTTAGTTTGTAGAGTTTTGTTACAAAATGCTGAATTTATTTTCTGAGTAGTAAGGACTTCTCAGTTCATAGAATGCTTCCAGTACTCAGACTTTTGAGCCCAACTGACACCAAGTGGAGGCTGGCTAGGCTTGTCTTGGCTCAAGAGAAGAGATAGTCTAGCACAATATACTTTGTTATCTATTCAGGGCTAGTGTTGCTCATGTCTTAAAAATTATACAGCAATCACCTGAGTTTCTTGACCTAGGTGTCCTGTGCAACTCAGGAAATTGTTCTAAAAGTAGCCATATTCTGGAAGTCATTCTTACCAAAAAAGATAGACATGTAAGGGCCATTGCTACAAAGTGAGCAGATTTCAGGAGAAGATGGACATAAGCTCAGTGAATTCAAAGAAGCCAAAGTTATGGGGTCATGCAAATATTAAAAGAAGTTATTCCATGGTCAAATGATATTGATTGTGACTGATAATAGTGGCTTTTAAAGAAGATTTTTTTTTTTACTACAGTCCTAGGAAATACAAGTTCTATAAGGTAATCCTTACCCATATTATAACTACACTTTTTCCTTCCTTTCCTTTCCTTTCCATTCTTTCTTCACTCCTCACTTTCCTTTCCAAAATAGCTGGTCTTGGGGTGCCTGGGTGGCTCAGTTGGTTAAGCATCTGCCTTTGGCACAGGTCATGATCCCAGAGTGCTGGGATTGAGCCCCACATCCAGCTCCCTGCTCAGTGGGGAGTCTGCTTCTCCTCCTTCTCCCCCTGCTCCTGCTCTCTCTCTCTCAAAAAAGTAAATAAATCTTAAAAAAAATAGCTGCTCTCAACCCACTGGGTTAATTTCTTGACCCTCTGATGGGAATTAACTTGCGGTTACAAGAAAACAAGAACAACAACAAACAAAAACAAAACAAAAAAAGCAAACAAACTTTGATGTAGAGCATACTGGAAAATAACAGAGCTTCCCTCACAATATAATTAATAATGGTTCTGCACATAAAGTGAACTTTGAACAGGCACATCATCAAAGACTTAGAATGTTCTGCAAATAGTTATGAGTCCTGATGCAGGGAATCAATAACCCAGCTCTGAATGGTGTGAGACAAGAGCAGTGTGGGCAATACACCAGAGGATCAATAGAAATTAATCAACACAAGAAGAAGGAAAGGTGTATTGCACCAGAAAAAGTGGTTAGGAGTGTAAATATGTTTCTTGGTGAGGAGTTAGTATCAGAAGCCCATTTATTCTTTTGTTTGTTTATTCAACCAATGTTTTTGAAAGCTGTAGATCCTAAATGGGAACAAGACACATCTTCTGCCTTTAAAGAACTTATAGTGAATATATTATTTGTGCTTTAATATGTATAGTATAGTAATTAATATATAATAATATATAATATAATAAATTAACTGGAAAGAAGAAAACCACATATAATTCACATTCTACATCATAGTTTTAGTTGTTTTCAATTAAGCCCTCTTATTAGCTGGGTTAAGTCCAGAGTCTGGACACCTCTCTAGGTACCATATGTAGATATTTAGACAATGTGAACACCAAAGCACAATCACAGTCAGGATGCTTGCTGTTGAGAGTGGAGAGATTGAGTAAGTAAAACCTTCAAAATAAAGCTGATTTTAAAGGTTTATTTCTCTTTTGAAATATCATATATTAGGCTTGCACATATTAAATACATAATTTAAAAAGATAGTTTTCCTATGAAGTATTTATACTAATATTGAATTTACAGGACTCTTACACTGTTTAATTTAGAAATCTATTAGACATGGCCGTTTATTGATTTCTAATTTGCTTAGTGTTTTGCCTACCTCCAACTAATTATAAACTCCTTAAAGACAGGATTTTATTCTCTTTTTTACATATTTCTTAAGTGAATATGGGATATATGACAAGTATTAAGTGAAGTTATGTGTTCATTAAATGAGAATCATGGAAAATTGTTCTCCCTCTTGAAATTGGGGGCAGAGCCATGACTTGCATGAATATAAGGTTAAGAAAATCATGTTTCTTCCTGTGGTAAGTAGTCTCTTTGTTTTCAAAATAGTCTGTGTCCTGTTACTGGTGCCAGAACTTATCTCTGGTAGCTATAGCCACTTAGGGCCTGAGTGTATGAGTCTATTGTATTAGTTTCCTGGGGCTGCCATAATAAAGTACAACAAACTAGGTGGCTTAAACAACAAAAATGTATTGTTCTGGAAGCTAGACGTCTGCAATTAAGGTATCAACAGACTTGGTTCTTTCTGAGGGTTGCCAAGGAGAATCTACCCCATACTTCTCTCCCAGCACTTGGGGGTTTGCTAGCACTCTTTGGGGCTCCTTGGTTTAGATGGCCATCTTCTCCCTGTCTCCATGTCACTTTCCCTCTCTGCAGGTCTATCTTTGTACCCAAATTTCCCCTTTTTATGTGTCTTATTGGATCAGGGTCCACCCTAACAACCTCATCTTAATTTGATCATCTGCAAATAAGGTCACATTCACAGGTGTGGGGGTTAGGACTTCAACATCTTTTGGGGGATCAAAATTCAACCCCAAACAACTATAGTGTGAGGAAATCCTTTGATTTTATTGAGAACATCACCTATACCATGCCAAGAGAGTATACAACATCTTTGTCCATGCCTGACTTAGAGATTTACCCACCTTTTACCATGAATCCTAAAGCCTCCTCTCAATTCCTGCTGTTATTTTGTCAAGAGATTTTGTCTGTTTGATTATTCCATGGTTTTAAACATCATCAAATAGACCATGTCTACGTTCCCAGTACCTTATGTCATGCACCAAACATCTTAAATTACCTAGATTTTATTACTACATGTACTTTTGCTTATAGGTAGGAAATCATAAGGAAAACTGCCTCAGGGACCTCACAGTTATCTGGAAACAATAGAAAAAATAGGCTATCTATTAGAAAAATATTGAGTAGGTCAAGACTATTTTTTCTTGAGAAAAACATATTATGTTGAATACGTACAAAAGAAGGAAGAAGATTCAGAAGTGTTACATTTTCTGGATTCACTCAAACTCAGGTCTTTGCCACTTCAAGTTGTTAATAAACACCATACCTAGTATTTGAAGGTGTTAAAAATTGTCTGATAACTGAACGCAAGTCTGTCTGCCTGATGCATAGCAAAGCCAATCACAGACAGGTTTGCAGCAAGAAAAGAATTTATTGGAGAGGTAGACAAACAAGGAGATGGGAGAGAATAAGTTTTTTTTTTTCTAATAATCATAAGGGTTGAAATTACACACATATTGGTGAGAAGGGCAGGAAAACATGACTATTCATGAGGACAGATGGACAATGAGCATTGAGCAACCATATATGTCACATATAATTCCATGTTCACTTTAGGGTGGAGACTTCACATCAGAATGATACAAAATTCAGTCCCTGATGCAGGAGGTTATCTTAGGACAAGGAAAAAGGGCTATGGGCAGGCTCCAAGAGCTGGTATAAACTGGAGGGGGTTGAAGGAATGCAGGACCCTGCTAGTTCATAGGCTGGAACCATATCAGTTAACCTTGAGTCCAGGCTTCTGCAGAGACAGCAAGTGGACTTATTAATGGGGTCTGAAAAGACATAATAACTGATTGGGGGGAAACAGTTCTCTGAAAAACAAGCTTTAAACTTTGTGCTAGTTTCAACCTTACTAATCCTATTGGGCACGGTTTCAGCCCTATTATATATGCATGCACTTTGGGGGTTTTCCTAGAAGCAGTGATGGATGTACCAGATCTTTTCCATTGTCTCATCCTGAACTCTGTTTGTGACTAAACACAAGCAAGTTAGGAAGAAAATGATAAAATGGTGACATGTTAGCTGACCCACATGGGTATGGCTCTTATTTGTGACATATGTTAATTTCCTACAAATGTGAACAGTGGAGGATACTACCAAAGCTTGGATAAGAATTGTTCATTGAGGATATGACTAACTGGAAGTTTGTCCTGTAAATATACCAAAAAAGGCCAGGTATTCACATCATGATCAGAGATTTTAGAGGCAAGTGAGAGAACGAAAAAGGAGCCTTAACTTCATGTATGATTTCAGTCATTATTAGATTTATTTGTATATGTTTTCTTAAAAAAAACCTCACTATTTTTTAGAAACACATTCTTCCTGAAAGTACACCCTTTGACTTTTCTGTCTATTCATCCATATCAATGAGGCTGAAATATTTTCTAGGTAGTTTTGAATGAAATATACAAATGCAAGATAATGATGATAGTTTGTATCATTAATATATCACTGCAAATAAAACATATTGATTAAGAGCATGAAATCTAGAACCAAAATGCCTGGATTTGACTACTAGCCCGGTGATTGTGGACACTGAGAAAGGCAATTAACCTTATTTTGCCTCAGTTTCCTTCTTTGTAAAATAAGGATAATAGACCTATCTCATGCAGTTATTGTGAGATTAAATTTCAGTTGACTTTTGAACAGCACATGGATTGGGGCACTGATTCCCCATAGAGTTGAAAATGTGTGTATAACTTTTGATTTTCCAAAAACTTAATGACAAATAGCCTATGGTTGACCAGAAGCCCTACCATAACATAAATAATCAATTAAATATATTTTATGTGTTATATGTATTATATACTGAATTCTTACAATAAAGTAAGATAGAGGAAATAGAATGTTATTCAGAAAACACAAGGAAGAGAAAATACATTTATAGTGTTGTACTTCTAAAAAAAAAATCCATGCATAAGTGAACCTGTATAGTTCAAATCTGTGTTGATCAAGGGTCAACTGTACTTAATATACCTTGAATTAAATGACTGTACATACTTAGAACAGTGTCTAGCAAAATGCTATACAATTAATATTCTAAATATTAATTGAAAGCATAATATTTGCTCAAGTCTGTATTAAGCATTTAAGAAGTTTTAAGAAAACTATGTGTTTTGAATTTTGATTTCATGGAACTTATATCATAATTTAGAAACCAATTAGATTAAAACACATGTGACTGGAGAGCAGTAAAAGACAGCGTGTTATTATGTCCCAAGTGTTGCCTATTGTTTTCAAACATGGGCACATGGTCTTCACCTATTCTTTTCTGCAATATGACTTTGCTGCTTATTCCACCAAGAGATGGAGACAATTTCCCTTACCCTTGCTTCTGGGCTGGGTTTGTGACTTGTTTTGACCAAAAGAAGGTAGTGGAAGTGACATTATGTTGAGTTCTGGAGTTTATGTCTTGAGAAGCATTGCAGCTTCCACTATAGCACAATTGGAACTCTGCACTAGGACTGTTGCAGAAGGAAGGCAGTTACCTGACTAGAGGATGAGAGGCCCATGGTGAAACAGAGGTTCCCTAACCAACACCAGCACCACCTGTCAGACCTCTAGGTGAGGTCTACTTGGACCTTCCTGCCCAGCTGACACTCAAGCTGATGTACCACATGATTGAGCCCAAGTAAGACAAGCCGAGGAACTGCTCAGTTAACCCACAGAACCATGACAAAGAGCAACCTGCTGCTATTGTAAGCCACAGAGTTTAGGAGTAGTCTATTAAATGTCATTAGGTAACTGGAACTCCAAGTGGAGCAGAGCAAAATGCAACTGCTTTTTAGAGGTTTACAGAAAGGAGGTAGGGGCATGGGTAATCAGTAAAGGCTTCTTGAAAGATGTGACATTTTTACAGGCCTTGGAAAATGGCTTAGTCCTTTTGGGCTACTATAACAAAATACTACAGATTGGGTGGCTCATAAAAACCAGAAATGTATTTCTCACAGTTCTGGAGGCAGGGAAGTCCAAGATCAAGGTGCCAGCATGGTCAGGTGAAGGTCTTCTTCCTGGTTTATAACTGGCACTTTTCACCATATCCTCATGTGGTGGAAGGGGCTAGGGATCTTTCTGGAACCTCTTTTATAAGGCACTAAACCTATTTGTGAGGACCTCACCTTTATGACCTAATCATCTCCCAAAGATCTACCATCCTAATACCTCACCTTTGAGGATTAGGTTCAACACATAAACTTTGGAGGGACATATTCGGACCTTAGTATTCAAAATTGAATAGGAGGTAAATAGCTAGAGAGGAAGAAGTCAGTATCTAAGCTAAAGAAGCAGCATAAACAAATAAACTTGAGTGAGCAAGAAGTCATGCATGTATGTAATTAGGGGATTGGGAATGGGAACATGAAGGTCAGGGAGGAAATTAGAAAAATTCACAAATAGGTTTTGTGTTGGAGTGTGGTAAGAGATAAGATTGAATTTATGGGTTAAAAAATTATAGAAAGCTTTAAAAACTAGTCAAATTTTATACCAATGTGATTTTTAAAAATTCCCACCTCTCTTTTAGCACTTCATATTCCATCCTATTTCTTTATTCAAAAAATATTTGAGTAACTACTCTGTGTTAGATACTGTAAATAGGTTAGTTGAATGGTGCCTCCTCAAAATTCATGTTTCACCTGTAACCTGTGAATGTGACCTATTTGGAAATAGGGTCTTTGCAAATGCAAAGATGCAGTCATACTGGATTAGGATAGAACCCTAAATCCGATGACTGGTGTCCTTATAAGGAGAGTGAAATTTGGGAACACAGAGAGACAGAGATACAGAGATTGGAGTGTTGCAGCTACAAGCTAAGCAATGCCAGAAGCTAGGAGAGATGCATGCAACAGATTTTTTTCTTAGAGCCTCCAGAAGGAACCTACCCTGCTGACATCTTGATGTTGGACTTCTAGCCTCCAGAACTGAGAGAGAATAAATTTTGGTTGTTTTAAGCCACCTCGTTAGTGGTAAACTGTTATGCCAGCCCCAGCGATATAGAACTATTTTGGATGTTGGGGCTACAACAGGGAACAAAAGAGAAAATTCCTTCAATTAGTTACCTTCATATGTTCTATCCTCCTAGACTATAAACTCCTGAAGAAAGGATCTCTCTCTTGCTGATCTTTGTTTTCCATGCAGTTCCTTATACGCTGTAGATGCTCAAAGCATACAGATTCAATGAGGAGTGTGCTAGATGATAAGGAACAATTGAAAGTTAGAGGGTCAGCAGGGTGGAATTGAGATAACACAGGCTCAACTATCTGCTCCACTGATATTAGCTGTGGGTGATCTTGAGCAGGGTGTTAACTTTTTGACCCTCACTGCCAACATCTGTAAAACACAAACTCTAATACCTGCCACTCGGTATATAGAGGGTGAGAGGACCTCAGGAGGTAACATGTATAAAGTGCCCACATCATGGTTGGCTGCTCAGTAAAATTGGTTTCCTCTTTACCCCTTCTCAGGAATGCTATAGGGAAAGCAGATTTGGCAGTCGACCATCAGGCGGATCAGATGGTGAGGGAGGACATTAGAGCGTTTGTTTTGGAGACAGTAGAAGAAAGCTTGCTGTGAAATTATAAGAACATGTGAACTGAGAAGAGAGGACAAATACAGAAACAAGGAAGAATCTATAGAACTTAACTACTTGGAGAAGGGAAAAAATAAACTGAATGGGAATATTCATCCAGACTCCTAGGGTGGTACCCTGAGATACTGACAGTGTTACTGACCCAGTCAGGGAAGTTTGGAAGTTTGGTTGTCAAGGCTGGAAGACAAGCTTGATTTGGTTCAGAATGAATAATAATAGGGCAGAAAAGTGAAGGCTTATGGAGGTGAAGCCTGGAGTGGAGGAGAGAGTTAAAAATGTGGATTTGACCACCATCTGAAGACAAGTAGCAACAGAAACTACGAATGTAGATGATTTAGCCAACAAACAAGGAGTCAGAGCAGAGTCTTGAAGAGAAATAAGAAAGACTTTGAGGAGAGAATAAGAAAATGTCACAGAAATCATGGTAAAATGAATCCTTTGACTTACCAGTGATGACTAAATGAAGGTCTCATTTGAAAGAATGCTGTGGGTTTCCAAGTCTTATGTCATAGGCTGCCAGAAAAACATGGACAGTCCCTAGGAAAGACAGTAATGAACATCAGTTAAATCTTGATTTAGAAAATGTGATACTTGTCTTCACTTTTTAGCTATACCAGTGTATTGTAGAAAAGCCATACAATACAGACACTTAATCTTCCTTGGCCTCAGTTGGAGAAGACAATATCTAGCATGTATATTTTTCTTTTCTGTTTATAGTTTCCATGATTCTTTGAACTAGTCAAAAACATAACAGCTATAGGAAAATGCTTTGTGATTAAATGTAGATAAGTGGCATATCTTTGTTTCCAGATGATATAGATTCATTTTAGAATTTAGGAACATGTTGGCGGTGGGGGGGTGGGTACAGACATTCCAGAAGTTGGTTCCCTGAATGTGAGAAGACTCCTAGAAAGAAACTTAGACTGAAGATGTCAAATGCTTAATAGAAATTCAAAGTCATGGACTGGTATGGAAATAGTGGGATCATTCTGAGTGTGTGCAGCATATATGGTCCTCTGTTCTTGTCCTTTATGTTGCACACATCTCTTGATCTTCCAACACAAACCCAGGGATTCGTACTACCTGAGTCCTGACACTGAAGCTCAATGGAAAAATGAAACAAGACCACTACTTCCTTCAAGTCTCTCAGACAGAAAGGGAACAAGGCAACACTCTCTTGGGGCCAGGTAAAAGGGGTAATGTAAAAGAGGCATTCTCTTGGCCTTTTGAGCAACAATATGGAAACAATGGCCACCATACAGACACTAAAGACATTCACTGGCAGCCTCTGGGCAGCAGAGAAAAAAAAAATGGCAGCACGTTTGACAGGCAACGACTTGATGGAGAACAGAGGATTTGGAAAGAAATGACAGTAAGAGGTAGGAAGGCTGGAGCTTACAGCATCTGCTAACTCCTGTGAGGATGGTGGCGCTTTGACTTCTAAGTATATTATTTTATTTCAAATATTTGTGGACTTAGTCTATCACAAAATTAATTTCTGTCAACTTATTAATATAAGGAAATGTTATATACAAAATTATCATATATCGGGCGCCTGGGTGGCTCAGTTGGTTAAGCGACTGCCTTCAGCTCAGGTCATGATCCCAGGGTCCTGGGATCGAGTCCCGCATCGGGCTCCCTGCTCTACGGGGAGCCTGCTTCTCCCTCTCCTACTCCCCCTGCTTGTGTTCCCTCTCTCGCTGTGTCTCTCTCTGTCAAATAAATAAATAAAATCTTTAAAAAAAAAATAAAATAAAATTATCATATATCATTAAAATATGTTGGGCCTAAAATATAAAATATTCTTCCTTCCCTTTTCTTTTTCTTTCTACATTTCTACCATCCAGTAGAATGCTGCGTTATAGGGATAAAGTTCCCAAATTCTAGTTCAGAAGCCATGCTTCTTGTGGAAGAGTATAATTGCATTATCTTCGGTAAATTTATAAACCTATGATGTAATGTTGAAAATTACGATTTTGCATGTGTTGATTTTAGTGTGTAATTTGTGCTGGCAGTAATTTTCCACTGGCCATAAGGAAGAACTATTTTAATTAACTCTGAAAATTCAACCATGTCAATTGGAGATGCACATACACACACACACACACACACATACAAATACATCAAACATACAGACACAAAATCCTGAGAAATGGCATAGGATTTTAGCTCATTTTGTATAAGTGAATCCCATTTCTTGGCACGTAATAAATTCTTAATAAAATAGGAGCTACTATCATTATTATCATGAAGTGTCACTGACTTATGAATAAGCCCTACTGAAAAGTAAGAGCTACATTGTCTTGATTACTACATGATACTCTAGGAAAAGTAGGTTCAGGAGGTCAGTTGATTTGTGTTGCTTTGTCAGGTAATGATATGTAAATATAGTTGCTTTAAACCATATGCAGCAGGAGAGGGAGATATGCTCCTAGAACTTTGCCCCAAGAACCCTTCTGTTTAGCTTAGTCCATCATTCTAGACTGTTCATCATTTAAATTCCTATGACAACGGCTTCTTCCAGCAAGAGATAATATAGTCTATTGTCTTGAGGCCTAGGCTCTGATCCTAGATGTACATGATTTTGGATCTTAGCTCCACTGGTTGTTAGCTCTGTGACCTTGGGCCATCTATTTAACATCTTTGTGATTCATTTTCTTCCTCTATAAAATGAGGTTATAATAAAAGTTAGCTCATAGGACTATTTTGAAGATTAAAAACAAAACAAGTATGCAGCACATAGGAAGCCCTTGATATAAATCAGCTCTTTGTATTATCTGATGCTACTATGGTCTCTCTTTTGGTGATGACTCTACACTATCTGACCTCAGCTGTGACTCAGTGCAAACACAAATTGTTTACAGCCCTGATTGAACCTCAAGACTGTCCCTCTGCTCCTTTCTTATAATAATTTCCCCAGCTTTCCTCACATACATGTGTTGATCAGTACTTAGCCTAAGACTTGAGCAGAACCCCTAACAGATATCTAGAGCTCTCTCTCTTTCTCCCTTTATCTATCTATCTATCATCTATCTATCATCTATCTATCTATCATCATCTACCTACCTATCTATTATCTATCTACATATCTCCATCTTTCAATCTTTCTATTTCTCTTCCTCTCTCTGGGCAGCAATCTCCTCTCCTGTACTCTGCTCTGTATATGCTAGCCACCATGATCTCCTCTGATATTTGAATCTATCTCTTCAACTCAAGGGAGACCACTGAGCTTTACTTAAACTCTCTTTTCCTACCCCATAGGCTAAAAATTCTCTCTAGACTATCAGCTAAAGCAAATGTATTTTCTCTTTTTAGGATTTTATTTATTTATTTGAGAGGGAGAGAGGGAGAGAGAGTGGGGTGAAGGGCAGAGGGAGAAGCAGTCTCCTCACTGAGCAGGGAGCCCGATGTGGGACTCAATCCTGGGACTCCAGGATCATGACCTGAGCCAAAGGCAGACACACCCAACCGACTGAGCCATCCAAGTGCCCAGCAACTGTATTTTCTGTCTCTCAGGAATCATTATCCTGCACTTCTTGATGTTCTGTCTATTTAAACATTGCTTTATAGACTTTAGCTGTTCTTTAATGTTGATTTTGATGGGAAGGTAAGTCTGGGCCATGTTTTTCCAAGTGGGCCAATGGTAGACATTATCCAAGTTAGTTTCTCTTAACCATAGCTACTAGATAGAGAGTAAGTTTGACTTCTTTAGACTGTAATGGATTTACATTTCCCTGATATATCCAAATCCTGTATCATATGCTGGTCCTAGAAACTGTCCCTTAGAATGTTATAAGGCTGACCTACAAACTCAAGCCTGCTCTTCTCATTCTTCTCAACAATAAAACTGACCAATTATTAACTTCTGATGTTATACATTTATGAAATCAGAAAAAGATAATTTTTCTTTTAAAACTATAATGAAATGATCTATATCTAAATTGTTTGACTAATTTTAATCCAAACATTCATGTACCTGAAGCATGCAATCATTCATACATTAAAAATATTTATGGAGCATCTACTTTGTGCCAAATGGGTACTGTTCTTGATGCTAAGGATAGAGCTAAGAAAGAAAGGTAAAATTCCTCCATTTATGGGATTGAGATCCTATTGGTGGTAGTGGGAAGGCAGCTAATAGAAAAGCAGGTAAATCTATTAAGTTAAGAAAAAAACAAAAGAAAGAAAGAAAGAAAAGAAAATTAAAATAAGAATAAGCAAAATGCAAGAAATTTCAAAAAATAGGATGACTGGGTGACTACTTTTGAGTAAGTAGTAGTCAGAAGGTCTCTAAAGGAGTTATATTATCTAAAAGAAAAAGAAAAAAAAATAAGTATGAAAAGATCAGAGAAAAAGCTTTCCACTTAGAGGGAATGAGTACAAATGTCCTATGGCTAGAAATGCACTTGAAGGTGTTCAAGACAGGCTAGTATTGGTAGGTGCAGTTAGTGAGGGAGAGTGGAGTCTGAGAAGTCACAGGAGTAGGAAGGGGTAGGTTACTTATAAGGTGGCTGAAGAGTTTGGAATTACTTTAGAATGATGGAAAGCCACTAGAGATTTTAAAGGAAGGGAGTGGCATGATTTGAACATTTCAAATGCCTTCTGACTATTATGTGGAGAATTGTAGAGGAGATTGTAGAGGAGTAAAAGAAAAGGCAAGGGACCGGTTAGGAGGATATAGGATGGGACTGGTTAGGAGGATATAGGATGATAACAATGAATATGGAAAGAACTGGATGGCTTGGGATAGGTCTTGAAGGTGGAGTCAATAAAACTTGATGGATTAAATGTAGATTATAAAGGATAATGCTTAGATTTTTTACTTAAGCAACTGGGTCGATGGTTATATCATTCACTGGGGAAAATTGAGAGTGAAGCAAGTTTGTGAAAAAACAATTGGATTCTTCTATTTTGGCTATATCGATTTTGAGATATTTATTAGAAAATCTCATGGAGATACTGAGTAGGAGTTGGATATATAAATCTGTAGTTCCAGAAAGAGACTAAGGCTGGAGAACTAATTTTGGGAATTGTCACAAATAGAAGGAATCTAAAGTACTGGGTTTGAGAGAACACACCGAGGGAGAATATTTAGATAGAGAAGAGAGGGGGATCCAAATACAGTTTTGTGCATTGTCAACATCTGAAGTTTATCAGGACATAATTAAAAAAAAAAAAAAAGGAGACTTAGAAGGAGTGAGCTGTGAGGTGGGAGGAAAACGAGGAAAATAAGAGAATGGTCAATGTACCAAAAGCTGATGAGAATATCTGGTAAGAACAAGTAACCACTGGATGTGACAATATGGAAGTCATTAGTAACCTTGATTAGAGCAGGTATAGTGAACTGATGGGACTGAAAAGCTGAAGAAAGAATGTGAGGTGAAGAGGTGGAAAGGAGTGGTTATGGACCACCCTCCTAAGGAAGAAGCTGTACTGTGAATGGGAGCTGAGAAATGGGATGGAAGCTGGAGTAGGAAGGGGTTCAAGAAAGGATTTATTTTTATCAAAGAGGGCAGATACTCAACATGTTTTAGATAAATGGCAACAATTCATTGGAGAAGCAGAAATCAATGCAGGATAAAGAGGAAGTAATTGCAGTAACAGAGTCCTTGAAAGCACAAGGAGAAAGCTCTGGAGCGCAAGTGCAAGAGTTGGCCTTGGATAGCCCAAGTGACGCTTCATGCATATTCATAGGAGGGTACTGATATGGGTAGACTGGTTATTTCACATTGTAAAGAAGCATGAGATATTGCCTGATAGTTCTAATTTCTAGCTAATTATGAGGCAAGGTTGCCAACTGAGGGAAGGCTAGAGGAAATAGATAGAGGAAGATTAAAGATAGCAATGCATGAAATAGTAATTTTGAAGAGTCATATGATCAACAGCATTTCTGAGAAGTGTTGTATGCCCCCTTCAGTTTTGTGGCCACACAATGCATACAAAGTCAGCAAGAGTATGTTTTTCCCCAAGAGAGATTGCTTGGTTGCAGGCTGATACTAAGTGTATTAGTTGAATGTAATTAGGACTGGGATTTTGCCAAGAGAATATGTTGCCGAGAGAAATGGGAGAAATAGTTAAGATTTTAACAATAAATTATTTTAGTGGTGGACCGTGAAATCCAAGCTCTAGCTAAGGAGCGAAGTGAGCTCATGATGGGTGTAATAGTGAAAAAACAGTAGAATCTATGAACTAGGGGCTTTGCTGAGGTACAAAAATAGTCTAGGAGGGTTGTTAAACAGGAATACTGAAAAAAACAGAAGTGACTGGGCATTTTTTTCATCTCTTTGCTGTGTAATATTGAAACAAAACATCTAAAGATAGAGTGTGTTCTCTTTCATATCAATACTGGAAAAGAAGATATCCAGAGATAAGTTAACTGGGTAGAGAAGACTAAACTGTAGTTGACTGAAATTTTGAATGATCCAGAAGACATAATTTAGGGTATCAATACATTTTGGATTGTCAGACCTTTTAGAAGCATGGGAAGCACTTTTCATTTTAAATTTTTGGCCTACAACCCAAACTCCTCTTCAGCCATTCAATTACACCTGAGATCTGGCCTTCTCCCAACTCTTAGATATTCTTTTGGCTCTCTCTCTCTCTCTTTGTTCAGAATAGGAGTAGAAAATCTGCTCAACTGAAAAGATTCACAAACACTGAGTTTGGGTTTTGTCTCATACTTACGTTTTCATAGTGATTATAAGATTAGAGTAGGCATGAAGCCAAAAAATAATAAGAGTTTATATCATAAGCCCTGCCAGTATTAAATACTCTAATTCAGTACTATATAGTTACTTTCCTTCTCAAACCTACCTTGATTCAGATTCTTTTGTCAGAGGACACATTTTTATACAGACTGAGCTGAAACCAAATGCTTTTTTAGCCAAGGGTAAACACAGCCTGAGAGAGGACAGTCATGGCAACCAGGAGAACGTCCTTTCTCAACGTATAAATAGCTTCTCTCGCTTCTGTCCTCCGTGGCTATTTATAGAGCACGAGGGAACTAGAATATGACCAGTCTGTCATCCAATGCCATATATTTCAGAAAAACCGAAACCATTAAGAGTTATTGCCAATCCTAACCAAAAATGTAGATATGGTTCTTTGATTTTTTTTTTTTGTAAGTCAAGTTAACTCAAAAAACTTGTTTAGAAGAAAAGAGATTTGAGAAATGAAAATGTGATGAGTTGTTTCTTCATATAACAATTACCAGTAGTCAAATTATTTTCCTTATTCTATTGTTTGTAAAAATCCAAACCATAATCTATTTTTGGACTGATAATCCAAAAGTTGGATGGATGGTTATGAATAGTTTCTCTGAACTTATATAGAGATTTCACATAAATATGACAATAATGAGAAGTAATTGCATATTCTATAGTGCTGATGTTGAATTCATTGAGAATGGTGTCTTTGTAAATAAAAGTATGCCATACAAAATGTTTCTTTGGGGTTTTCCATATAAAGGAGAAACTGCTTCTTATGATACAATGGAAGCTATAACCCATTTTCTTTTTGCGTTTGCTCTGGCTTCAAAAAGAAATTTGAAGATTTTGATGCTTAATATTTCTAATTTCTCTAATAAACTAGGGTCTCCTGTCCCCATCCTGGAATTTTATATTGTTATCAAATATTTCAATTTTTTTTTGTTTTTACTGTTCTCTTGTGTATTTTTTTTTTTTTTCATATAAACCATGGAACACTATTTTGGTAAATAGAGTTGGAATTTCAGAATGTTCCAGTTGACAGGAACTGAGAAGAGAGGAAGCGTAATCTCCCACTTTGTGCAACATGGAAAGTGGGCTTGGAGATGCTATGTAAATGATACAGCTAGTGACTGGCTTTCTCAAGCTAAGCTTGGTGCAGGCTAGAAAAAAATTAGTCCAAAAATTTTATTCAATGTGCAAATTTTGCTTTCTTTTTTAAACTTCATGTTATTGCCTGTGGATTGTTCCACCCTGCCTTGACTCCAGGCTTTTCTATGGTAGGCCCTGTTTAGTCTTCTGGTATTCAGGAAACACTTCATTAAATAAATCACAGGCCGAAACTGGACTTTATTCAGTCACTTATTTATTATCAATGTTAATGGCCAACTTACTTCTTTTCCTGGAATATGATAGGCTTACCCTATTTTGAAATCCTAGAAATATTTGTAATTTTACATGGTACTTTCTAACCTCAGATTTATATTAATATGTTTAATTTAAAGCAGCACATTTAACATTTACTCATAGAATGCTATATAAAACTGACAAATTCTCTCCCTACCCCACCTTTAAAACACACACATACACGGCATGCACACACACATTGAACACACATTTCCGTTGTGTAGAGTGTTTGAAACCTTAATCGGGATGATTGAGGATGTGAGAATTGCATCCCTTGTGACACTCAGAATTTCTTATGCTATTCCCTTATAGGCCTGTGGTGATAGACTCCTCTGCTGGATGGAAGGACATGGCCTGTGCCCTTGCTCAGCCTTTTCTTATAAATCATTTCTCTGATTTCCAACCTCCCCCCGCCACCAACATGTGGCACATTTCTGAACCACCGCTCTATTGCAATTACTTTTCTCAACAGTTAAAGCATCCTTTATTCTATGGTATTTTAAAATGATCTTACTATCTAAAACAGACTGTCATGTTCACTGCTCTTCATTGTATGCTCTCCAGTGAGATAGGTGCTAACGGGAAGTGAAATAATGACAAAGAATAAGCAGCAGGAATGAGAAAAATAAGGAAAAGGTGTAGCTAAGGTAGAAATTGGATTATTGCCCTTAACATATGATTTTTGTCCTGCCCATTATCCTGGAGAGCTGGAGGAAATAACCCTGTGTGATGTGGGATGTGGTGGCGGCACAGTCTAGGACTGGGTCTGCTGGTAACCAGAGGAACCCTTCATATAGCACTGAGCACTGTCTGGAGGGATACAAATGCAGAAGGGGACTTAGGACTGGTGATGGGTGACAGCAGTTAATTTGAGGCAAGCAAAGGAAAGGCAGTAAGAACAAACTGCAATAGATTGAGGAAAGGAAACAAGCAATTTACCTATATTATTGATTGAAATAATATGTTGATATGAAATGGTTGATACGAAAATACTCTCAACCTAGGTGTTACTGCCTTCATTTTACAAAAGATGAGGTGGAGGCATTAGTCAAGTGTAAGTCTATTTGGTTTCAAAGTCATGTTCATTCTCCCGTATAATGCTGCAGAAAGCTCAGTCACAGATTCAAGTCAAGACCAGAACATAACCTCAGTTAATGAAATTAAGAAACATGGGTTATGTGTGAGGCCGTTCCACAAATTTAAATCACAGCAGTTTGCAAATCTGCATTTTACTGGTGTAATGTAGTTTACTTCCTTTGGGTTTTGATTTTTAAGTCATGCAGCATGAACATATGCGAAACTCCAAATAATTTCTATTCTACTTTGGAGTGCTTGGTGTCTACTATTTTAGATATCAACAATACTTTTAATAAAAGAAAGATACAAAAATGAGCATTATGTTTCTCATCCACTCTTGGAAAAAGATCACTCAGAGTAAAAGGAAAAGTACCAAAGTCTATCTATGCTGCTCAATATGGTAGCCACTGGCCCCATGAGTCAATTGAGCACTTCAGGTTTGCCTAGTCCAAATTGAATTGTGGTTTGAGTGTAAAATACACTCTAGATTTTGGAGAAGTAATTTGTGGAAATATAAAACATCTCATTAATAATTTCGTTATTGATTATATAATGAAGTGTAACAATTTGGATATATTCAGCTAAATAAAATATATCATTAAAATTAATTTCACTTGTTTCTTTTTACTTTGTTTAGTGTTGCTACCAGACAATTTAAAATGACACGTAATTTGCATTTGTGGCTCACATCCCTATTGAACAGTGTTGGTGTGTATTGCCCTGAACTCTATCCCTGCAGGGGTATATTCCATGATATATTCCAGCTTTCCACGTATTTTCCAGGTCAGGAAATGCCCTGTTATGTATTATATACATGATATATGCCATGCTTTCCTCTCTCAATATATATTTCAGCTTTTCATGTATTTCCCAGTTTAGGGAAAGCCCAGTTATGCCCACTAACATACCTCTGCGAACCAAGTTGTGACAATATCTAACACTTCCCCTGGCAATCCTACAAATGGCCCCCACATTTTCAAGAGAAATTGTACTAAGAATATAGGTAAACAAAATAATTCAACCAAGGTAAGTTGTTATGTGTAGATAGCCTATATTTCAACTCGGTGGAAATTTATTCCTCCCTTCACCCATTCATTTATTCCATAGATGTGAAAGAGGACTTCCTGGGGAAGATACATGTTACGTAAGACTGTCCCAGACCACAGGGGTGGAAGAAGTCCAAGGAATGCAGGACACACTGTCAGTTGATGAAAATGTTTTGATATAGATTACTTATTACATTTAATCATTTTCAGCAAATAACTGAGCATTCATTTATGTATGTGTTAAAATATTGGAACTGCCTGATTTTTTATATATCTTTATGCAGGCTAAAAGACCTCTCAAAGAAGGAAATAGACCTTGGATTTTATTTTTCCATAAAAGGAAATGTTCCCTAGGCTTTAAAGCAACAACAACAAAACTCCCTGCAATATTTTTGGCTCTGTTAAGGGTTATATAATATTTTAAAGGGATTGTTGATGTTCATTCTAATATTATGTTTGGGTTAATTGTACCTTTGAGGCTTGTTATCATAAATGATACATCGAGTAATAAACTGAAGCTGTCATAAGTATAGATGATCTCCTCTCTTACCAAATTCTTCCACCGAATTGGGTTTCTACCTATTTTCTTACATCCCTATTTCCTCAATCTATGAAATAAAAAAATTTTTGAGTATTATTTTGAAAAGAAGAATAAAAAAACCTTCAAGTATGATGAAGTGAGTGGATAAAAAAAATTCATGTGCCTAAATTTACTGTTGAGAGACAGTAAATTATTTTCTTTTAAAGGTTTGTTGTCAGAAAAATTTCAGGCCCCTGTCCAAAGTAATCAAAACACAAATCATAGTCAGTACTAGTCATCAAAACAAGTTACTATAAATAAATATATGATACTTTCTTTGAGGGTAGGAATAGATCCATTATGGAACATTCCCAATATCCTCATGGGCAACATCTCGAAGTGCTCAGATCTTAGCCCAGGTGGACATAGAAAATGCTTCAAGACTAGAACTGCCAAGACACTCAGTTTTATTTCTTCTTTCAGTGGCAAAAATAGGTAATCAGTATGAATTATCCCATAACATTTGGGTATGTAAATATATTTTTCTAAATAAAATTAAGTCTGATACCAACTGCTCCTGGTCTTTGGAATTTCCTAGGCACGAACTTTTCTTTTTCATGCTTTCCTTTTTTTTTTTTTAATTGTATGAGGGTTGAGGTATTCTTTGGGATCCTTATAAAAAACTCCAGGGCCTCTTGAGTTCATTAATGTATAAATTAGGCTAAAGTAACAAAGGCAGCTATAAATTCAGGGCCTCATACAAGTTAAAAACATTTCTTTTTCACATAAAATTCTGGGTAGGTGGCCAGAGGTTAGTGGGATTGCCTTCTGTATTGTTGATTTGCTTTTGTCAACTCAAGGTTTTCAATTCTTGATCCAAGATGGTTTAATGCCCACATTCAAGCTAAGGGAAAGAAAGAGAAGAGGTCAGGCCACCTCCTTTTGTGGGTATGACCTTAAGGTTGTACACATTATTTCTACTTCAATAGAAAGTGGTCACATAGTTGCAGGGGAACTTGGGAATGTAGTTATTGGTTGAGTGGCCATGTGCCTCACTCAAAATCCATCACCATGAAAGTAGGGGGGAACATAGAAAATAACTAGAAGTCCCTGCACCGAATGAATCATATAATCAATGAAAATTAGGATTTGGCTTCTAGATTGAAGCCCATAATGGTAAGCACTGAAATGATTGTGGTCAAGTTTATACAGTCCATTTGAATATGGGTTGCTCTACTTTTTTGGTGTTCATTTTATGGACATCAATCTATCCCTGTAGCCAACTCTGTCATCTCCTGGAAATAACATGGCTCTAGAGATAACAGAAGGACTCTAGGCATTGCCATTTGGAAATCTGCCTCCCCTATATCTCTGAGTCTGGGGAAACAATTCTTTCCTGGGTTTGTGCCACTTTTCCCCCCTTAAATCCTTCAAATTTTAGTCTCTATACTCTCATATCTTGAGATAATTCCATTCTGTTATTCAGAGGACCCTGAACTCTCAAAGAATAGAGGTTATTTTTTAAAATTTCTTTCAGGAAAATAAAACAAAATGAATTTTTAATTTCCTCTAGGATTAAGACAATTGCAGTTATTAAACTGGATGTCACAAACTGGTAGCTGTGGACAGCCTAAGTCCACTGATGTATTTTGTTTGGTTTGCAGAGTATTTTTTGGGGGGTGAGGGGTTGTTAAATTGAACTACAATGAAACTAAAATGAGCTACAACATTAAAGAAAAGAAAATAAACATGATCCATCAATCTCCATATGATTCAGTAATCCCACTTCTGGGTATTTATCCAAAGAAAACGAAAACAAGATATTGAATAGATATATACACCCCTATGTTCACTGCAGCATTATTCACAGTAGCCAAGATATGGAAGCAACCTAAATGTCCACCAATAAATGAATGGGTAAAGAAGATGTGGTATATATAAAAGGGAATATTACTTAGCTACAGAAAAGAATGAAAACTTGCCATTTGGGACAACATGAATGGGCCTCAAGAGTATTATGCTAAGTGAAATAAGTTAGACAGAAAAAGACAAAATACCATATGATTTCACTTATTTATGGAATCTAAAAAACAAAACAAGTGAGCAAGAAAAACAAAACTGAAATAGATTCATAAATACAGAGAACAAACTGGTGGTTGCCAGAAGGGAGGGACTTGGAGGCATGGGCAAAAATAGGTGAAGGAGACTAAGATACAAAGTTCCACTTAAAAGATACGTAAGTTGCAGGGATGTAAAGCACAGCATAGGGAATATAGTCAGTAATATTGTAACAACTTTGTATGATTACAAATGGTAACTAAACTTCCTGTGGTGATCATTTTGTAATGTATATAAATGTTGTTATCACTATGTTCTACTCCCAAAACTAATATAATATTGTATGTCAACTGTACATCAAATTAAAAAAAAATGCATATCTGGTTCAAGCAAGTCTGGGGTTGAGACCTGATGTTCTGCCTTTCTTGCAGGATCCCTGCTGCTGTTCCATGGAGCATGCTTTGAGAAGGATTAGAACACTTATGAAATGGTAAGTTAAATACGGATTGAAATATATAATTGAGAAAAAAGTAAGAATGAATTCATGGTAAAAATAATAAATATTAAGATAAGCCAAAGATATTACAGAAGAAATAACTGAAGCATATGTAGTATGAGGATAGTCTTTCAGTCAAACTTTAAGAAACAGTTTGATGTCTTGTGAGCGATCTGGATGTACTGTAAATGCCAACATCGGTGTAAGTGTGCCCTTTAAACTTCTGCACGTATGAACAGTATTCAATAGTTGAATTCAACAAATATTTATAGATCTGACTTGGTGCAGGCATTATATCAACTGGCATATTGAGTAGATCTTAGAGATAAAAACATGGAGGAGACAGGGTTCTTCTCAAACAGCTCATTATGGTGTTAGAGACAGAGATAAACACAACTGACTATAATACAGCATAGGAAGTGCTAAGCACATGGTGGTCCACCTGGTGTTTTTGTTTCCTTTTACCTTTCTAGTAATGACTGCGCTCTGGTCTCCCTATGGGAAATCTACAACTGCCTTCCCAACACGTTCCCTCATTGCTTTCATGATGTGGACTCCTGAACTCTACCTTAGGGCCCCAGGGTAGAGCAAGGGAGTTAGGTCTGAACAGACAAAGTATAGCATTCTGATCTCAGATTAGGCAAGGAGGGATGCATAGTACCTCAAGAGGAAACAAGATTTCTGGAAAAGACTCTGAATTTCCAGTGGGATAGGAGTCTGAAAGAGCCTCTAGCCATCTCGCTGCCACTGGGGCCTCAGGATGAAGCCAACACTGACACCAAGGAGGCAGACTTGTGGACTGGAAAGAGTCAAAACTTCTCTTTCTGATCTCTCTTGAGCTCTGTATCAAGCTGTCTCTAAAGGCAGATATACTCCCTTTAATTTTGTAAGCCAATAAATTCCATTTGCTTAGGTAAAATAATAATAATAATAATAAATAATGTGCATATCATGGTGATTTTATATATATATATAGAAAGGATCTCTCCATGTAGTTAATTAGTGCATCATCACCTCACATATTTATCTTTTTTTCTGGTGAGAATATTTAAGTTCTACTCTCTTAGCAAATTTTAATTATACGAGACCGTGTTATCAACTATAGTCACCATGTTATATGTTAGATCCGCAGATCTTATTCATCTTAGAGCTGAAGGTTTATACTCTTACTGACTTCTCCCTCTTCCCCACAACCCCCAGCTACTGGCAACCACTTTTCTACTCTCTCTCTCTCTTTTTGAAACTAAATACATTTTAATAGAAAACAGAATACAAAATAACTCTTTTCAGAAAACAAATATTTCATCCGTTTTCCAGGAATTCAAACTTGCTTTATCCTCAAAGCACAGTTTTATATGTGTGCGTACACAATTTGTTTCACAAAGTGTTCATTAAACCACTGTTGTACTGTAGAAGGTGGGAGCAAATGATCGAAGGAGAAAAGGGCATTGAGAAAGCCACACCTCTGAATCAATGGGCATTTGGAAATTTAACATTTTCTAATTCTGTCTTTTGACTTATCACTTCAAATCATTTTCATTTCTTTGCCACAATCTGTTCTTTCAGGAGAGAGAACTGTTCACAGATGTGCAGCCATGAGGAAACTCTTCCTCTCCCACCATCACTGCCAGAGCCCAGGACTTTCTCAGATGAACCCACCTAGTCACTTCCAGGTTTATGCCATTGTGGTTGGAAAAGATGCTTGCATGATTTCCAACTTCTTAAATTTAGGGAGACTAATTTTATGGCCTAATATGTGACACATTGCGGAGAATGTTCCATGTGCCCTTGAAAAGAATGGGTATTCTGCTATTTTGTATGGAATAGTTTGTATATATCTAAGTCCATCTGGTCTAATGTGTCATTCGAAGCCACCATTTCCTTATTGATTTTCTGTCTGGATGATCTCTCCATTGATGTAAGTGGGGTGTTAATGTCCCCTACTATTATTGTAGTACTGTCAATATCTCCCTCTGTATCTGTTAATATTTGCTTTATGTATTTAGGTTCTCCTAAACCAAAGGTTGGATTGATCCCTTTATCATTATGTAATGCCCTTCTTTGTCTATTGTTACAGTGTTTGTTTTAAAGTCATTTTGTATGATATATGCATTGCTACCCCAACTTTCTTTTCATTTTCATTTGTATGGAATGTCTTTTTTCATCCCTTCACATGCAGTGTGTGTCTTTTGGTCTGAATTGAGTCTCTTATAGGCAGCATATAGATAGGTCTTTTATTTTATTTTACTTTTTATCCTATGTTTTTTGAATGGGGCAGTTAACCCATGTGCATTTAAATTTTTTTTTTTTAAAGATTTTATTTATTTGCGAGAGAGAGAATGAGAGACAGAGAGCATGAGAGGGAGGAGGGTCAGAGGGAGAAGCAGACTCCCTGCTGAGCAGGGACTCGATCCCAGGACTCCAGGATCATGACCTGAGCCGAAGGCAGTCGCTTAACCAACTGAGCCACCCAGGCTCCCCCATGTGCATTTAAAGTAATTATTGATAGGTATGTACTATTGGCATTTTGCTGATTGTTTTTTGGTTGTTTTGTGGTTCTCTGTTCCTTGCTTCTTCTCTTGCTCTCTTCCTCTGTAATGAGATGATTTTCTTTTGTGTTATGCTTAGATTACTGTCTCTTTATTTTTTGTGTATCTATTATAGGATTTTGGTTTGTGGTTACCATGAGATTCATGCATATAGCAGTTTATTTAAGCTGATGGTTGCTTAAGTTTGAACGCATACTAAAAGCACTACACTTTTACATTCCCTCCATGTAGCATGTATTTGATGCTGTATTTTCCATTTTTAAAATTTTGTGTATTTCTTAACTAATTATTGTGATATAATGTATTTTACTACTCTTTCATACTTCATATTAGTTTTATAAGTTTTACTATACGTTTCTTTCTACCAGTGAGAGTTTTTCCTTCATAATTTTCTCACTTCTTACTACTTTTCTTTCCTCACTAGTTATGGCCTTTTCTTTTCTGCTTAAAGAAGTGCCTTTAACATTTCTCGTAAGGCTGGTTTCATGGTGATGAGCTCTTTTAACTTTTGTTTGTATGGGAAAATTTCTATCTCTCTTTCAATTCTGAATCATGACCTTGGCAGGAAGAGTATTCTTGATTGTAGATTTTTTTTTTCCTTTCAGCACCTTGAATATATCATGCCACTCTCTTCTGGCCTGCAAAATTTCTACTGAAAAATAAGCTGATAAGCTTATGGGTGTTTCCTTGTACATAACTAGCTACTCTCCTCTTGCTGCTTTGAAGATTCTCTCTATATTTTTAATTTTTGACATTTTGTGTGTTTTGATTAGGACCAGTTTGGGTTCATCATGTTTGAAGCTCTCTAGGATTCCTGGACCTGGATGTCTTTTTTATTTGCCATGTCAGGAAGATTTTTAGCCATTATTTCTTCAAATAAGTTTTCTGCTCTTTTCTCTCTTCTCCTTCTGGGACTCCTATCATGAGAATGTTAGTACACTTAATGTTGTTCCAGAGGTTCCTTAAGCTATATTCATTTTTTTTTTAAATCTTTTTTTCTTTGTATTGTTCAGCTTGGATGATTTACACTACTCTGCCTCTTTTTTTTTTTTTGTTCTGAGAGAGAGAGAGATAGTGAGCACAGGGGAGGGGCAGAAGGGGAGAAGGAGAGAGAATCTTAAGCAGACTCCTTGCCCAGTGCAGAACCCAACGCAGGGCTCAATCTCACAACCCTGAGATCATGACCTGAGCCAAAATCAAGTGTCAGACACTCAACCAACTAGGCACTCAGATGCCCCCGCTACCCTGTCTTCCAGATCACTGACCCATTTTTCTGAATCCCCTAATCTACTATTGATTCCTTCTAGTGTATTTTTCATTTCAGTTATTATATTCTTCAGCTCTAATTGGTTCTTTTTTATATTTTCTATCTCTTTGTTGAAGTTCTCAAAGTGTTCATCCATTTTTCTTTCAAGTTCAGTAATCATTTTTATGACCATTACTTTGAACTCTTTATCAAGTTAATTGCCTATCTCTATTTTGTTTAGTTCTTTTTCTGAGGTTTTGTCTTGTTCTTTCTTTCTTCTTTCTTTTTTAATATGTATTTTTTTAAAGATTTTATTTATTTATCAGAGAGAGAGAGACAGAGGCAGGCAGAGGGAGAAGCAGGCTCCTTGCTGAGCAAGGAGCCCGATGTGGGACTCGATCCCAGGACCCTGGGATCATGACCTGAGCAGAAGGCAGACACTTAACTGACTGAGCCACCCAGGTGTCCCTGTCTTGTTCTTTCATTTGGAACATATTCCTCTGTCTTCTTATTTTGCCCAACTCTCTGTGTTTGTTTCTATGTGTTAAGTAGATCAGCTATGCCTCCTCCTGTTGAAGGAGTGACTTTACGTGGAAGATATCCCATGGGGCCTAGAAGTGCAATCCCACCTGGTCCCCAGAACCAGGTGCACCAGGTGTGTCCCCTGTGTGGGCTGCATGTGCCTCCTGTTGCGTCTGGATGGTAACTGTTGCGGGCATGCTGGTGGGTGGGGCTTTCCCCCACCCCGAGGGTGGGAAGTGGTTTGGAGGGGTGCCTGCTGGGGTGGCAGGGCTCGACAGGGCTGGTCAGCAGGGGAATGCCAGAGTGGGTTGCGTATTGCTAACAAGGAGTGAAGAGTGTCAGAACTGGCATCTACCTGTGTCAGGTTAGCTAGGCAGGAGGGTAAGAAAAATGTTTTCGACCAGTGCTTCCATTTCCCTAGAAAGTTCCTAGGATCCCTGCCTCTTCTGCACATGCCTTAAAATTAGCCAACAAATCTTCACATACAGCTCAAGCACTTTGCAAAGTGCTGCCTCTGTGCTGGGTCTAGAAGAGAGTGTTCGTGTGTGGGCATGTTAAGAGAGGAGTCTTGGTTTCTTATATCTCTCTGGCTCTCTTGGAGTTCATCTCCATTGAGTTTCAAAGCTCTGGATTTAAGTGGGGATTTTCAAAGCCAGATGTTATGTGGGCTCATCTTCCTGATATAGGAACCCAGAGCAAGGGGTACCCTACATGGGGCTTCAACCCCTCTCCTTGGGGAGAACTTCCATGCCTGTGAAATCACTTCCTTTTGTGGGTTATTGTACCTGCAAGTGTGGCTGCACCTCTGCCCCTCCTACCCTTCTCAACGTGGCTTTTTCTATGTATGTTTGACTGTGGAGGAACTGTTCTGCTGGTTTGGGGGTCATTGTTTTTAAAGATTTTATTTATTTCTTTGACAGAGAGAGACACAGCGAGAGAGGGAACACAAGCGGAGGGGGTGGCAGAGGGAGAAGCAGGCTTCCCGACGAGCAGGGAGCCCGATGCGGGGCTCGATCCCAGGACCCCGGGATCATGACCTGAGCCGAAGGCAGACGCTTAACGACTGAGCCACCCAGGTGCCCCTGTATGCATGTAATTTAAAGTGGTTCCACTTTTTTGTGACAATTCAGGAAGGTGTCTTATATCAACTTTCTTCCCCTTTCTTTTTTTTTTTTTAAAGATTTTATTTATTTATTTGACAGAGAGAGACACAGCAAGAGAGGGAACACAAGCAGAGGGGGTGGCAGAGGGAGAAGCAGGCTCCCCACTGAGCAAGGAGCCAATGTGGGACTCGATCCCAGGACCCTGGGATCATGACCTGAGCCGAAGGCAGACGCTTAACGACTCAGCCACCCAGGTGCTTTTGGGGTCATTCTTAGAGAGACTTGCTCTATATGTAGTTGCAGCCTTGGTGTGTCCAGGGGAAAAAGTGGACTCAGGACCCTCCTATTCTGCCATCTTGATCCTGATACCAATGTGCACATTAAACATCTTACACTTTTATCTGTCAACAAAGCTGAAATTAAAATGAGAACAAACATTTCTCTGGCTTCTCATGGAAAACTGGAAGATGTGGAATGTAGAAACTGTGGGGTTGCATTCCTGTGGGTTTGGAACTAAATAGCAGCCATCCTTTTTAGAAAGAACATGCCATGTCACCACTCACAGACACCTTGTCCACACAACTCAGTTATACCACCTGTCTGGCCCTCATAGGCATTTTTTTTGAGGTGCTGCTTAAAACAAAGAGAACTGGCTCTCGTATAAAGGGTAGATAAAAATAATTTTAACCTTCTTTTGAATGCCTGCAAAGTGAAAATCAAGGTACAAATTAGTAGCTCCCACTTCCTCCCCTCCACCAAAAAACACAAACAAAAACTGACTTCAGTAATATGTTGCTATATCGTGGAAGTATATAAAAGATGTTAATATATGAAAAGCAAAATGACAATACAATGATCCAAGTATGATGAAAGGCTGTACTTCTAGTCAAAGAAATCACTGGTACAAGACACTAAAATGAAGAGATTGATAAAGACACCAATTTGTTTTCTGTTTGCTGGAAAGTCAAAAAACATCAAGCAAAAATCATATGCGGATGCTAATTTTAATAATAGGGAAACTTTAGGGAGAAGTTATTTTAACTTTTCACTTTAATCCTGAAAAAAAGTCCACAATGGTTTATTACTTATTTCTCTAACTGGAATTTCAACAGGGTATTCTGAATTGTGTGTCAGTTCTATCATTTCAGTTCTCTGGGATTTTTAATTATGTAAGGCAACAAGAAATGCATAATGAATAGTCAGCCCTTTTATTGTTTATTAAAAAAAAATTACTTAACATATATGCCAGGCACTTTGTTTGGTTCTACAATTCAGAGATGAATAAGACAAACTGCCCTTAAGTTGCTTATATGGGTTAGTGAGTAACCCCACATGCACACACAAAATCTTCAAAATTATAGTACAATGGGCTGTTTAATCCCATATGTTCTGTCAACAGGTATTAATAACCTACTTATCGGCAATGCCAAAATTCAAGAACAAATAACTTAAAATAGCTTAAATCAGTTCTATAGAATTAACTTTCTAGCAATGGTAACCCCAAGGTAGAAAATGGCTTCTCCATACAAAGTATTATGGGGTAAATTGGGACAGAAGCATCACAAATTGTAAAACAGGATTTAAGGTGAAATTTAAATTTTTGAGTGTTGGGATGCTTGGAATTATAGAATGTTCTAGATTCTAGTAGTGGAAAGAGGGGGAATAAGGGTGCCAACAGGAAGAATTTCCACATAAATGTTTCTGGTAAATTGCCTTAAAGAGATTTTAGAAGATAAGGGTCTGAATCTTCATACTTCTAGTAATTTATGTTATATATTTTTTCATTCTAAATAAATATTAACTTTTACTTTAACTTTGCATTTATAAATTTGTACTCTTTTTTTTTTTTAGATTCTATTTATTTATTTCAGAGAAAGGAGGGGGGAGGAGCACAGGGAGAGGGGCAAACAGACTCCACGTTGCAGACTCCATTCTGACCATGGAGTCCAACATGGGGCTTGATCCCACGACTCTGAGATCATGATCTGAGCTAAAATCAAGAGTCAGATGCTTAACCGACTGAGCCACCCAGGTGCCCCTGTATTCTTTTTCTTAAGGAGCCCAATTCTTTCCCTTATTGTATTAGCTTCAGACCTCACAAAATTTGGATCTGCCCAGTTTTCTGGGAATCACAGTAAAATTGGGTTTGATGGAAAGACTCTAACAGGTACAATTAGAGGAAATAAAGTAGTTTTTGTTTGTTTGTTTTAATGGAAAGAATACAGAAAGTTATTCTGTGTGGAGACTTCCATACAAATTAAGACTAATGCATTTTCTTTCCTGGTGGAAAGCAGCTTTGCAGGCTTCCTCAAGGTCTTCATTTGGGACATGGGTTGCTGATGCATGGTGAAGACATGTCAGGTAGCAGAATATGCCACCCCAAAATGTGCCTCTTCAGCATAAGGATCATTTTGAGAAACAGTATTCACAGGAAAAGCTCTGAAAACAGAGTAGAAGTTACTCTTTTATAAGGAAACTTAAATTTATAAAGGAAATCTCCATTTGTGAGAGTGTCTCCCTCTCTGTACCAGGAAGGGAAGAATGACTAAGTCACAGAAAAATCTTATTTATAAACACCGACTTAAATTTGCATAACAAACCTTACCCCTATTTACCAGTTGCTTTTCCTCATAAATAGCTGCCTCACCCAATACCTTTCTTCTATTCTCTTTAGTTGAAGATGGTATTTAAGCTGGAATTCTAATCCACCTTGGCTAGTTACTCATTTTTCCCTGGGTATCTCCCATGTATACATGAAGTGTACATGTTAATAAACTTCTGTTTGCTTCTTACTAATTGCATTACAGGAGTCTTAACAAGTTATTCAGATGGGAAGATGGAATAATTTTTCTTCTTCCACTGAGAAGACTCCTTTGCCATTTTCAGTCCCAATTCATTGTTTTCAGAGACTCTGAAGTGTCTGCCTGATGGCCAGGTTTAAGTGCAGAGAAAAGCCTGGGGTGTAGCTGAAAGCTCCTTCTGGACCTGGGGGGTACTGGATACCTCCATTCTCAGGTATCCCAGGTATTTGATCAGAACTAGATGTCCCTGAAGGCCTGTATCCTCAATTCACTTCTATGTGGTTTGAATTATGAGATTGGTCTGAGGACCATAATAAAAAAATTCCCTACATTTTTTTTTCAAGTATAATAAGATTTTTATGCTGGAGCAGGAAGCTTTTTGAACACTTTTTTTTTTTTTTAAAGATTTTATTTATTTATTTGACAGAGAGACACAGTGAGAGAGGGAGCACAAGCAGGGAGAGTGGGAGAGGGAGAAGCAAGCTTCCCACTGAGCAGGGAGCCCGATGCAAGGCTCGATCCCAGGACCCTGGGATCATGACCTGAGCTGAAGGCAGATGCTTAACCGACTGAGCCACCCAGGTGCCCCTTGAACACTTTAATGAGAGCAGAAAGGGTGTTATTTTAAACTGCAGGCTGAATGGTAACCTGCCTGCTTATCTATGATCTCTTTTCCTTTTCAAATCCCTGCCAAATTGTTTATGACATGAGGGAGAAAATGAGAGCCCATGAACTTTGGAGGAGGTTTGCCTTTCCAGCAGAATTGGGACAAAGGTGACTAACCTTCCAGAGCGGGTATCTAGCAAATGGATGACTTAGTTCACTTCTGAACCCAGAACAGACTTATTACTCTAATAGAATCTTCCCTGGGGAAGGCCTGATGATCTCAGAAATGCTGGCAGCTTTAGGGAGGCATTTGCATTGTTGAGTTAAACTGATGCCATTTCACTGGGTTAGATGAGAACTCATTCCAGTGTCCCTTCACACCCAGGGTAACTTGAGCATCAACTTCATACCTCAAGAGTGACCTGAGTTTGCCTGCTTATCTTCCCACTGGAAAAGAAACTTCTGTTTTTAACTGAATTATTTGAAATCCATTTCTGGATAGGTCTACACAGATCCTGAGGTAACCATGTGCCCTGATATAAGGAGGCAAAGAAATGGCAAAGATTTTTTTTTGAATTTTGTTATGTTATGTTAGTCACCATACAATACATCATTAGTTTTTGATGTGGTGATCCACGATCCATTGTTTTCATATAACACCCAGTGCTCCATGCAGTACGTGCCCTCCTAATACCCATCACCGGGCTAACCAATCCCCCCTCCCCCATCCCCTCTAAAACCCTGTTTGTTTCTCAGAGTCCATAGTCTCTCATGGTTCATCTCTCCCTCCAATTCCCCCCGGCCCATTTTTCCCTTCCTTCTATGGCAGAGATTTTTTTTAGGAACTCAGGAAGACCAAAACATCAGAATAGAGAGCTGCTACTAAAACAGAATTAATAGTAGTAACAGAAGCATGCTATGCTTAAGGAATGAAAATTCTAAAGGAAATAAGGTTACTGAGAGAAAACAAAAAGAATTTTCCAGAATAAAAAAAAATATTGTCTTCACTTGACTTCCAGAAAACTACACTTTCTTGTTTATTCTTCTACCTTATTAACTTCTTCTTTTTTTTTTTTCAGTCTCTTTTGTGGATTCCTCTCTTCTCCCAAAGTTCAAACCTTTGTCTTCTTTATCTAAACTAACTCCACTATGTGACTCATCTGTATGCCTTCTTCTTTTTTTTTTTTTTTTAAAGATTTTATTTATTTGACAGAGAGAGACACAGCGAGAGAGGGAACACAAGCAAGGGGAGTGGGAGAGGGAGAAGCAGGCTCCCGGCCGAGCAGAGAGCCCGATGTGGGGCTCGATCCCAAGACCCTGGGATCATGACCTGAGCCGAAGGCAGACACTTAACGACTGAGCCACCCAGGCGCCCCCATCTGTATGCCTTCTAATCCCAAATTTATATCCTCACCCTAAACCTCTCTCCTGAACTCCAGGTTTATTTATTTGTAGATATGTAAGTAAGCAAATATATTCTGTAGGCAGAATAGTGGTCTCCCAAAGATGTTCATGCCTTAATCTCCAAACCTGTGAATGTGTTGGCTTACATAGCAAAAGGGACTTAGGATATGACTAAGGTTAAAGACCTTGAGATAGGAGAATATCCTAGATTATCCAAGTGGACCCAGTCTAATTACAGGAGTCCTTAAAAGTTGAAGAGGAAGGCAGAGAATGTGAGTCAAAGACATGGGGAGAAAGAAGAGATTTGAAGAATGAGAAGGACTCAACCCACCCTTGCTGACTTTGAAGATGGCGGAAGGGAGAACTAAACCAAGGAATGTGAATGGCCTCTAGAAGTTGGATTGACCCTCAGATGACAGCCAGCGAGCAAACAGGAATCTCAGTTCTGCAACTGCAAGGAACTGAATTCTGCCAACAATCAGATTAGCAGGAAACTCTTCTTGCCTTGAGCCTACAAAAAGAAATGCAGCCGTGTCAACACCTTGATGTTAGCCCAGTAAGACCCATGTTGAACTTCTCAACCACAGAATTATAAGATAATAAATGTGTTGTTTTAAATGACTAAGTTTGTGGTAATTTGATATAGCAGCAATAGAAAACTAACATTAATATTCAACTGCCAACTTGATGTCTGCATTTAGATATTTAATAGACATTTTAAAGTCAGCATATACAAAATTGAATTCTTATTCTTCTCCCAAAATACCTGCAGACTTCCACATCTCAGCTAATGATAACTTCATTTTTCTAATTGTTCAGGGCCCCAAACCTTGAAGTCATGCTTGATTCCTCTCTTTCTCTCATACACTCCATAGTTTGTCTACCAGGGACTTGTGTGAATTCTGTCTTCAGAATATATTCGTGTCTCCCCTTCACCAATATCACTACCCTAGTCCCAACTATCATCATCTTTCACTTGAATTCCTGAAATACCCTTCCTATGGGTCTCCCTCTTTCAACACTTGACTCTTGGAGTTTCTTTTCAACAGAGTAGACAGAGTGAGCCCATTAAAATATTTGTCATCTCATATGATTCCTCTGCTCAAAATCCCGAATATCTCCCCCATTTCACTGAGAATAGAAGCTATCAGAGGGAACTACAAGGTCTTACATGTTCTATGCCACTCTCCCCCATTATTTCTGACTTTATTTCCTATTACACTGCCCATCACTCACTGTGCTCCAGCCCTATTGGTACCCAAAGCAGACATTCTTCCACTTTTCAGGTCAAGGTCAGTTCACTTATTCTTTCTGCCTAGAAAGCTGTCCCCCCAGATATCAGTGTAGCTAACTATCTACCTCCTTCATGTCATCACCCAAATCTCATTTTCTCACTGAGGCCTACTCTGCCTATTAATACAGCCATCTGTTCCCACCTTCCTGCATTCTTAGTCTTCCTCACCCTACTTTTTTTCTTCTCTTCCATAGTATTTATTCCTTTCTAACATGTTATATAATTAACTTAATTATTGTGCTTATTGTTGATGTCTGTCTTTCCCCACTAAATTTTAAGTTTTGCATAGGTAGGGATAGTTATCTGTTTTATTCATTCATGGGCTCCAAGAGCCTAGACCAGTGCCAGGAACACTATAGATGCTCAATAGCTGTTTTTTGAATGAATATGTAGTTAAAAAGCAAGAACAGAGGAAATGAAAAGAGAGTGGATCTTGCTGAATTGAATTGATAATCTGTAAAATCAAACTCATGTACAATCACACAATATGGAACAAAAATACCAAGAGATGGGAATCACGACTTAAAAGATAAGGAAATAAGGTAGCTAGATCCAGGCATTTAATATGCAAATCATAGCAAGTTTAAAAGGAGAGAAAAAGAACAAGTGGAGAAGCAATAAGCCATAAAACAACAGGAAGAAAACAATTCTTAGCTGAAAAAGGTTTCCTTTTTTAAATCAAATGAACTTAACAGGCACCTTTTATCTTCAGAGGGAATTTGACAGACCAAATAGCCAAAGAGTAAGTTAACATAGATAGGGGAGGATAAAGTTTTTCTCTATTCTCTTTGGCTTCCTGGCCAAGTCTGAAAATGAAACTGACAAAGACAGGTTAACAAGAGAAAAGTATACACATTTATTTAATAAATGTTTTATGTGACATAGGAGCCTTCATAAGGAAATGAAGGCCTAAAGAAACAGATCTGCGTATTTTTATGCTAGGTTTGAGGGAGAGTGGGCAGCAATGGAGGGATATGATAGGTTAAGGAATATATATGAGTAAGTGTGGTAAATTGGGGGAACTTAGCAAGGTCTGTTTGTTTGGATCCTTTTCAGTGTTCCTTTATCTCTGGAGATAAGGACGTTCTTTTCCTCCGGGAATTGGGAGGGCACCTCTCAATTGAAGGTTTTATGACCTATTTTACAGCAGAGGGGTGGGTGGTTTGGTAAAGAAGGTCAGAGTGACCTGCCTGCTTCTGCTGTTTTCTCCAATTCCTTCGTTTAAAATATTCAACTTGCCAACAGGCCATATTTTAATCCCATCACATATAAAGAATTTGAATACTAAAATTAACAGATGACTTACCCACATCTATGTCTATTTCTACACACGGTAAACAGAGAATACATTTTCTTTTTTTCCTTAGAGTTTTGGGACACTTAGAAAAACTACTTATGTCCTTGAGAACTAGCAGAAAACTTTAATAAGTTGTGGTAGGGTGGGGGGGGGGTTGGAGACAACAAATTTAGGAGTCTTGTCCCCTGGCTTGGATCTGTCACTTTTGCTCACTAGCTCTGTAAAGGCCACTTCTCTAAGCCTTCATTTACTGGGAAAGTAGAATAAAGCCTACTTGACAGACTGCTGTATATAATATATTGTATATTATTTGAGTAAATGCTTGTGCAAGATCAAGCACAATGCCTGGCAAGTTTTTGTCACTTAGTAAATAGTAATTGTTATTATTCATAGCTGGGAATTGGGATAATAGAGAAGTTAGACAATGTGTATGGAGATCAAATATAGATGCCTTTTTTTTTTTAAAGATTTTATTTATTCATTTGAGACACAGAGATACAGAGAGAGAGAAAGAGAGAGAGAGCATGAGCAGGGAGAGAGGCAGAGGGAGAGGGAGAAGCAGACTCCCCGCTGAGCCAGGAGCCCGATGTGGGGCTCGATGTGGGGCTCGATGTGGGGCTCGATGTGGGGCTCGATGTGGGGCTCGATCCCAGGACAATGGAATCATGACCTGAGCCGGAAGCAGACACTTAACCATCTGAGCTACCCAGGCGCCCCTATAGATGCCTTTCCAGATCTCTCCATCCCTTTTACTGAGATAACCTTGAAAAGAATTCCTACAGAGTTCTCAGTAGAAGGCAGCAATGAGAATAAGTAAACAAGACCTAAGAAAGAATATCTGAACTCTTTAAATTGGTTAAGAAATATCATTGATGAGACAAACTTTAAAATAAATAAGCACTCTTGCATAGCATACATTTAAAAATGATCTAGCACCGACACTTGAGAATGTTTTATAATGTATAAATTCGACATTATTGCCCCATTAGTGGCATTAGAAGATTTCATACTCTTCACTACTAACTAACAGTCTGTCGGGAGATGATTTGGATAATGGGAAAACTCAGATTGAAACTGTCTTTGAGGGTATTAAATATCCTTAAAGTACTTAAAGCTGTATTAAATTGTTTCATAATTATTTAATGGCTCTAATCTGCCTTTTTTTTTAAATGGCTGTGTTTTAGTGCAACTCATGCAAGTGAATGCTTGGTAATTAGCACAAAGACAAAAGAGAAGCTACCTGAACAAGTCAGAAGATTTCAGGGACTGTAGCATCACAGTCATACTTTCCTCATGCTCCTAAATTGTGAATCATCTAGCACAGTCTACTCCTCTTGAGGAATGCAGGCAAAGCAGGGCAGGGTGTGGGAGTTCATTGTTTTGCTCACCTTGATATCCCCAGCACCAAGCCCTGGACAGAGCCCACTGTGGGCATTTCAGTAAAATACTTGCTAATGAATGAAATGCATAAATGCAAGAATGAAGTATAGGCAAATCCTCAGGACAAAGAGCCTAAGGTCATGTCTATTCCTATTCCTCCCCTTCTCCCTCTCCTACTCTTCCTCTCTTTGCCCTTCCTTCCCCAGTGGTTGAATTTCCTGCTCCTTTAATCTCAACTCTACCAGCTTGATTTCAGAAACCTGCTTAATGACTTCTGTGATGCAAATTGTCTGTCGTCTTCTTCTTCTTCTTTTTTTTTTTTTTTAAAGATTTTATTTATTTATTTGACAGAGTGAGAGAGAGCACAAGCAGGGGGAGCAGCAGAGGGAGAGGGAGAAGCAGACTCCCTGCTCAGCAGGGAGCCCAATGCGGGACTACATCCTGGGATTCCAGGATCAGCTGAAGGCAGCCGCTCAACCGACTGAGCCACCCAGGCGCCCCACAAATTGTCTGTCTTCTTGACACAAGTTTTCTTTTTTCCTGATCTTTAACTCCAGACCTTTTCCCTATTTGTGCTGCTTGAGCTTCCAGGTATGGAAGGTACCATCAGCATTTCAAACAGAAGACATCAAGATATTAACCCTGAGTGGAGAATTATATTGGGATTTCTGTTTCCTGCAAGGATCATTTAGAAAGATGTGCTTGAGCAGGCTGCCTTACTAAAAAAATTGAGAAGGCTACTTTCCTTACCTTACTAAAAAAAAAAAAATCACACCACTGTTGGGCGTATTATCTATTTATGTGGCTGCCCCAACAGGACAAATAAGTTAAAATTCTCACAAGAAAACTTACTGATGCAAGCTATTCAGAATTTCTCAGTATTGCTAACAAATGTTTCTTCTTAATCTTTAAGCAGAGAAAAATAATCTATGAAGGGATATTCCATTTTACATGATACTTATTTTTTCTAAAATAGTATCCAGTAATACAAGTTGCGTTGTTTAGTTATCTGCAAGGATGAACCCCTTGGGGAAGTAAGGAGCAGTTCTGCAAACTGTCAGGCAAGTCTTCTATTATTGCAGACAGTTCTCCCTCTCCCCAGCTTGGTTTAATCCTGATCTCACAAAGCAGCTGTCTTTCCTAAGCTTCACCTACTTTGATTTGCCAAATGCCCTTCTTAATCATCTGGTGCTACCAGATGTCAGAATCCCCTGCTGGCTATTGATAGTCTTTCGCTTGTGGTAAATATAGCTCGTGTTGACTCAGTTGGCTTGTTCTCCGCACAGCTGGATGAGTAGCAGAGGGGCTTGGGAAAGAGGCTGAACACATATTGCGGAGTCCTGAGAGACTTGACCACAGCTGGAAGATCGAGTGCCTGGAAGAGCCTATATAACCACACAGCTTGCGTCTGAAGCAAAAGTCTCGGTAAAGTGGAATCCTTTCTGCCATTTACAGATATACTTTGTGCCTGCAACGTTGTATGGAAGGTTGGTACTTACCTTCTGTGTCCCTTCATCATAAATTACTACTATGGAAAATGTTAATAACAAACTTTTTTCTTAACAAGGTTTGCCTGGATTATTTGCTACTCCAGTGTTTTCAGCATGTGGTTCTTGAATGATCTGCATCAGCATCATGTGAGGCATCTGGGGAAAATACAGAGTTCAGGGCTTCCCCCAGATTATCCAAATCAGAATCCAAGTCCTGAGGACCTACATTTTAAATAAACTTTCTGGGTAATTCTTATGCACACTAAATCCAAAATGCATGCTTAAATTAAGTTCCATGAAGTTAGGATTCATGTCTATTTTATTCCCTATGGCATATTCAGCCTATAACCCAATACCTGGCAGGCCGTAGTGTTTTATTTTTTACTTTTTAAATAAAATATCCAACTAGATCCCAAATATCTACATCATCTTGCTTTTGAAGATCCTTCTAAATAATGGAAAGAAAAGTATACTACATTCTGTAAAGCAAGAGACAGATAATCTTGTTTTGTAGATGTGTTTTCAACTTTTGCAAAGTTACTGCTAAGACTGGCTTATCTTACTTTCCAAGAGCCTTTTTTTGTAAGTGTTTTTCCATTTACATCACGGGATAACTCTACATTCATCATGGCTTCGCTGGTATAACAGTACAAATGGAGAGTACGTTTGTGTTGTGTGTCTTCTGAGTTACCGAGAAACCAAAGACACAGATCTCCAAAGTGAGGGACGCCCGCTGCCCACCCTACAGAGCTAGGCTCAGGTTGCTATCATAAAGGACATGTGTATAGTAAAGATTCTACTGGAAGAATTAAAAGAATAAGTTGAGATTTGCAAATCAGTACCTCAGAATTCAATAAGTCCTTTAGGACTGTGTTTTCCAGGAAAAAAATAAAAAGTTGAGGGGGAGGAATGTATTCTCAAGAAGAAATCCTTTTGTCATGCTTCTAACCATACTTAGCTGACTTTCTCCAAGAAAAGGTATGCATTTACTTTTATTTCTAGATTTGTGATCTATGCAATTTATTTATAGTTACTTTGTTCTTCAAGTCTGAAAAATGTAAAATATAATAGAAGCGGCAATGGCAAAATCCCAGACAATGCTTAGTAAACACAGGGGCTTGTGGGCATCCCTGGTTAGAGATTAAATTGGCACTATTTTGAAGTAATATTCTTGAAAATTTTTTAAGTCACTGTGATTAATTGAACTCTTACTTGTGCCAGGCTCTGTTCTATGTATTTTATGTGTGTTAATTCACTTAACCTTTTCAACATACCTATGCAGAATGTTTTGCTCTTTTCAGGTAAGAGAGTAAAGGCAATGAATGAGAAGTTAAATAACTTGCTCAGCACCGTTTTCCTCCTAGGTAGCCATGTGACCCGGCAGGGCAAGGATGCCTCAGGTACTCTGAGTTTGCTCCAGCAAAGGGCAGAGAAGTTCCCTGGGAGGCAGGCCTAATGCCTAATCCCCTGGGAACCAATATGAACCCCTGCAGCCCATTTGTCCCCCTGCTAAAATAATGTTATTACAGCATGCTCTTTTTTTGGAGGCGGGTAGGGTTCCTTCACCAATTACTCCAAGGGGCTTTCTGCAGTATTCCTTTTATTGTACCTACTCCATCCTGAGACAGATTCTGGTAAACTTATATAGTAGTATATATACGAAGCTGCCCAGGTCCCAGGAAAAAAAGCATCTAAACCTAATAGCCCTTAAAGTCAAGCCAAACTGGAGACATTTGATGCCACCCCTATCCCTAATGGGCACTGAGGAATGCCAATTTCAGCTTCTCTGCTGCTCCCATTCCTGCCTCATAAAAGGACACGAGCATTACTGAATTAGTTGATGTAGCTGCAGGCCATTAACGTGTTATTATTGTTCTTTCCTAATTAGCCTGCTTTGTTAGGGGTTCACTGATTATGAACTAGAATCTCTAAAAGTTGACAACCTCAGAAAATATACCAAGGAGAATATGGTCAAGCAAAGAATAGCTTCCACTAGCCCCCCTACCCCCCCACACAAACCCAAGGTTCTGAGGCCTACTGATTACAAAATGTGCAACTGACAAACATTTTGCTTGCAGTATAATAGGCTTGAAGGAACTTCAAGTAGCTTTAATTTTACACATGATTTTTGGTGCTGATATACATGTCACTGGCTTTTCTCATCCTCCCTGAGATTTATCTGGAAAAAAGAAAAAAAAAGATGTCTTACTAAAAAGATGTTTGGTTTTCTGGGAACACACAGTTCCAAACAAACTGTAGAACTTTATTGAGATACCAAATGAACAGTTAGAGTCTCGTTGTGCATTGTGTAATTTGCTGGGGCTACTATGCTAAATTGAGTTATAAATAGTCTAGTCTCTGCTCCTAAGGAGTTCATGTCTAGCAAGAGAACCAGATGCAAGGAAAGCCTCACAGAGGAAGTGCACTTAATTAGGGTTTTGAAGAATGAATTTGCCTTTCTTCCTAAGGAAGAAAGAGGAGGGCTAAGAACATTCCACGTAGAGGAACAGCCTGTGTCAATCACCGTGATGTGTTAGAGGAGTCCTATGAAGCAAAGGCTAGTGGGTGGGGCGGGGTGGGACTGGGGATGGAGGGCAGCCACTGTGATGAATGCTGGGGTGGGGTGTGGGGGCAATCTAGAAACAGAAACTTGAAGGGTCTTGTTTGCCATGCTGAGTTCAGACCTGATGTATAGGCGATGGGGAACACCGAAGGCTTTTAATCAGTAGAGTGACATGATCACATCAAGGTTTTAGAAAGATTACTCAGTTGGCAATGGAGAGAGGGAATTCTGGTGGTCATACTGGAGACAGGGTGAGCATTTAAGGAATTACTGGAATAGTTTAGGTGAGAGATGATGTTGAACAGAAGCAAAGCTTGCATAATAAGGATGGGCAAGGAAAGGAAAAATTCGAGAGACATTTAATTCCAGTCTCTTAAATCAGTGGATTTTCAAGTTTTTTTCTCTTAAAACATTTTTATCTTCCACCTAAGAAAATTAATCTGAAATACTTATATAAATTTTATTTTGCTAATAAGTGGTAATATATAAGTTCACATATGCATTTATTTATAATAAATTCAATTACCAAAATTAGTGTAGCTCATTTATTAAGACGCATTTGCTAATAAAATCTATGGTTACAGATGAGAATTGCTACACTTAACAGCATCAACATACAACCTACTTAATATATTTTTAGTTTCATATAATGGAGTCATAAAAATAAGTGGTTGTAAAAGGGTAAATGATGATTGTTAAAAATAACAAATCACTTTAAAATATCAGATACTTCTTTATCAAATTGACATGGAAGCTTGAAAGAGTAATATTTGGGCATGTTTGTGTAAAGGTAATATTTAACAATGCTTGTATTCCCTATAATAAATGTGAAAGTCTGGAAAGGAGCACCTAAAATGTGAAAGAATTAAATTACCAATCACATCATATTATTGCACTGTAATATATTATCACTCACTTACTTCACAACTGATTTTTTGTTTTGGCTAGGAGAAATACATTTCCTAAGCCAGTGTTCCTAAATCTTGCCAGCATATGGTTGGGAGTAGCACACATATGCTCTAGTAATGAACTCTCTTGCATAGCTTTATGTGAGCAGATCTGGGCAGGTTTAATTTCCAAGAAAGTGTGTGTGTGTGCACGTGTGTGCATGTAGACATGCTCAGGTATGGCATAAACACCACAAAACTAATTTTAACTACCAATGGATCTTAATGTGTTAGTAATCACCAATGTTAAGTTGTGGTTATGGTATATTTGAGTTATAGAAAAATATACAAAACATGGAATTTGGCTTAAACATTTCCCCTAAGCACCATCTGAAAACTATGGCTTGGATTATTCTGTCTTATAATTAGCCAAATCATGTTGGCCATGATAACATCTGGAATATCTTTAATTTCTTCTTCTGTATCAGAGATTATTACCTAAATTTTTGTACTTTATAAGTAATTTTTGTAGAAAACCCTTTGTATAGGGTTTAAATGCATTTGTATGGCTTTAAATGCATTTATATGTGAAATTCTTACTTATTCTAGCTGAGGAAGAAGGAAAGTACTTACATTTTTGTAGAATGAAGATACTTCAAGGAGTTCCAGGGGGTGGTATTTTTAAAAAAGTGCCCTTGGGGAGTCTAACATGAAGCCAGCTAGTATTGGAAATCCCAGTTCATTTGGACAGACCTTTCTCGGGTACCAAAGGAACAAGAATTATCAATATTTCCGATAGGAGAGGAAATAGAGAATAATTCAAGACACAACTACCAAATTTTCCTTTGTATTACAATTTTATGATTCCCTTGTGACAATACTGTTGATATAAAAAAAACCCTACAACCATTGCCAAAATCACATGTAAAAGTATTATGAATGAAAAGTTCTTCTGCCAGCATGCTACAATTCTAAAACGTCTTTATTGTGAATCTAACATTTAAAAAAAATTTCCAACCAAAAAAAAAAAATTCAACAGATAGTATAAAGTGCCAAAAATACAAAAGAGACAATGTATAAAATATGATATTGAATTAAAAAATGAGTAATTAAATCTGACATTGGACTGATGCTGATAGACTTGTAGTAATTATAATGTTGGAGAAGCATGGAGAGGCTTTTGGTAGTTTCCTGGAGGTGATGATGGTTGAGCTGGAAGTAGGGCTCTCTTAGGAGGGAGGAAATGGTGTGAATAAAAGCCATGAAATATAGGAGGTCATCCTGTGCTTTTGACAGTGGACAAAAATGCTTAAGCACTTTAGAGGTCATCTGACCCATTTTCCTGATCCTTAGCACAATGCCCAGAATGGATCTATGATCTCCTTTTTGTGGCACCCTGTGTATACTGGGAGGCCTGGGTCTTAGCAATAAATTTTATTTGCTGAAAAAGAGCATTAACTCTTTCAGATAATAATGCTTGAATAGACGTAATTTTATAAATGGAATTTATATAGCATGAAAGTTAATGCATTTCCCCGACCGAGCATCTTAGTCACTTCTCAAGAGCAAGACAAGAGCCATTACCTTGTCAGAGTAAAACATAAAGCAAAGAACTCTTTTCCCCCATGAGGTCTAATAGAGCAAATCACCTACATGGAAAGACATTATTTTTGCCTGAAAGACAGGAGCACATGGTGAGTCATAAATCAATAAAAACATAACCATAAGCTATTTAGTGATTCATCCGTTACTTATTTCTAAAATAAGCCTCCAGCAGATGAGCATTTTACTTATAGCCTCAGATTCTGCCTGAGATGCACTCATAAAGTTCTCGGGTCAAACTATACCTTTGATTGCTAGAATAAAATCCCCATTGACGCAAAACCTCAGGAAATCTGTGGTTTGCAGAAGGGTAACAATTCCTATTTCTTTGCTTCCACTTAAAAAAGCTTTTATATTTTCTTTTCTCTGTACCTTAATGAAATTGAATCTTACTTTTCATACTTCACTATTTTTGAAAAGAAGTTTGCTAAATGTGGCAAACTTTTCCAAAAATGGCCAAAGCAATATGCCCAGCACCAGATGTTCTAGAAATTTGCCATTCCCCCATCAAGAAGAGTCTGTTTCCCTTCCCTTTGAAACTTGGCAGTCCTCTGTGACTGCCCAGATAAAAAGAATATGGTACAAGTGATTTAGCATGTCTACTTCTCTTCCCTTCTCCCTGGGACTTGGGTGGATCTTTGTAACTGCCCCAGTGAATGCAACACAGTGGACGTGAGGCTTCAGAGGCTCAGTCATAAAAAATGATACAGCTTCTCCCTGGCTCTGTGTCTCTCTCAGGATACTTGCCCTAAGAATCCAGCCACAATGTTGGGAGGAAGGTCAGGCCACATGGAGAGGCCATTTGTAGATGCTCTCATATGAATCACTGAATTCTACTCCTGAAACCAACCTTGCACTGTATGTTAACTAACTAGAATTTAAATAAAAATTTAGAAGAAAAAAAAAAAAAGATGCCCAGGTAGACAGTCCCAGCTAAGGTCCCAGTCAAGCCCGCACTGACTGACAAACATGAGAGTGACCAAACCTTTAGATGACTCTAGATCCCAGCCTTGGAGCCACTCCACTTGAAGCTGAATAGAGCAGAGTCAAGATGACACCACTGAGCCTTGCCTAAACCGCTTATTTAGGAACAAAATAAATCATTTTAAGTTGCTAAGTTTTGGGGTTTTTTACACAGCAATAGATAATTGGAACAGAAAACAGTAATAATGAATAAGCTGATTTTTCACTTCAAGCTGATTTTTAAGATTTAATCAATGCCACTTTGAATTCATTAAAAAGCCTTTTATTAATCAATTATTAATCTACTGTAAAAAAGCAGAAAGAGGAAAGAAGATTCATGAACTACTATAGAATGGAGGGAGAACAATTCATGTTTTGGAATTACCTCTACCTCCAAACTTCCATCCTCCTCCATCACCTAAGTTGGTTTGGAATTATAAGTCTGACATTTAATAGTCAACTTATTTAGGGAAGACCAGAGCTCAGAAGTTTAAGAATACCCAAACCTGTACCTGATTTGCTTCAGACATCTGATTATTAATATGTAATGAATATATCAGTCTCAAGAAATGGCTACTGATTATCTTCCTAGAATCCTCTCTTTCATCTCATAGTGGACAGATACACAGCCTGCACCTGATGGGACAACTTTATCCCTAGAATAAAGCAAGCTTTCAATAATAGCATTTGCCATCCAGCCTCCTTGACTCCCTTACCTATACCCCAGCCTTTTTTTGCCTTGTCTTCTTGTGGCCAATTTTGAGAGCTGCCACTTTCTCAGTTCTTTTTCCAAGGTTGCTAATGCTGATGAAGAACATCTCAGATACATTGTCACTAAGTCACTCAGTACTAATTTCAAATGGGCATTCAGTGGTATTCAGCAAGGCTTTTAAAAATTCAGCCCCTGATGACTTCTTAAATTGCTAATGGTTTGGATGTTAGCTGTCTCAGACCTTTTCAAAATCCCCTGCTCATATTCAGTGTTTCTTTTTTTTTTTTTTAAAGATTTTATTTATTTATTTGAGAGAGAGAATGAGATAGAGAGAGCATGAGAGTGGGGAGGGTCAGAGGGAGAAGCAGACTCCCCGCTGAGCAGGGAGTCCGATGTGGGACTCGATCCCGGGACTCCAGGATCATGACCTGAGCTGAAGGCAGTCGCTTAACCAACTGAGCCACCCAGGCGCCCCGATATTCAGTGTTTCTAATAGATGACCTAAATCCCTTTACATCAAGTTAGAGGCCTTTGGGACCCACTTTCCTTCCTCTGCGATCAGATATCTTTCTATTTCAGTAGCTTTGCCCCTATACCCTCAACTATAGTTTAGAACATGTATCTCCATGATTTCCATTTCTTTCCAATGTGTAAAAAGAATATGGCCCTGGACTTCCTTCTGTTCCTCCATCATACAGCTGTTCTCCTCTGCCTGAATATGGTCTCCTTGGGCCAGCCTACTTCTCACTGGCCTTGCTGTCTGTAACACACACACACACACACACACACACACATGCACACACATGCGCACACATACACACACACAAGTGGAAAAAAAAAGTCTGAAACCTTCATAATTATCATGAGAATTGCATGCTGTTATACATTATTCCATTTAATTATAGTCTACATTTTAAAATGCTGGCTATACCTACTAGTAGTTTGAGGACTGCAATTTGAAAAGCACTGGTCTAGAAGGAAAGGCTAGATTATAAGTCTGAGCATTCTGCAGACAGGAATGGGCCAAACCAAGAAGGAAAAACCAAAGACCAAAGCTGGTATCAGGAACTCCTTAATAGAATAGGGATAGCAGATAGCAAACAAAGTTCAAATAATAGAGACTTGAACAAACCAAAGTGGGACAGAGAGAAAAAGAGTTCAGGAAGCAAGTTGATGTACACATTTAAAGCTTCAAATCCTGTGGAAGGACAGCTGGGCTACTTTGCGGAGTAACTGGGCTTTAATCCTAACCACACGGGGATTGCAGGTCATGGACAGTAGACAGAGAAGGGCTGGCTTTATATTCCCTGTGAATTTCCCTGGCAAATTCACTTGAGAAATTTGCGGATGACCTCAACCAATGTTTATGGAAAAGAAGAAGAAATCTAAAAAAGTTGGATTGGCTAATGTGGAAAGCTAAAAGAAGGCACATATATAGCTTCTCTGTTGAGGGAAGTTTTAGCAGTTGGAGCATTTATGGGGAGATGGATACCAGGACCAGAGAAAGAAATTGTTTGATTTTGAGAAAGCCTTAGGCTTCTCCAATCCTACATAGAATACAACATTTGAGGAAAGGAACCAAATGAAGCCTTATTGCCTAAAGAAAAAATACAGACAGATGTGCTAAATTTTCCTGTGTCTCTGATCTAGCACAGGTGGGAGGCAAGGGGACTTACGGTAAAAAAAACCACCAACAAAAGTATGGAGGATTATTCTCAACTGCTATGTACCTCATCCTCAACTATAAAATGTGGATCATATTAGAGTCTCTCTCATAGGATAATTGGAAGGATTAAATTCATTTATATATGTAAAACACTTAGGACAGTGTCTGGCGTATGATAAGCATTAAGTAGTGGTCCCTACTATGGCTATTTTTATCACAAAATTCAAAGTACTAGAAAAACTTGATTCCAAAATTTCCAGAAATCTTTGGGACTCTCAGAAGTTGGCTGAATAACTTCAGCAACTGAGTTTTCAACCTGAATAGGATGGAGAAAGGAACATTTTTTTTATTTAATATTTTATTTATTTGACAAAGAGAGAGACAGCATGAGCAGGAACACAAGCAGGGGGAGTGGGAGAGGGAGAGGGAGAAGCAGGCCTCCTGCGGAGCAGGGAGCCCGATGTGGGGCTCAATGCGGGGCTCGATGCGGGGCTCGATGTGGGGCTCGATCCCAGGACCCCGGAATCATGACCTGAGCTGAGGGCAGACGCTTAACGATTGAGCCACCCAGGCGCCCCCGAAAGGAACATGTTTTGGGAGAATTTCCATTCCTTTTCAGCTCCAGTAACACTCCTGGCCTCTTCCCAGGCCCTCACTCCCTGCTCCCCAGGGGAGAGGAGTAGCTTGTCTACCAAGTGAGCTCAGAAAAACAGCTTAGAATGTGTCACTCTATCCTTTCTCTTCTTTTAACCTTTTGGATCCAGCTTGCCTGCAGGAAGTATGAATTCTCTGCTCTATCATTGCATTGGATAACCTGCATTGATAATCTGCAAGGTCAGGCCTATGATTATCCAGAGCAGCATATTACTGGCTGGGGGCATTGTCTAATTCAGGAGTGAAGTAGAGGAGGCCTGTTGTGGCTGGTAGGTGTAAGACAAGTCATGCTTTCCAATCAGGTATTTACTATAATCACACTTTTATTTTAGTATCTATCTCTATGATCTCTGTGTCTTTCTCTCAGTTGGTTTTAAACACAGGAATGGAAAGGAAAGGTGTTATTTTGTGACTTCCTAAATCTTGGGAGCTAAAAATCATACAAGGCACTAAAGTTTTAATTTCAAAGCAATTAAACACTTTATAAAAGGTACACTGTTAAATTTAGATATTTATTTCTTTGCTATCTTGATCTGTTTGTATATTTAAATCTTTATTATTTCCTCCTTACACTGTATAGCCGACTAAGCCATTAGCAGCTTTAATAAAGTGTTCTATTTTTGCAAAAGGATGTTTTCCTAACATGTGCTCTATCCATGCCCAATGAATAGTTGGTAGCCACCCAAATTGGAAGCCAATTTTCATAGTGGTAATTAATGACAACAGTGCCATCCCTATCGCATTCAACCCTATGTCTCAATTAATATTCCCAACATATGGTAGGCTAATGAATCACTTGTATCTATTATAGGGTGCATCTGTTCAAACCAATGGTCTCCACTAGGAGGGTGTATCTGATTCACTTTTGGAGCTTTTATAAAATGCACAGGAGCATCCTTCCCTTCCCTAGCACAAGATTCCTTATGGTCAGAGTAATCTCTAATAGTTCACAAAACAGACTGACAGATTCTTAATTTGTCTTTTTGATTTATTTTTTTAATGCTTGATTTCTGAGTCTTTCAACGTTGGGTTACTTATTATTTTATTCCAACCCATTTTCTATTTTCAAATATACATCAGATTGGTCTTTTGCTTGTAAGGGTTGATATTACTTAATGACTAGGAGCATGGAATTTTATGCTATCAGTGAAATGTGGATTAAGGACTGTCCTGCCTCTGTGTGAATCATATTAATTAGTCTTAAGCCCCAATTTCCCTTATCTATGAAACAGAGACAGTAGGAGTATCTTTCTCATAGGAATACTGTGAGGATTAAAAGACAAAAAGAGATGATGCATATAAAGTGCTTGGCAAAATATGTGAACATTAGTAAGTGTCCAATAAAATGTTAGCTAGTATTGTTATTATTATCTTGTGTTAATTTCAAGAAGAGAGTTTCTTCTTTTGATCTTTGTCTAATCATCCGTTATTATTTCTTACTTTCTATGTTGTGGTTCAACCTTCAAAGGACTTTAAATGACAATTATCCATTTACTTCAAGGGAATAAAGTCACTACTCTATTAGCCTTAATTGGAGTTAATTAACAGCCATGCCACCTGTATGATAATGGACAACTTATCGCATAATTCTTTGCATAAATATTTTTGAGTGACTGGTGATTGATTAGGTTCTGTTAGATTCCTTTCCTTAAATTGTATCTTTTATTTTATTTTTTTAAAGATTTTATTTATTTGTCAGAGAGAGAGAGCGAGTGCACAAGCAGAGGGAGCAGCAAGCAGAGGGAGAGGGAGAAGTAGGCTCCCCACTGAGCAGAGAGCCTGATGAGGGGCCTCCATCCCAGGACCCTGGGATCATGACCTGAGCCGATGGCAGATGCTTAACCGACTGGGCCACCCTGGCACCCCTGTATCATTTACTTAAAATATTTTACTATTTCAGGCTGGACTTCCCAATAATTTTGAATCATTTATGTATGTCTATATAACAGACAATAAACTGATCTCATTCAATCTATAATGAACCATAGCATGGAGACTTTAGTGCCAATTTCTCTGTCCAGTAATATATATTTCAATATGAAATCTCACCCCTTTCTATCTTCCATGCTTTACTAAGAATTAGAGTTCCCAGATAAAATGCAAGATGCCCAGTTAAAATTCAGACAAAAAAAATAAACTATTTCTTAGTATTATTATGTCCCAACTATTGCAGGGGGTATTATTCATTATTTATCTAAAATTCAAATTTAGCTGGCATTACTAAATCTGGTATTCTTGCTAAGAATGCAAGCAGGAAGGAGACTTAAAAACTGAAATAATAGTAATAAGTTTAGTATGATTGCTAAATTTAAAGATTACCAGGTTATGCTATTCATACACACACACACACACATGCACAGACACACACACACATAAAATTCAACTTGACCAACCAGTTATTTGCTATGACTGAAAAAAAGGCTCCCTGTGCTCCTTCATTTTGTGGTTAGAGGACACATAGCTAAATCTACAAATTCAGGACAAGAATGTTGTTGGCTGTCATGCTAGTCAGGCTTAATTGATGTAGTATCAAAGGCCCAATTCAGACCCACTGTCTTCCCAGGGGCCCTAAGCTCCACCCTGCTTTCCTACCTTCCTGTGTGTGTACAATTCCTCCATTGATTTCTCAGTCTTCATCTGGAGTTCCACCTGGGTAGAGTCGGCTGGGTCAGATTAACACATCAAACACAGAAATAGCCTCCTACATAGACCTGTGAGTAAAGGCTATGAGATCAGTACTTAACAGTGACTTTTGCCTATAATTTAGCTGTCAACTTCATTTCTGTGAGTTCAGACTTAATGACCATGTAACACAAACTTCAATTTTAGAAGAAATTAATTTGGCTTTGTGCCTGTTTCTTTAAATGGGAAAACAGAACTCCTTTTCTTTTTTCTGCAGAGCACAATTTTGGCTTTCGTTCTATAAATATGCAGTCATCTTTCCTACCATTGAGGTTTCTTTGCTTAGCTTCTAGTCCTGCCATGTAAACCAGCGAAAGGGCCCTGGTAACTAACCCATGGACACTGCATACTGAGCTGAGTAAAAGGCACGTGAAGGGATCATCTGCTGAGTTGTGATAGTACTTTTAGTTGGGAAAACTATAAAGCCTAAGTCAATCGGTCAGACATTGTACCTTCTTCAGACAATTAAGTGCGTATTTTCTTTTAAAATTTTCTATCTGGAAAAAAGGCATAAAAACATTTCCTATCAAAGTAACTCTCCTGGAAATGTCTGTATTGTCTCTTGGAAAGGGGACATCAATAACCACTCAGCAATACATTTCTACCGGAAAAAAGATTGCTCTTGGTCTGTCTTTTGGGCATAACTCCCAATGATGAAAATGACAAATTTAAAGGATAGGTGGCTGGATCTGTGTCTATAAAACAACATGAATAGTTGAAGTTACAGAGTTACATTATAGTGGGAGGGAAGTGATTAGTTTGAATAATACACAGGCACACACAAATACATCAAACTTACTCTTTGTATTGAGGCCCTATTATTACAAAACATAATTATTAAAAAAATCAGAGACTACCAAAATTTGAGGATCATAATAAAGGAAAGATCAGTGTATCTCTATGAATCAGGTAATGTCTCAGAAAAAGGGAAGGAAGAAGATTACAATATAATTAAAATATGTATCATATTTTATACATAATTTAATGAAGACTAAACCCTACAATAATATGTACCCTTATTCATATAAAAGGCACATTATATAGCCCAAATATACACATGGCCTTTTGCATAGAGCAGTGTGTGTGTGTGTGTGTGTGTGTGTGTGTGCATGTGTATTCAGTAGCACATTTTATTCTAAGATATGGGGTGGCAAATTACAACCACAGGTTGGATGCCTATTTGTGCAAATAAAGTTTTATTGGAACACAGACAAACCTATTTGTTTATGTATGTAGTCTATGGCTTTTTTCACACTACACAGTTGGACTTGAGTATTTTTGTTAGTGACTATATAATTCACAAAAAAATTTGGTAAAACACTTACCAAATATTTATCTGCTCTTTAAGGAAAAGGAAATCTAAGATGTGGTCATGGTATCTATAACCAAAAAAACCCTCCCCAAACCAAAATAACTACAACAAAACCCCAAAAACAAACAAAAAACAAAAATAAAAAAACCCAAACCATAAACAAATCATGCCTGTTTTAACAATTTCCTAACATGAAATTCAATTTAGCTCTTCAGTGTTGGCAGGGGAATATGAAAGAATTCCAGCTACTGGGTAAGGATTTTAATATGTGTGGAGATAAGTAGAAGAAACTTTCCTGTAGGTTTACTCTAATTTTCTTCTTTTCTTTATAGTTTTGCTTATATTTTTCCACACTAATTTTTATTATTCTCTATCCTCTCTTGTCACTTATCTCCACTTTACCTTTTATCCACTTTCCACTACATTTAAATTTTGAAATTGACATAAAAACAAGGACTTTTTGCATAGAAAATCTATTTATTTGTATCCATAAGAGCAGTGGTAAAATTTTTTTTTTTTTTTACCTCTGATGAACTAAAAGGATAAATTGAGTAAGCTAAATAGGACTCTTGACAGTTTTACCCACATTTATTTATTGCTGTGTAACAGCAAAACAGGAAGAATTCCATTTCATTCAATATGCTTGTAATAAGCTTTGGCAGTAACATTGGTAATTTTGCAGACACTGAAGATTAAAAATTAAATATGACAAGTTCAGATCTTTTTTGTTGTTGTTGTTCTCTAAGTAGTTAGGCTAATTTGTACTTTGTGTGTACAAGTGTGTGTATTTTAATTGGACCTTGCACTAGGCTGTAATCTCCATGAAGACAAGGATGATGTCCATTTGGTTTACTCTTTTATTCCCAGTGCCTATCATATACTAGGTCCTCGAAGAATGTTTACTGGATGACTTGAATGAATGACAGAGGGTTGTTGAAACATTTGAATAACTGGAATGATATAGTCATGGAAGTCTTAGGTAAGTCATTCTAATAGTAGTTTGAAGTTTATATTTAAAGAAGATCAGATTGGAAACTCTGAGTTGGATCTTATAATTTTCCAAGAACAAGACTCAGAAAACTCTTTAACTCAAAGAAACATTAACCAAAATGTTTTACAGGTCAGATTGTTTAAAGTATTGGATAATCAAGACAGGATTGATTAAGACATTACGATTTAGGATGATTACCATTTAGGATGCCCATGAAATGTGTAATGAATTCTGATTAGAAAACTCAAAGGAAAGTGTTTAATTCAGAAGTTGGCATTTGAAAAGGGCACTGATGAATAGGAATCTGATTGGTAGAGAGAGTTGTAGGAGTAAATAAAGCCAAAGAGGGGTAGAAATGTTTGCTGTCTTAGAGACTGCCTGGGCAAGTGGTCTCCTGTGAGAGCAGCACTCAGGGAAAGCAATAGTTTAAACTACTAAGGCATCATGCTTATTCTGACATAAAAGCAATGGGAAAGCACTGAAAATTTTTCAGTGGATATAACATGATACAACTTGTATTTTGGGAAGTTAAGATTGGTGGCTGTATCAAGAGTAGGTTGTCGATGAGAAATCTGGTAAGAAAGCTAATGGAAATAACTCCAAAGAAAGACAATGAAACACTGAACTAGTATATCCATTACAGTGGAGGAGAAGAAGACCAAATACCAAAACACTGAGAAGAGAAGGATCAACAAATTTGGACATGGTTTGAGGGTTAGGGGTGAACTAAAGATAGCACCATTGGAAGATTCCAATTCACTAGCACTTTCTAAATATGAAAGAAAAAGTGGAGCCTATTCAGGATGAAAGATAACAGAACCCGCCTTTGGCTGGGAGAAATATGGGCAAATGGTTAAAGCACAGATGGGATACAGTTCTCTCAGAATGCACTTCAAACTTCAAGTACTCCAAGATGAATCATTTTGGAGTCATGGGGATGAGAGTCCATGTGTTGCATATTACTTGTACTATAACTTTTAACATTGAGAAGTTACAATGCTAAGAATGGAAATATTGACAGTGAGAAGAAGAAAACTAAGTCTTTTCACAGTCTATCTTTTGAATTGACAATTACACCAATTTGATGGTTGAGGTCTTACCATACCATCCTTTCTAAATGCAGTGAGTTTGTAAAACAGAAATCTGACTCAACTATAATCATTTTTGTTTCCACACTTGTTGAACCAGGATATAGACGAAACACAGATAGGATTCTTAATACAAACAACAATCTATTTCCTAAAGTAATAGGGAAAAAAGATGTCCCAAATAGAATGCACAAATAATTTATAATCATTATTTAAATTAGTAATTAAATTTATTTTTTAAATAAATTCTTTAGTGGAAATGGGTAGAAAATAGTATTTAAACTTTATTTCTTTAACCATCAAACAAACATAATAACATAATAACACCAAACTGCAGAAGCAAAGGGAAGAAGGAAAAAAGATAACTGTTTACTTGATTGGATCCTAATAGTTTATAGCATATATATATATATATATATATTATATATATAGTTATAGTTATATATTATAGTATACACTTTAATATAGTATATATAATTATATATATATTAAAGAAATCTGATCTTTCTTGTGTAGAAGAACAAAACCAGAATATATATGTAGTTCCTCAATTTTGGGCTATGAAAAGTAAGAATCTAGAAATAAGTGCTTTTCCAACCTAGTCTGGTTCTTTGCTCCATGAGAGTTGCCACCTTCTTCCATCCCATTGGTGTGCCTCTTTGTCCTCAACTACAGTCTTGATCCTATTTGCCAGGTTAGCTTTGATGGGATCTATTTGATCAGCTCCAATCTTTTTTGATTTTTACCCTTGTCATGTAACTGGGATTCTGTACTGTTCTAGAATCTGTTCCTGTCAATTCATGATAGGTGCTTTTGACATCATGACAGATTTTAGGGATAAAATGATAAAAGAGACATACCCTGTCTTGTCACAATCTATAAAGAGAGAAAAGGTGAAACATTAAAAATAATATTGGATGATAATTGCAATAATAGAGTTATGTATCCATTATAGAGGTGGCAGAGAGGAAAGAGGGATTATGCCTGTGTTAAGGGCACTGGAAAAGCTTAATAAAGGAGGAGACATTGGAACTGTGTTTTCAGATACAACAGAAAATGATATGGCGAGATTGGGAGCAGGTATTCCAGGTGAAAGGACAAAAATAGTCAAGAAAGAATTTAAAAGTTTGCCACACTTTTTGTAACTAGACCTCTTCCCATATCTCTATTCTTATACCTTGCCAAAGTCCCATCCTCCCCCAGGAGAATTGAGTTCTGCCCTGGAATATCAATCCTTTTTGATAGTGGCCATTAGAATTCCCCAAGGCTGCATTCGGAATGGCACCTGGCCCAGATACCCTACTTCTGCATCTGCTTTCTATCGTGGATACCTATTTGCCTACACTGAGATACTGTAGTTGTGATGCTTGGATCCTGAGCTTTGCATCTGTTGTAGATCAAGCTGTCTCTGAGATAGAACGTTAGTTAAACAATCAGGTGCAAGTGATTTATAAAGGAGTGCTCCCCCGAGAAGCAAGTGAGGGGAAAGAGGGAAAGCAGCCAAGCAATTGTGTGACTTCAGGTGTAGCTCCAGACGCAGCCTGATCCCATGAGGAGCTCTGGAGTATAAATTACGTTTTAGAGATTGTCTTAGCTAGAGGCAAAGGAGCTGGGACTTTGTATCTTCCTAGGAATCAGTCACTGGCTACAGGTAGACCTGGTGGTCTCTGTGATCGGGACCTAACTTACCAGACAATTGCAGGTGGCGAAACTCAGTATAGGATGAGGATGAACCTCTGAAAGACATAGGTTCAGCTGTTAGCAGCACAGCAGTCAGAAGACGGTGAATGCTGGGAAAGCGGGTCAGAAGGAATCTGAGGAGAGACAGTGTCACACTGAATCTTCCCCATTTTCATGCCTGTGATAGATGCCTACTGGGCAGAGATGTTTCAGGTGCCAGAATCTCCTTAGCCTTTTCTTCCTACTAGAGTTAGCTGGCTTCTGTTGTCCCCAAAAGTGCCTGCATTCCTGGAAGCCCCTTCGAGGTTGAGAAAAAACTGAGGATGTTCTTGCTGCTTAGGAGGCTAGTAAAATCCCAGATGAGCAGAGCTTTTGGTTCATATCAAAACACCATTCCATGTTGAATACAGAGTCTGAAACTTTAATATGCACAAAAGAAAGGAAAGACTGATCTTTGGATTTGAAAAGCATATGTTGCTTCCTGATCAGTATCCAAAAGCAGGAGAAAATATTTCCAGGATATTTTGTATTCGGATTTATTATGCTCCAAATTCAATCTTTCTGATTAGAAGGCTTATTCTTGTTAAAGACAAGTGTAGGACAAGGATATATAGCTTAAAGGGTTTTTTGCAACTTCAACCAGAATTTTTAAATATTTTAAACCAGGATTTTTATTTGTATTACATGATTAGTAATTAAAAGTAATATGAAAAAATTTGCCTTTTTCTCTATTATTTCTATATGAGGCTTTATCATTCTAGAGGATGTCTGATCTTTCCCCCCCTTTTTCTGAAGTAAAATATTTAAAAAGTTCAAATTACAGGAGTTATAAAAATGTACATTTGTATATCTCTCATGAGAAAGACAAATAATAGTGATATAATCATATGGCAAGAATTTGTTGAAATTAACAACTTTCAGGTCAGAAAGAAAGCTAACAGTGATTCAGCCCAGTATCTAACAGCCTAAACTGATGTTTGTAATTATTAGTATGGCATAGTTATTATTGTGAACCAAATGGATTAACTTGTACTACTATAGTTTAAAGATATTCTATTTTTACTCTATGTCTTGGAAAATTGGTAATTTATGTACAATAATTCTTACCTAATGAGACTATTCAATTATCCATTTTCCTGTCATTCTGGACAAATGGACGCTGACTATATCTTTGTTTCCATCATACCATGTTTGTGGTGACGTCATACTCCAGTTTTAAAGATAATTTTATTTATCACACTGAAATTGGCCAATACCTGGAAAGGTTACGTCTGCAAAGTAAACATAAAACACTGTGGAGCCAAGTGGAGCCCAAATGATTTGTTTACATTTAACATTGATTTTTTAAAACCTCATTTCCCCGTTTTGTTACAGATGGCAGTGGAAAAAACAATAGAATCTCTGAATGAAAAAATCCCCAGATTACTTTGTTGTAAAAGTGGGTCCTTGACATTCTTCCTGTTCAGCTAGGAAGATGCTGACATCCGCTTTGTTACCTTAGCCTCTGGAGGTAAGAGTAAATGTTATTCATGCCTTAATGCTTGGATGTTTCTTCACACACGGAATGGTAGCAGGTAAAAGGAAACGTGTTGAATTGGTCCGGATGGCAGTGTCCACGGGCGGAGAGGTCACTCTATTTGCACACATTTGTGACTATCGCTTATTTTTCTTCACGTTCTAACTTTTATAAGTTCATGCAAATAGGTAAAATTAGCATTTTCCTTTTGTTCCCAACAGAAGTCCCCGATTCGGCTGTGAAGACAGTGTTGCCTTTTGCTTTGTTACCTTGTTACATCTGAGTAATAACTGAGAAAAATATAGATGACTGGCCAGATATTGTATAACATACCTTGGTAAATGGACAGTTTTACAACTTTACCTTAGCAGAGTATGAGCAAGTTGATAGTCTTTCAAGAAAGGTCTGTGGAAGTTTTAGGTCATAGTCTTGGAATTGTCATTTGTGGGTTGAGTTCATCAAGTCATGTTTGGCCTAAATGGCCTGTAAAACAATCTTTTAATATGTGCTTATTTAGTGGCTGGATTCTCGTTTCGCTTTTTATGTCAAAAGCTATAAAAAGGAGGGGAATGATGGACGTGGTTTCCTGGTACTTTGAACAACATATAAGGATTAAAATGAAACAGAATTTCATAAAATCTCAGAGGCATTGTCTCCTTTTTGTGGACTCCAAGCGTGGTACATAGGAGTTCTTTTAGCAGTTAGTCTGGATATGAGGCTGGATATTGACTCATCAATACATTTTCTTATTAAAACTATATACACATGACATCATCTAAAAAGCGTTTATTAACACTAGAGGGCGAGGGTTTTAATTTCATTTCTCTACCAAGTGATAGGTCGAAATGAGTCCTTCTGGACCAGACTTCACTTCCTGGCAACGCTGGGGGTGACTTGAACTGCCAAAGCTGCATTCTAAATTATTGAAATATGGGCCCCACAGAGGCAGAGGTCACTGATCGGCTCATTCAGTGTTTCCTAAAAGGCAGTTACCCTGGAAAGTAGTTGATAGCACAGGCTACATATCCAGTCGCCAGCACATCAGGAATTCCTCTTGGCTCAACCTGAAAAGTATGCCCAGAATCTGACAACTTATTACCATTTCTGCCCGCCCCCCCATTCCAGGACACATCGCCTCTCACTTGGATTGTTGCCACAATGTCCTAACTAGTTTCCTTGCTTCTGTATTGTTTCTTCTGCAACACACACACCAGGTTCATTACCAACACAGCCAGAAGAGCAATCCTTTGAAGTGTAAGTCGGGTAAGGCTGTTCCTCTGCTGAAATCCTGCAATGGAAGCCCACATTTCTCTGAATCAAAGCTCAGACCCTTACTCCAGCCTCCCCTGCTCTGCATGGCCTGCTGCCCTCTCCGCATCGCCTCTTTGACCCTTCTGCCATGAACTCCCTGTCCTGCCCTCTAGTCCTTCTTCTCCAGCCCCACTGGCCTCCTCACTCTTCCTGCCTCCAGCGGTTTCCTCTTCCCCCACATATCTCCATGACCCACTCTCAGTTTTTTCAACTCTTTGTGCAAATGTTTCAAGTGTTATGTCCTCAATGAGGCTGCCCTTTATCTCCCTATCTTACTCACACCCCCACTGAACACTCCGAATCCTTTAAATCTCCCCATCCCCCCCACTCCGTAGCATTTACTTATTATTGTTTTATTTCTCCCTGCCTCCTCCACTAGAGTGTAAACTTCGTAACAATAGGGATTTTGACTGTTGAATTCACTGATGTGCTCTCAGGGCCTAGGACATTGTAGATGTGCAATAGATATTTGTTGAGTAATTGAATGAATGAACGAATACATTGCTATTTTTTTTGACAGTGACTGAAAAGAGTGCTTTGGACTACTACCTTCTGTTGAAATGTGTTGGTATCTTTGAGGGGGCACCAATAAATAGTTCCCCCACCTGGTCTAGGTCTAAACCAACTGATAAATAAAGCTAAGTTTCAGCAGACAGAGGACAAAATATCACCATATTATGAAAAGTACTACTGAAAGAACATGTAGGCAAGTCACCTGTCTAATACTGAACCTCCAAATTAGACACTTGTTTCCACAAAGCATATAGCCGGATCATAGCCAATGTCTCCCAACAGGAGCAGAATGAAGTCTCAGAGAAGCAGAGAAGAATCCCCGCTCCCTAGAATAAGAAAAGAGGGAGGAGCTGAGCTATCCATGCAGTTTCCCCTACCAAATTCACAAATGACCTGTTTGGCTTCTCCGTGGTGGGTGGGAGGTGGGGCAGCTGAGGTTGGTGAAAGGCTGGAGAGAGGTTGGTAGAGTTACTCTAAACATTAGGAATGGGAAAGAAGCATTGTCTCCTGATGATATTTATATTATTCCTCTGTTGAAAAAAAAAAGTTTTTGTTTTTGTTTTTTGTTTTGGTTAAAAGTAATATGTCTCAGATGTTTGGAATTGTTAACTTTGCTTTCAGCAAACGCACAGAGATGAAAAGTCAGTCAACATGCTTGCAATAGGAAGAATTGCCTAAAATATAAGACTGGGACCTAACCTGTCAGGGAAAAGTTTGGAGCTGTCAGGGAAAAGTTTGGAGAATGCTATGCTTCTATTTTTTTATTTTTTAGAAGATTTTATTTATTTATTTGGGGGAGAGAGAGAGAGTGAGCTAGAGAGAGCACAAGCTGGGGTTGGGGGAGCGGCAGAGGGATAAGGAGAAGCAGACTCCCCACTGAGCAGGGAGCCCAACACGGGACCCAGGACCCTGGGATCATGACCTGAGCTGAAAGCAGACATTTAAGTGACTGAGCCACCCAGGCGCCCCAAGGCTATGCATTTAAAACAGAGATCCTTCAATGGCCCCTCAACTCTAGTCGTGTTGCAAACTTTTCAAATCACAGACCACTCTTTTGGGTTTTCTTCAAGGTAATGAGAGGCACATCCTGAAGAAAGCACAGAGATATTTAGGTGTTTGTTATGTGCTGGGGATATAATAGTGCAAAAAATAAATATAGCCCTTGCCCTTACAGAATGTCCTGGGGAAGAAGTTTAAGCAGATGGAGAGTGAAAATAGAATATCAGTAGCTCCAGAAATGTATGCATATTGAGGCTAAAGGCAGGAAATGTTCAATCAATGTTTACAAAATGCCCCTTATGCTTCAGGCACAATAATTACAGAATAAAGTATAGTATGTCTTGACCTGTACATGGAGCCATGGTACTCAGAGAAAGAAAACTTAATTCAGGTTTAGGTTTCAAGAAGAGTTTAAGCAATAGCACAGATAGCAGAGGAAAAAAGTGAGTTGGAAGATAGATTTGAGATGCTTGCTCAGAATACAGCGGGGTGAATGATGCAGAGACAAAAATGCAACGTGAGAAAGTAAGATACGGGAAGGATAAAGGATCAACTTCTACATATGTTTAGGTACAGTGAAAGGAGGAGAGAATAGAAAGAATGGGGGAAAGATAAAAGCTTAGATGTTTCCAGAATAAAGTCATTGAAGCCTTCAGCTGTGAAAACCATACTGTGTTCTCATCAGTAAATCACACACATGCATGAGAGCAAAACTGCCGAGCAATAAGGAAAAAACTGAAAATTAAAAAAACAAGTAGCAAAGAAAAACAGGTTATTTACCAAGGAACAACAACTGGATAGCAACAGAGTTCTCATTAGCAACAATATATGCTAGAAAACATTAGACTCTTATCTTCAAAGAGTGTGGAAAAAGTAACCAGCAGGCTAGAACTGTGTTCTCAGAAAAGTTATTACTCAAAGTGAGGATGAATTAAAACCACTTCAAGATATACAAAGAAAAGTGTTTATTACCATGGGCTCTTGAAGAAAGTATTCTAAAGGATGAAATTCGACAGAGAAGAAAAGATGGGTGCAAAAATCAATGGTAATCAAAGGACAGGACAAGCTGGAAGTTTGTGTGGTGAAGGTCTGGGGGGAAGAGGTGAGGAGGGGTGTAGGGAAGAGGAAAGCAGAGACTGTGACAGGTCACTCTTGTACTCTCAGGGATTTGGGCTTCTCCTGAAGGTTCTGTGACCGGCAGAAGGGTCTTGGCAAGGTGGTGACACTGTTTGATGTGCTTTAGTAGGATCACTCTGGCAGGAAGGTAAAGAATTTGGAAGGGAACAAGACTAATGCCTTGAGGCCGGTTAGAGATTGTGGGTATCGTTTAGAGGAGAAGTGATTAGGGCCTGACTGAGGGTAAAGCAAGGAAGAAAGCAGCCAGATTCAAGAACTATTACAGTGGTGGGACCTCAGGAGTCCGTAAATGATTCCCTGTGGGGAGAAAGAGGAAGCAACGAGGATGTCGTCAGTTTGTTAGGGCAGCTTCGATGAGCCCAACTGCAGCAAGAGGAGAATGGGAGGTGACAGTAGGAAGGCCGATGATCCATGAGGACTCACCCGTGAATGGGTGGTGAGACCTAGAGGAGTAGCCAGAGGGAGACCAGAGCGAAGAAAGATTTCAAAATGGGAGGCTCATTCCCAAGTTGAAATGCTAATGGATGAGAACAAGGGAGAGAAACAAAGGTTAAAGGCAGAGAGGATAAAAGGTGTCTGATAGAACAAGGGCATGGGGAGGCAGGAGGTCGAGAGCCTCCTATACAAGGGAAGATAGGGAAAGAGGCAGATAAAAGAAACTCACAACTCCCTTGTCCTTTGAAAGTAGCACCATGACTGCGCAGAGCAGTGATAAGCGCATGCCAAGAAATTTAATGAATCAACGAATGAGAAGATGGATAAATGATAAATACATTCAGGCTGGTCCCAAAACACAGTGTAACTCTGACGAAGGCCAGCATGTTCTCAAGATAGGTATGGTAGACCTCTAGTGGCCAAAAAGAAAATTCAACCATCTAATGGCTGAGAACAAAATTTATATTAAGATGGCTAAGGTAAATATATTTGCAAAAGAATAAACAGATAAAAACATTGCTCTGCAAAGATCCTGTTGTACTCAATCTTTGATGTGTTCTCTTTCTTATCAATAGAGTTTAATGGTATTTTGCATTATGAGTTTACTTTCATAATTAACTACTTAGACTGAATGGCTTATGGAAAATGAAGCCAGTAATCTTTTAATTATGATTAAAACCTAACAACAACAACAAAATAGGAGGGGAATAATTACTTATATGTGAAATTTCATGTACAAGCTAGATAAAAGTACGTATTCATTTTCAAATACAGAAACGAGGAAAGAGACAATTATAACCAAATGAGCCCTTGATTGCAAAAGTCTCAAGTATGATGAAAAGGATGTATTTAAAAACAACAGCAACAGGGGTTTTAAAAAATAAGTAAAAATATGAAACAGTAAAAAGAAGGGTAACAAACTACTTCAACCCTTAAAAATTAATAATAATGTCCTAATGTCAAATTACTTTGAGGAATCTTGAGGAAGAATTATTCATTGATAGGAACTATGATTCTTTTATGAACCTGAGTGTTTTCTAATGGAGATGAAGTTGAGTTATTCTCAAGTTAAGAACCATCAAATAAAATGTTTGGCACTGGCTTCAATTAATGAAATTCAAAAGATCTTCGGTTTGTGAATCAGGAAAAGTATCTTGGATGATCCAGCTTTTCCATTACAATAGATTTTATCAACAATGTACAGTGCCTTAAGTAGATGAAAGAAAATAATCCATTTTAAAAGAGTTATCTGACAGATGTTGGCGGGGATGCGGAGAAAGGGGATCCCTCCTACACTGTTGGTGGGAATGCAAGCTGGTGCAGCCACTCTGGAAAACAGTATGGAGGTTCCTCAAAAAGTTGAAAATAGAGCTACCATATGGCCCAGCAATTACACTACAGGGTATTTACCCCAAAGATACAAAAGTAGGGATCCAAAGGGGTATGTGCACCCTGATGTTTATAGCAGCAGTGTCCACAACAGCCAAACTATGGAAAGAGCCAAGATGCCCATCGACAGATGAATGGATAAAGATGTGGTATATATATACAATTGAATAGTATGCAGCCATCAAAAGGAATGAAATCTTGCCATTTGCAACAACGTGGATGGAACTGGAGGGTATTATGCTGAGCGAAATAAGTCAATCAGAGAAAGACATGTATCATATGATCTCACTGATATGAGGAATTCTTAATCTCAGGAAACAAACTGAGGGTTGCCGGAGTGGTGGGGAGTGGGAGGGATGGGGTGGCTGGGTGATAGACATTGGGGAGGGTATGTGCCAGGGTGAGCGCTGTGAATTGTGTAAGACTGTTGACCAGATCTGTACCTCTGAAACAAATAATACATTATATGT
>NC_138370.1:112606573-112674442 GCF_054177405.1 Leptonychotes weddellii | reverse complement strand
GTACTGTGACATGCAGTAGACAAGTGCTTTTCCAGTCTTTCCAGGTTCTCAGGCAACTGAGTAGAAATCAAAGGTAGTGTTTCTCTAAGCGAGGTCTTATTTTCTTCTCTCTGCTTTCAGATGCCAGTTATCAAAACTATCTTATCTCTTTTATGTAGGAATTTATTGAAAGCCTTAAAAAGTAGTTAACACATTCTAGCATCCTAATTTTTTGTTCCTCCAAAGTCCCTTAATGCTAAAGCTTCATTATGTACACAATCTGGTTCTCAGGGTACAGAAGGACAAAAGAAAGAAAATTCAAGATCAAGATTGCAAATTCATAATTCTATGGAAGCCTGATATAGTAATCACTGATTTTTATAAAACAAGCAGTTAGATCAAGTGATCAGAAATCTTTTTTGTATTTTATGTATGGGGAATATAATCTGTAAACTATCTCATATCAAAGGATTTTTGCCCCGGTTAGGGAGTTTTTTCAATTTCAACTATTTCTACTTCTCCATTTTGTTTATATGAAATTTGTTATTTGGGCCATGGTATCATCCATGAGTAAAGGAGGAGAGAAAAGGAAAAGAGAGGGATGTGGAGTGGGAAGGAAAGAGGAAGGGAGAGAGAGTGTTAATATTTACTTAATACTGTTCAACATTCCTTTATATAAATTATCTCATTTAATCTTCCAAATAACTCTAGATTATTTAAATCTGTAGAATGCATTCTTTAAATGAAATTTTACCTGAAAGCCACTATAACAAAGCAGGTAACTGTTGGGTAAATAGCTTTGGATGGGCAGTTGAGAGAGTAGGTACCCCTTTCATCTTCCTTGGGATAACACACAGCATAATTTTAAAATATATTATCTATTTTATATTTAAAAAAAGACTACATTCTGGTCAGTGTAGTTTTGACAGTTAAGTCAATTATGTTGTATTCTAACTTTTCACAGATTGGTAATACATACACTGAGTTTAAGTCCACTGTTAACTTTTCCACGACTACATGAAGTTTAAGTTTCATTCTTAAGCATAGAATCAAAGACTATCTATACCTGGTAAAGAAATTTCAGACACACACACACAGACACACACACACACACACACAGACTCAGTAAAGCAAAATACTTTATTTCTCAGAATTTTTTATGCCTTAACTGTTACGTATAATGGGCCTGTTATGTGTAGTGATAATTTCAACATGTAAAAATAGACAAGGGCTAAGGCAAAAATTCAACTGGTCTCTTGCTAAATCAAAACAACCTTGACTTAAGATCACATGCTAAGATCTTAACCATACAGAATCATTTACTAGATGAGGCAGTTACTGGTTCAATTATTATCAAGTAATCTGTCGTAGATGTTGTGTAGGCCATTTTATGGTTTTAAAACATGACCGACTAAGGTCAAATTCAGATAGCTGAAAGAGGCACATACGAGTTTGAAAGCAGCAAATAGAATCTGTGCATATTATAGGAGCTGCCAATTAAAGCACTAGAGATAGAATTATCAAGGACACAGGGCATTATTTTGTCACTTTCATTTGTAGAAAAAAATGAATGGAAACATTTACATGTATTTGTTTCATCACAGAAATATCCCATTATAGCTCCATCTCCTGGACATCATTATCCTGTAAGAGAAAATTGTTCCCTTTGTGGACTGTAGACATGCATATATTCACAGCACAATGCAGGCATTTTGAAATCTATGCTATATTTTCCCTTTCTGTTTGTACTGGTCTCTCTTTACAATAGCAGATCATGTTCTTAAAGGGATCCTGGGACAAGTTTCCTGCCTACACCCTATATTCAAATCTCAGTTGATTGAAAAAAAATTTGTTTTACCAGCTTTAGTGTTTGTATACTTAAAGAGGAAAAAAATCATATATTCGTGGAAGCATTAATTCTGTACTTTAAGATATTATATATGGATACTATCAAACCAAGGAAAAACACGACTATCTCAAAATTAGTGGAAGGAGAAATTTGGACCCAGAGGCTACAAGAGATTCACAGTGAATACTCTAGAAGACAAATCTCAGAAGCTGACACAAGGCTCACCTACACCAGTCATTTCAAGAGCCACTCACTGGCTTTCCTATACCTGCTGAGCCTCCCTTGAATCCATCTCCTCTTCCAACTAGTTAACGGCATCTTCTCAAACTGAAATTCTAATCATATCATCCTACTCCCTAAATTAAATCTTCCATTGTGCTTGGGATAAAATGCAAAATCCCTTTTTTTTTTTTTTTTGACATGCTCCTTGTACAACACAGATATTTCCTGCATCTGACTTTTCTAGATCCAGGGCCTTACACTCTCTGACCCTTCTGCCTGAATGTGCTTCTTCCCATTATTTGCTGTCTGTTCCTACTCATGTCTGAGCTGAAGTACCACTTTCTCAGGAAAGATTTCCCTGACCCCTCAGACCTATGACAGGGGATAAACAAGGGCCTGGAAATAAACAAACACATATTCAGATGGTATAAATTGCTATAAAGAAATGTAAAGAGTGAAAACAGTTTGTTTGTTTGTTTGTTTTTTTGCACAGGATGATCAAAAAAGGCCTTGCTGATCAAGCAATATTTGAGCGAAGGCCTGAAGGGATTAGAAGTAAGACTTGCAGCTCAGGGGTGGAAGAGCAGTCCAGGCAGAGTGGGTAGCTGGCCCTTCTGTTAACGCTCTTGTACCAAAGATTTACTATTTCTTTTAATTCCATGTTTGGGGAGACTTTTTTTCAATTTCTCAGTTTTATTTATGTATAAACGCATTATTTGGGACATAGTAGCATCCAGAATAAAGGGTAAGAGAAGGGGAAAAGAGAGGAATGTGCAATGAGAAGAAAAAGGGAAGGAATCCTTAATGAGTACTTAATGATCCTTTACTGTTCGAGAAAAAGCAAGAAGGCCAATATGGCAAGCCAAGTGAGGGAATCAAGCAAAGAGAGCACTAGGAGATGAACTCAGAGAACATGTAGACAGACCATGATGAGAAGTTTGGATTTTCCCTTGAAAAAAAATAAAAGGCTAGAATGGAGTGAGTGAAGAGGTGAACAATGGGAGACCAGGCTAGAGAGGGAATGAGTTTGGGGTTGGGGCAGGGTGTGGTGCAAATAGGACACTGTTGTGTGGGTCTTGGATATTTCTCTGAATAAACAGTGATGGCTTTGTATGGTATAAGCAGCCTAGCAACATGATCTGGCTTATGTTTGGGATGATCACTCTAGCTGCTATGTTGAAAATAGAATACGGGGCGGGGGGAGGGGGAGGAATAGTGGCAGGGAGCCTGGTTAGGTGCCTCTTGCAGTAGTCCTGATGAGCAATGGTTGTGACTGCACAAAGGTTAATGAGTGTCTGAGAACTGGGTTTATTTAGAAGATAGTGCCAACAGAATTTGTTAATATGAGGTGGGAGGAAGAGAAGTGTGAAGAATTATTCCAATGTTTTGACCTAAGAAACTATAAAGAATAGGAAATAGAGTTGCCATATACCACAAGGTGGAAAACTGGGAAAACTCTTTTATGGGGAGGGAGGATGGGATGTTGCTTCTACTTAAATAAAGAAATCCCCTTAGCAAATGTTGAATTTGAAAAACCTATTAGACAATCAAGCAGAAGTGTCTAGTCAAGAGTCAGATATAAAAATCTAGAACTTAGCAAAAGGTTCAGGGCCAGGGGTGCCTGGGTGGCTCAGCCAGTTAAGCATCTCCCTTTGGCTCAAGTCATGATCGCCCAGTCCTGGGATCAAGGCCTGTGTTGGGCTCTCTGCTCAGAGGGGATCGTGCTTCTCCTTCTCTTTCTGCCCCTGCTCCTGTGCTCTCTCTCTCTCTCTCAAATAAATAAATAAAATCTTCTTTTAAAAAAAAGTTCAGGGCCAGAGGTATGCATGTTGGAATCATCTGTAAATACATGGTATTTAAAAATTGAGACTAAAAGATGTTATTTCGAGGATAAGTGTGGATCAAAGATAAGCAGTCAGAGGACCTCCAAGGGCACTCCAAATTTTATTTATTTATTTATTTTTTAAAAAGATTTTATTTATTCATTTGAGAGAGAGAGAGAACACAGAGGGAGAGTGAGAGGGAGAAGCAGGCTCCCCGCTGAGCAGGGAGCCCGACACGGGGCAGGCTCGATCCCAGGACCCCGAGATCATGACCTGAACCAAAGGCAGACACTCAACTGACTGAGCCACCCAGGCGTCCCAGGCACTCCAAATTTTAAAAAGCAGCAAGGTAAGGAGGCTCCAAATAAGCATTAGCTTTGTCTGAGATAGAAGGACATCCCAGAGATTAGTTTTCAAAGTAGAGAGTATATTTCAAAGAGTGGGGAGCCACAAATTGCTAATATCAGAAATGAAAGAGGGGGATATCACTATAGGTCTCATGGATATTAAAAGGATTTAAAGAGGAATACTATGAACAACTCAGTGCCCACAAATTCTGTGAGGTCAGAATTACCCTAAATATCAAAACCAGACAAAAACATTACCAGAAAAAAAAAACCCTATAGACTAATATTTCTCATGAACATAGATACAAAGTCTTCAACAAAATATTAGCAACTTGAATCCAACAATGTACAAAAGGAATTATGCACCATGACCAAGTGGCATTTATCCCAGGTATGCAAGCCTATTATAACATCCAAATATCAATAACTATAATCCATCACATCAACAGGCTAAAGAAGACAAATCACATGATCATTTCAATAGATGTAGAAAGGCATTTGACAAAATCTAACATTCATGATAAAAACTCTCATTCTAGGAATAGAGGGGAACTTCTTTAGCTTAATAAAAATTATCTATAGAACCCTACAGCTTACATCATACTTAATGGTGAAAAACCAGGAGCTTTTCCACTAAAATTAGGAAAGAGGCAAAGATGTCCCCTCTTACCACTCCTTTTTAACATCGTACTGGGAATCCTAGGTAATGCAAACAAGAGAAAAAACAAGCAACAGAAATATATTTAATATATCTAAAGATATCTCTATATTGGAGTTACCAGATTTTAAATAACCATTATTTATATTTTGGGGGAAATAGATGACACAATGGAGACTTCTAAGTCCACTAAAGAACTAGATCTATAAAGGAGAAACAGAAATTCTCAAACAGAAAATTATAATAACTAAAATTAAGAACTTAATATTTGGGGTTTTAGCAGATTTTACTGAGCAGAGGATTAGTGGAGTGAAAGATAGGCTACTTAAAAACTATGTAAAATAAAGTAATGAGTGAAAAAAAGTATGGAAAACACAGAAAACAATGTAAAAGAGACTTACGAGTCATAGTACAAAGGTTTTGTCTGTGATGTATGTAAGAGTTACTCCAAATCAGTGTGTCTGCACCATTCTGTGGGCAAAATCTTATGTGACACCATGAAAGAAATCCTGTGCTCATCAGCGAGGGTGATCTGTTCATCATACTACCCTCTTAGAACCAAGGCCTGGCTTCAGAACCTCACTTCAGGGCCCCAGGACAACCCTAGAGGTATGATTCTTGGAGCTCTTCAAGCATCTGTTTGACCTCAGTGAATGATGTACAGAGTCAAAGAGCACTTGTAGGAAATCTGACCCATGCAGGTCCTAGTCTAGGCTCCAGGTGACTTGCCGGGATAACATTGTGGATTCTGGCTGATTTTAGCCACCAGAAAGTGATTGTAAAAACTTTGAAAAAGGTACTCTAAAGTGGTGGAATCTGGGGAGTTGAGAGAGGGGGACTGAGCTGTGAGGCCCAGATCAGGGGTCTAAGACAGGTAGTGAGAATCTTAATGCTCTTTTAGGGACACGTGATCTAACCCAAACCAATGAGAATCATTCCTTGGCTTTAGCTTGAATTATTGGAAAAGAGATTTTCTTCCCACTCAAGATCTTAAGCTTTGTATAATATAAGCTTTTAGATTTTGTTGCCCATCTTTGCTACCACTGGGATGAATATGATTGAGAAACACGCCAGCAAAATTAAAAACAAAACTAAGTGATCAAGAGAGAAAAGGGAAAATATGTTCTTGAAGACTATGATTATACAATTGTATTGAACCATGCTGGCAACTAGTTTATTCTGGAAATATATGAGCCAACATGTTCCCTTATTCCCTTAAACTGAGTAGATTTGGAATTTTCTTACTTGAGACAGGAAGAACCCTTCCTCATATGCAAAAGACTTTTATCTTCTCACTTCTTTGGTATTATTTCTGGTGTTTCTGCCTGGACCATGGAGCAGGGCAGAGTCTGAAAGGTGACTGACTCTGAAGGAATGATAGTAAGTGTTACATCCATTCAAATTGTTGACCAGATATTCTTGTGGGACAGCATGTACTCTGAAACAGGAGTGTAGAGCTGAAGGGAAATGTCAGGTTTTGAGATACACATTTTGGTAGCACTGTCATATTAGTAAGAACAAATTTGGGCATTTTATGAGATAAGAAGAGATGACTGAGCATGAAATATAAGGGGACTAATACTTAATACGGAGCTAGAAGAAAGAAATCAATGAAAAAGAGACTGATCTGAGAAGTAGGGGAAATCCAAGAAAAAGAAATGAGAACAGAGTTATAAGAAGATTTTGGTACATGTTGAAAAGTAGAAGATGAATGACATGAGGCTACTCAGTTTAGCATTTCAATATTGGATTTGGCACTTGAGTTAACTAACGACGTTTATGGGAGGAATTGTGTTAGACAAAAGAGATGAGAAAAAAATTCAGAGGTTGAGGGCTGCACAAGTGTGTCAAGTAAGATTAGGTTTGACTCTATAAACAATTTCTATATAAATAAAAATTTTAAATACAGTATTTTAAATATGAATTTTAAGATGAATTTTAAATATCAAGAGTGATTGTGTTCTTCTTTAATGTTAATTTGGGATTAATTTCTGTGTTATTTATTTGATTTTGAGATCTTAAGCATAATTAGTGAATAATTTTTGTTTATGTAGAAGATTCCTAAGCTGATTCATAAAAGTCAGAAAAACTGCGATTTCATGCAATCATTTTTACCTACATTCTTGCATCTGTATAAGTGTATGTATATATATATAATATAAACTAAGTCAATACAGTGTAGAGACTGAACTATTTGTTAAAATATTGTTTCTATTTTTAAAGTATTGATTTAAATAATATTATCATCTAAACTTTTATATTTACTACATATATGAATGTTAAAATATATGCATTTAATGCTACATCAATAAATAAAAGAAGCTAAAGTGTAGTTAAAAAAAGAACTGGTAACTAAAAACAAAACAAAATAATAATAGAACAAAACAAAAAGTTAGATATTCATTTCTTTCTTTCCTGAAAGAAAGTAGGAAGAATATCCCAGACATGGTATGAAACTCCAGTTACCTGTTGCACAGGCTGTTTTATCTTTCTACTCTACCATGTAGCTATGGCTTCCTGAGGTTTTTTCATTGTCCCAGATGGTGGCTGGGACTCCAGACACCCCACGTGTATTCTAGACAGGAGGAAGAAGAAAGGACTAAAGACAAGAAGGAAAATATCAACATTCTAAGTATTAACATTCTGTTGAGATTTTTTTTTGAAGTTCACCTAATTTCTGCTCAGAACCCATTGGACAACACCAGCTGTCAGAAAATCTTAGGAAATAAAGTATTTTAGCTGGGCATATTGATCAGGATCCAGTTAGAACAGCAGGATGGATACTGCATAGGCAGCTAACAGCCTCTGTCTCAATGGATATGATAAGAAAAAGGAAAATACATTTTCTGAAACACTTGGTAGAGGTATAGGAGGTATGTTGAATAGAATTTGAGAGAGTAGGAATTTTTAGGATGGGAGAGACTTGTGTTTTTTTTTTTAAAGATTTTATTTATTTATCTTACAGAAAGAGTGAGAGACAGAGCAGGGAGGAGGAGGCAGAGGGAGAGAGAGAAGCAGACTCCCTGCCGAGCAGGGAGCCTGACATGGGACTCAAACCCAGGACCCTGTGATCACGACCCGAGCCGAAGGCAGACGCTCAACTGACTAAGCCACCCAGGCGCCCGAGACTTGCGTGTTTTTGTAGTTAGAGGGGAAGAATGCATAAGATAAAACACAATTAAGTGATAAAGCAAGGTACCAAGAGAGAAGAGACAGGAAGCCAGAGTACAGGAACTTGGTTCCTGGAGGTGCACATTTCAAGGAAATCAATGTCAAGGCAGTCTACAATGCATTGTTAACCCATGGCTCCCATCTGCTTTACATGGGATTTTAGAGTTTAATAACATAGTTACAATACTTTAATTTTGCTCAAAAAAATTGCAAACATAGTTTGTGAAGGTGCCACATTCATTGTAAAGAATAAGTTGTTAAGCAAAAAAGAGATTGTTCCTCATAGATTTGGGCAAGAAATCTTGACAAAATGTTTCTAGGTGAAATTTAAAAATATTTGGCTATATGTATAAAAGTAATATAAAATGATTCTTTGGATAAATGAGTCTTTGGACAATCAGCTTATCATATCTAATACATTATTTTCTTTTTTTTTTTTATAGATTTTTATTTATTTTTTGACAGAGAGAGACACAGAGAGAGAGGGAACACAAGCAGGAGGAGTGGGAGAGGGAGAAGCAGGCTTCCCGCAGAGCAAGGAGCCCGATGTGGGACTCGATCCCAGGACCCTGGGATCATGACCTGAGCCGAAGGCAGTTGCTTAACAACTGAGCCACTCAGGCACCCTAATACATTATTTTCAATACAAACATTTATCTTTCGTTTTACTTACAATCTAGCTCACACACACACACACACACACACATTTACTCTTAAAAAGGTCCAACTAAGTAAGTTACTACAATTAATGCATATGGAAATAATCTTTGTAGCTTAAAAGCATCTTTGAGATTTACGGGCAAGCATGACACGTTATCTTATTTTTCTTCTTCAGTGTGTCCAGTTCCAAATGCTATACTCTAATAACATATGCCAACATAAATAATTTACTATTTTTTAACTTCTCCATACCTCACTTTTATAAAGAAGAAAATATTGAATATTTCAAATGAGTATTATCAATAAGTTTCTTGTTGTAGAAAAGAAGCAGGGTTTTATCTTTTTTTAGATAGAAAAATTTAAAGGTATTAAGTATATTCTCTAGCTGTCCACATTATGTGTATAAATAATTTCCTTTTTGTTTGTTTAGAAATACTACTTAAGTATTTTTAACGTTGCATAACTATACATTTGCTTTCTTTATCATTGAAGTATATGAATTAATCTAGTATCATTTTAGGTTTATTCAATGTCTAACATTATAGGTCGAAATTATAATTTAGCAATTACCATGTTTTCTGCAAATAAAAAAAATCCTGTGTAATTTGAAGTTTAATTCATATGTTTCTGTCAACCTTTTACCAAAGACTAAATAGTTAATGTTTCAAAAGTTCCAATAGGGTGGGAGGCTTAAGAGAGCTATAAAAATTCAACTCATGAGGTTTTTTTCAGTTTGTATAATTGATACTTTTAAAAATCATCAGAGTCTTCAATGAAGTACTGTGATACTGAAGTTATAGAGACTTAAAGCTGATATTTATATCAACATGGAGATATCACCATTACTACAAATATTCCATCAGCTGGATCCAATGCCTACACCCCGTTGCTCTCCTCTACTCCAAATTGGTTCCTGGCAAATAAGAAATGTGGAAAAAGTGAAAGAAAGAAAGGATGGAAGAGACAGAGGGCGAGTAAAAGAGAGAAGGAGGGAGAAATGGAGTAAGTGAGAAGAGCTCCTTTGACTTACAGGCATGCTATTTTAGAGAGAGGTGAAATGAATTCTAGATTAAAATTTCATATTATATTACCTTCTTCCATGAATTATTTCCCATAGTTCCTCACTTGCTTCAATTTCCATTCTACTGGGTCTTAATCGCCTTAAATTCTTATTGTGGCTTTTAAATAATCTAGATCACTTTTGTTATGTTTTTTTAAGTGTGAATTTTTCTTTTCTACCAGACTATCTGCTATTTCCTAAGAGAGACTGGACCTCATTTATCTTTATAATTCCCATATACTTAACCTCATAACAGCTACATAGGAGATACTCACGAAATATTTGTTGGGCTAATGAATGAACTCGTAATTTTTTTAGGAGCTTTGGAATCCATTATAATCTGAAGTCTTTAAAGAATGATAATGGGACACTAAGTATTCTTCACTGATTGTCATTATAACAATAATCACAATAATAATAAGTATTCAAGCCTTTTCAGCTCTCTTCTAATTAATGTTCAATTTAAAATTTAAATCTTTCACAGCCAATCTTGCTTTTTTCCCCATTGTCTTTATAGTACTGATATATATTTAGTGATACCAAAAGAAATGAATACAGACAGATTTGCAAAAGCTAATATTTACTGGGTAACTATCATCAGGGAATGTGGGTTATCACATCTGTCACCTTGAACAGTTTGGAATCCACATGTCATAAAGGAGACTAAGTAAAGAGCTACTTTTTTTTTTTTAGTAAAGAGCTATTTTTAGCTACAACAACAATAATCTTAAACCTGAAATAAAAACATTTGTACTTCAACAGCCTGGGTATTTATGCAGTCCCAGTGATCAAATTAACCTGTATTTGTTCTGATCAGAGGTACACAAATACATATCTCTTTTTTTTTTTAATTTTTTTTATTTTAAAGATTTTACTTATTTATTTGACAGAGAGAGAGATAGTGAGAGCAGGAACACAAGCAGGGGGAGTGGGAGAGTGAGAAGCAGGCTTCCTGCCGAGCAGGGAGCCCGATGTGGGACTCGATCCCAGGATCCCGGGATCATGACCTGAGCCGAAGGCAGACGCTTAACGACTGAGCCACCCAGGCGCCCAAATACATATCTCTTATTTGTTAGATTTAGGTTGGAATTGAAAGCATTAAAATATGCTATTTCTATGCAAATAATTCTATTCTCTTTATACATTATAAATTGAATTAGCCCACAATATCAAATAACCAACTTTTAAAATATTGTTGACCTTCTAATTGACTTGATGAAGAAGTCACATGAACAAAGCTACAAAAAGAAGGAGGTGGAGGAGGAAAGGGAAGAGGAGGAGGAGAGGGAAGGGAAGGAGGAAGAGTAGAAAGAAGTCAAGAAAACAAAGAAAGCAACTATAACCAGTTTGACCACTGGATAAAGCAATTTAATTTGGCTTTCGATGGCTAGATGTCCAAAGAGAAGTGAGGAAAGATGCCTATAAAGAGAAAAGGCAACAATGAGCCTCTTTGAACTGGCTCAATACTGTCTGTGGGCTCTAGTGCTAAAAACAGGGAAAGAATCAATCTCTACTGATTTTGAGGATTGAATTTAATTTTAAATTAGTTTAATAAGAAAATAAGCAGAGCGAGGTTAGTTACTAGCAGAAGCATTATTATAAATTCAACTCTAGATCAAAGGAATAGAATGGAGACTACAAAATAAATTCTTACATTTATGGTAAATTACTTTTCAACCAGTGTGCCAAGATAATTCAATAGGGGATGAATAGTCTTTTCAACAAATGGGACAACTGGATATCCACATGCAAAAGGATTATGTTGGGCTTCTACCTCACACCCTATACAAAAAAAGTAACTCAAAATTGGGTCATAGAGCTAAAACTACAAAACTCTTAGAAGTAAATGTAGGAATAAATCTTCGTGACCTTGGGTTAGGCAATGGTTTCTTAGATACAACACCAAAAGCACAAGTAAGCAAAAAATAAAAGGTACACAGATGTTATCAAAATTGAAAATTTTTATGTTTCAAAGGAAACAGTCTAGAGGTGAAAAGACAACCCATACACTGGGAGAACATATTAGCAAATCATATAGCTGATAAGGGACTGGTATCCAGAATATATAAAGAACTTATGCAATTCAATAATAAAAGGCAAATAATCCAACTGTCTTTGTCAGTTTGGGCTGTATTGGTACAAAATAGCATAGATTGGGTGGGTTATAAACAACAGAAATTTATGAGTGCTCTGGAGGCTGCAAGTGTGATCAGGGTACCAGCATGATCAGATCCTGGTGAGAGATAATGTATTTGTATGCGTACTTATGATAATTATTTGATTTGATCTCATGGTAAGTAATTTCATAAATAAACCTCATTAGCTACACAAGATCTCTGTAGTGATCAGTTTAGCTTAAAAAAAGCATTCTATCTAACATCATCAGTTGGAAATATATTTCAGGCAATGGCAATTTCTTTTACCTAATGGATTGTAAACTGAAACTCAAGTCAAATCAATACAATTACTGAATGCCTGTTATTGTGCTGGGGTGCACAGAAAATAGTAAGTACAAAATCAATGGTTTTAATCTCAAGAAAGTTTCTAAGATTCTCTGCGGTTCAGAAGATCATTATCAAACCCCTGTGAATTCTTCAAGATTTATACCCTTACACTCAGAAGTCTTTTTTTCCTCATCATGGGCAGAGATAGTTGGTTAGTATTGTATCTTCTTTTTTTTTTTTTTTAAGATTTTATTTATTTATTTGACAGAGAGAGAATGAGAGAGAAAGCACATGAGAGGGGGGAGGGTCAGAGGGAGAAGCAGACTCCCTGCCGAGCAGGGAGCCCGATGCGGAACTCGATCCCGGGACTCCAGGATCATGACCTGAGCCGAAAGCAGTCGCTTAACCAACTGAGCCACCCAGGCGCCCAGTATTGTATCTTCTATTAAGGTTATTTTAGGTATCTATTTACATGTCTACTTGCCTTTCCACATTTTAAGCTCCAGGGCAGTGACTTCATTCATTCATTCATTCATTCATTTATATGACAAATATTTGTCAAATGCCTATTACCATGCTAGGCATATATAATGATATAATATAAAAAGATAATATATGATAAAATGATAAAAAAAGAAAGATGAAGTTCTAGTTTCCATAGAACTTTTGGTATAATAATACATAAAAATAAACGGGTATTGTAAGTTCACTAATTTAGTAATTGCTTCTCATATGTGCAAACAAAATGTGACTTTTTTTAATAAAATGCCACACTTTATTTTTTTTAAGATTTTATTTATTTGACAGAGAGAGAGAGCACAAGCAGGGGGAGTGGCAGAGAGAGAGGGGCAAGCAGACTCCCCACTGAGCAGGAAGCCCGTTGAGAGGCTTGATCCCAGGACCTGAAATCGTGACCTGAGCCGAAGGCAGACACTTAACCAACTGAGCCACCCAGGCGCCCCCAAAATGCCACGTTTTAGAATATAAAGTAATGGTCTTTCAATCTCTTCCAGTACAAATAATCTCTTTGGCTTGTTTTAGGTTTTTGGTGTTAGTTTTCGGTCTTTAAAATTTCCTTTTTTTCCCTCTGCTCTAATTCCAGATGATTTCTGGGTTTTAAGGAAACTTGTTACTTTGTGAGGATAAGGGAAATGGAGGGAGTGGGGGTTGGAGGCATATTTTACATGAATTCTTACTGGTTTTCTGCAAAGTGTGGTGTCCTGTCTAGCTCCTGACAGATGCTGACACCTACTCTCAAGTCAATGGTTCCCATCATTTACCTGCAGTGTTGAAATCCTGGAGTATTTGAGCCATGACCTCCAAGCCTTTGTTGGCCCTTTGGTCCTCTCAGTACTCTGTATCTCAGACATGCGGACATGTGTCTATCCATATGTACAGCACATGGAGATCTATGGTATTTATTTAGACTTACCTAGCTCAGACCTCCCTGCATTAATGTTGTTACTGGTTCTGTGCCAAGCTGGGTGTCGAGTCAAATGCTAGGCTTCTCACAGAGGCCTGAGGCTTCTGCCATGCAGTATTAGGGGAGGCAGACCGTTACATTTGATGTTCTTCTAGCTATCTTACTGTATAGAAGTGGACCCTAAAGGGGTCATATGTCTTTCTTTTACCCTAACCACATAATGACAAGTAGATTGCACTTAGAAATTATATTACCTGGGGTGCCTACATGGCTCAGTCAATTAAACATCTGACTTGATTTTGGCTCAGGTCATGGTCTCAGGATCATGAGATCGAGCCCCTGCACCACTGGGCTCTGTGCTCAGTGGGGAGTCTGCTTGAGATTCTCTCTCTCCCCCTGACCCTACCCCTGCTCTCTCTCTCTAAAATAAACAAATAAATCTTAAAAAAAAAAAAAAAGAAATGATTTTACCTGTAAGGTAGTATCTTAAGTACAATTTCAATTGCATAAGGCATTTATAAACCAGTATGATCAGTTTTTAATAATCCTAGAATTTAATCCTATAACTTCATATATAGTTAGAATTCAATGAATACATTTTTAGTCTTAAACTTTTGAGATAATTTTAGACTTATAGAAGAGTTGCAAAAATACTACAAAGAGTTCTCATGTACTTTTCACCCAGCTTATCCTTATGCTAATATTTTACATGACCAAGGAAAAAAATGATCAAACCTAGGAAATTAACCTTGGTGTGCCGATATTAATGAAACTATAGAATTTATTTGAATTCTACCAGTTTTTTTACTACTGCTCACCACCCCACTTCTTTGTTCCAGAATCCAATCCAGGACCCACATTGCATATAGTTGCCATGTGTCCTCAGTCTGTTCCAGTCTGAGATAATTTCTTAGTCTTCCCTTGTTTTTTTACAACCTTGACACTATTGGAGAACACAGGTATGTTATTTTGTAGAGTTTTTCTCCATTTGGTTTGTCAGATTTTTTTCTTGATCATATTGAAAATATGCATTATTGAGAAGAATATCTCAGGGGGTGATGTGCCTTATTAATGCATCATATCAGGGGTAAATGTGTTGATATATCTTATTACTGGTGATGTTAACCTTAATCACTTGGCGTCTGCCAGGTTTTTCCATTGTGAAGTTGCTGTTTTTCCCTTTGAAATTACTAAATATTTAGGGAGAGACACCTTTAACTATGTAAAATCCTATTTCTGCTTAAATTTTACTCATTAATTTTAGCATTCATCACTGGATCCTGCTTGAGGCAATTATTACTGTGGTGCGCTAATGGTGATTTTCTATTTTTCCCATCCCTTCTATGTTTTTAATTGGAAATGTTTTGTAAGGAAGACTTGTCCCTTCTCTCTTTTTATTCATTCATTCATTCATTCATTCATTCATTCGTTTGTTTGTTTATATTGGCATGGATATTGATTTCATTCTTTGGGTTACAATCCAGTACTGTCATTACTTTTTTGTTTCTCAAGTTGTCCTAATTTGGGCTATTTGGAGCTTTTTTGGTGTTGTCTCCTGTGCCCTTTTGGTATGTCTTGATCTTTTATTACTTATTTTTAATCACTTCCTAACTTTCTGGTATCACAAACTGTTCTGGGATCATCTTATATTTTCCCTGCCAAGCCCTGGAATAAGCCAATTTTCCTGTTACTAAGAAATGATATTTGGAAACCAAGGTCATTGCTTCTGGGGTAGCATTTCTCCTTGTACTCCTTACTGGATTGAACTGGGAAATACTTATATGTACCATAGCTCATGCCTGTGTGGCTCTTTCCTCCCAGACCTACAACTAAGCATAGGAAGGAATCATGTCTTTCTGACCTACCACTAATGGAACATATAGTCTTTTCTCTTCACTCTGAAGACCCAGGTTCAGACTTCCACTTTGGAATTTCTCAGGTGGGAGACAAATACCAGATATTTATGTTTTCCAAACTTAGTAGGTAAACATTTGATTCTCTCAGCAGTAGCTAGATCATTCCATTCAGTAGCCTTGGGGTGAGAGAGAAGCACTTTCTTCCCTATCCAAGAAGTGTATGTGTGTGGGGGGGTGGAGTGGGGGGGAATATAGGTAAAGTACCACTGTTTCTGAATAACTTGACCTAAAGAAATTCTCACTTTCTTTTATTAGATTTCTTTAACTTCTTATATATCCCTAAATTAGGTAATATGCCAACAAATGCAAAAGTATTTTTTGATTGACTACTTTCGAAGTCTTGCATAGATGATTTAGCAATCTACCTCAAAATGGAGGGTAGGTAGCATTAATGGTTCTGTTTTGTGTTTGGTCCTGACCTAAAACTGAAGCAGATGAAGTTCCATTTCAACATCCTGTTAAATTTTGTATCTAAATTTTATTTTCTACGACATTAACTAATTTATATTCTCAACAGTCTGACTAGACTTTTTCTATAAAGGAGTTTAGTTGCCAATAGATTTGCTACTTTAACCAAAGATTTTGGAGAAAAATCAATAATTTGTTTAAAATGGTGTTGAGTATGTACTAAGTTCATTCACATTCATGTTTGGAACTGGTAAGATTTTACATTGAATCATATATTCCATGATCATTTTAAAATATGTAAACATTTTAATAATATTTGTGATGGATTGTTAAAATAAATCCCATCTTGTTTGGCATATTAACTTCCACACTTCAGTGGTAACAACAAAGGAGAGTTTTTCTCCTTTATTGTAAATAATTGTGTATTTTGAGTCTGAGTCTCTCACATTCAGCTTATCTCTGATTCTCAAAATAGGTCATGATAGGCATTAAGAGTTCTGAAGAGCTCTCTGAAACTCCTGAAATTAAGTGTATACAAAAGTTTGTGCATAAGTTTACAAATTGTTGTCCTACAATTTAATCTTATAAGGACAGTATCTTAAGACAATTAGAAAAATAACATGTATTTCAGTCAAAGGAAATGGAGTGGTAAACAACAACAAAAAACTCCACTAGTTGTATATCAAAATAATTGTGTTTATGCATTTATTATGTCATTGTACAAAGAATTTGACTTGACTTATAGAAATATATTGGGTAGGGGCACCTGGGTGGCTTAGTTGGTTAAGCGTCTGCCTCCAGCTCAGGTCATGATCCCAGGGTCCTGGGATCGAGCCCCTCATCGGGCTCCTTGCTCATTGGGGAGCCTGCTTCTCCTTCTCCCTCTGCCTGCCGCTCCAGCTGCTTGTGCTCTCTCTCTCTCTCTCTCTGACAAATAAACAAATAAAATTAAAAAAAAATACATTGGGTAAAATAAGATTTAAAAAAAAAGGACTTTCAGTTTAAAAATGGAACATACTGTCAGTATTTTCCCCCTTCTCTTCTAAGAAATCACGAGAAGGCAACAATAAGAAGAAAATTAACATGAATTTCTTCTTCAGTGAAACTAGTTGATGGATAAAACCCGACTCAAAAATAGTTGGAAAGTGTTTCATAATCAGTGAAGACTAAACAGCAGGGCTGTAATCAATAGGTACTTCAAGAAATAATGAATTTTTAAATAATCTCAGAGAGGAAGTTTATCTAAGTATGAAACAAAACTTATAATACCTAAAATAAAAGATTGATAAATTCAAGCACATAAAACAACAATAATAAAATTTCTTCAAGTAAACACCTTGAAGAAAAATGATCAACTGGAAGAAATATTTACAACCCATTACATTCAATGGTCTAGTTTTCCTAATATAAAAAGAAATTTTAAAAAATCAGTAAGGAGGGGCACCTGGGTGGCTCAATCTGTTGGGCATCTGCCTTTGGCTCAGGTCATGATCCCAGAGTCCTGCGAGTGAGCTCCATGTCAGGCTCCCTGCTCAGAGGGGAGCCTGCTTCTCCCTCTCCCCCATGCTCATGCTCTCTCTCTCTCTCAAATAAATAAATAAAATCTTAAAAAAAATCAGTAAGGAAAAGATCATCAATCCAACAAGAAAAAGGGCAAATGATATAAAAATTAACGGAAAAAACAAATGGATCTTAACCATAAAAAGATGCCCAACTCCACTCACGAGAAGACAGTACTATCACTATGAAGTTGTTCTTCACTAATCATACCAGCGCATGTAAAAAAAATAGCATGCTAGTGGGAATATAAACTGATAATACTTATATAAAGTTTTTGGAAAAATCCTACAAAATTTCAAATATTTATGTGTGAAAAAAATAATATATTTATAAGTTTGTTCATTGTAGTACTGTTTGAAATGGCAGGAGATTGAAAATAACCCTAACATTATTAGTACAGGTTGGGCTAAGTAAATTATGACACATACAAAGAATGTAATACTAAGTAGCTATAATAAGAATGTAGGAGATCTGTATGTAGTGATATGGAACTATGTCTATATATATATATATATGTAGTTAATAGAACTATGTCTATATATAACTATATATATATAGTTAAAAGAAAATAACAAAGGATAAAATCATGTGTATGGATTGCTCATTTTCTGCCAAAAAAGAAAAGAGAGAGAGAGATAAAGAAAGAAAGAAAAAAAGTATATGCACATGATTATACATTCTTTGAAGACCTCTCGAAGAATAAAAAAACAAACTGATAATGATGGTTTTTCCAGATTTGGCAGGGGTAGGGAGGTGGTGAGTAGCTGAAAGAGGAGTAAGGATAACTTTTTACGTATACATTTTTATTTCTTTTGAATTTTGGACCATTCAAAATTTGTATTGTATTCATATTTGTACTATATATTTAAATAAAATTAAAGATAAAATCAAACAACAATAATGACAATATGTACACTTTTGATATTGTACAGTTATTTTTTTAGTGGAAGAACATATGGATATATTTATTTTTAGATTGAGGATAGCTGCAGAGTCTTTATTAACAAATGATGATATTATTTGTATTTGCATTTTCAGAAAAACAATTCCAGTTGTTAGTTATCTTCTAGAAAAATAATTAAATGCAAACAGAGTAAAAAATATGATTCCATCTTCAATGTACTTTAATATAATTGTATTCCATGGCTCACTTATCAAATTGCTCCTTTCTGCAGAAGCTATTTCTTAACTGTCATGCATTTATAACAACACATAATTACTAGACCATCCAGACTTTTTCTTGACATATAAAAACCATATATATATATAATGTATACAACTCAATGAGTTTGGAGATAAGTATATACCCATGAAACCATCGCTATCATCAAAACTGTAAACATATCCATCACCTCAAAAAATGTCCTCCCTTGAGGTGCCTGGGAAGCTCAGTCAGTGAAACCTCTGACTCTTGATCTCAGGATCTCAGCTCAGGTCTTGATTTCAGGGTCATGAGTTTAGCCCCACATTGGGCTCCATGCTGGGCGTGAAGCCTACTTAAAAAAATGAAAGTTTCCTCCATTATTTCTTCTTCCTCTTCCTCTTCCCCTTCCCCTCCTTCTCCTTCTCCTTCTCCTTCTTCTTCTTATTGTGGTGGTGATGGTGATGGTGGTCGTAAGGACACTTAACATAGATTTCGCTCTCAGAAAATTTTAACTATACAATACAGTATTGTTAACTGTAGGCATTATGCTGCATATTAAATCTCCAGAACTTAATTATCTTGCATAACTGAAATTTTGCATCTTTTGGCCAATATCTCCTCATTTCCCCCCACCATCATTATATTCTCTACTTCTGTAGTTTGTTCTAGATTCCACATGTAAATGAGATTATGAAATATTTGTCTTTCTGTGTTTGGCTTATTTCACTTAGCATAATGTCTGGGTCTATCCAGGTTGTTGCAAATGACAGTATTTCTTTCTTTTTGAAAGATGAATAATATTCCATTGTATGTATATACCACATTTTCTTTATTCACTCATTTCTTAATAGACATTAAGTTGTTTACATATTTTAGCTATTGTGAGTAGTGCTTCAGTGAACATGTGAATCCCTTTATTCACCTATATCTTCAAGATCCTGGTTTCAGTACGTACCCAGAAGTGGGAATGCGGGGTGCCTGGGTGGCTCAGTTGGTTAAACATCTGACTCTTGGTTTGGGCTCAGGGCATGATCTCAGGGTTGTGGGACTGAGCCCCACAAGGGGCTCTGCACTCCCCATGGAGTCTTCTTGAGATTCTCTGCCTCTCTGGGTACCCCCCAACCTCCCCTTGCATGCACTCGTGCTCTTTCTCTAAAATAAATGGATAAATAAAATCTTTTTTTTTTTAAAGAAGCTCTTTTTTTTTTTTGATTTTATTATTTATTTATTTGAGAGAGAGAGAATGAGAGAGAGCACATGAGAGGGGGGAGGGTCAGAGGGAGAAGCAGACTCCCTGCCGAGCAGGGAGCCCGATGCGGGACTCGATCCAGGGACTCCAGGATCATGACCTGAGCCGAAGGCAGTCGCTTAACGAACTGAGCCACCCAGGCGCCCAATAAAATCTTTTTAAAAAAAGAAGTGGAGTGTATATGGTAATTATGTTTTTAATTTTTGAGGAGCCTCCATACTGTTTTCCATAATGGCTGCACCAATTAGCATTTCCATCAACAGTGTACCAGGGTTCCCTTTTCTCCACATCCTCTCCACAAATTATTGGTTTTTTTTTTTAATTATGATAGGCTTCACTTTCAGATCTAAGTTTCCTGGTGACCAATGCAAATAAGGGTACAAAATTAATGTCCAACTTTGTTTTGCCCCAACAACAAAGATCTTTTTTTGCACTATAAAGAATGGTTCCTAAAGCAGATATCCTTAATTGCCCATTTGACTGTGGAAATCTCAATAATTTCACTCTGGAATATTTGATTTTAAGCAATATAGCTTCCTGATGGACCTTTTAGGATAAAGTTGTAGCAAAATGCACACACATGTAAAGAAGTGAATATTTTTGCTATATTAGTTGTTGATTGTAAGTCAAATACATTTTGGAAGATGTCTTCCAAAATTTTTGCATTGAGTTTTAGAGCAGTTCATCTTTAGCTACTGTTTCTGAAGTCGATGGCCGAAATAGTATCTATAGAGGCTAAATCTCATCATAAATGTAGAGAAGACCAATCATCTCTCTATCCTCTATATAAGAAGACACACATCTGACATTTCAAAAGGAGTTTGAAATAATGAAGATTTTAATTTATTTTTTAAAATTTTTTTAAAGATTTTATTGATTTGAGAGAGAATGAGAGACAGAGAGCATGAGAGGCAGGAGGGTCAGAAGGAGAAGCAGACTCCCTGCCGAGCAGGGAGCCCGATGCGGGACTCGATCCCGGGACTCCAGGATCATGACCTGGGCCGAAGGCAGTTGCTTAACCAACTGAGCCACCCAGGCGCCCTTTTTTTTTTTTTTTTTTTTAATTTTTTTAAAGATTTTATTGATGAAGATTTTAATTTAAATAGGAGGATCAAAACTCATCTCTGCTTTACATTGCTCTAAATTATAATCTGATCAGTAAGTGGTTCTTACCCACATTTATTCTCATTGTGACATTAAGACATATATGCTGTTTAAATATAAGTCTACGACTTGACCCATCCCTTTTCTTCTTTAGGTTAAAGGAAATGATGCTGATGGTGATGATGATAGTAACAAGACAATAGCAGTTGACATTTACCAAGCACATGCTTTATGCTGGGTGCTGGGATGAGTCCATTACATCCATAATGTTATTCAGGCCTCACAAAGACTTGAGAAGTAGGTACTATTACTATGCCTATTCTACAGAAGGGGAAACATGGATTTTAGAGGGTAACATTTGAAGTCACACGGTGGCTACTGCATGGCAGATCCTGATACTGTAATGCACAGAATTGTGTACTTGTTAAGTTTAGAACAAACGCTGTTCTATGAAGGGTCTTCTGAATTCTAATTTTGTTCATCCTGAAATGTATAAATATTTCTACCGAAATCCATTCAGAGGTAAGTACTCTTTGGCCCCCTTTCAAGGTATCTGTCTTTAGCAAATACTCTTACCAGAAAAATTGATCAAATATATTGTCTCTTTTTTGTTTTTTTTTTCAAATATTTCTCCCAATTTAGTTTCATCGCAAATTTTCCTCACAAGCCGAAATATGTTGAAGTGCCATTATAAAATTTCAAAATTAAATTTTATGCCAGTGGAAGTCCCATCATTTAATGTGTTTGATTTGTCCTTTGCATTTGTAGGGAAACAGTTCACTGTCTTCCTGTTTGCAAGCTCTGTTACCTTCATTATAATTCTCAAAAAGTTTCAAAAGTTGAAGGGTTTTTAAAAATCTCTATTTATTAAATATTTCAATTTAAAAATTTCAACTTATTTTGAACAAACTGTGAATACCATTGTAAGGTAATACTGTTGTAGGACACTTAGGCTGATTATAGGGTAGGATGTCTTTGGACATTTTAAATTAAAGCAATAATAGGGACAGCTCTGGTGTTCTTGGAATAAAAATCAGGACTTGTGACTGTGGAACCATGCTTCCAAACAACATCGGAAGGCTCAATTTTCTCAGTTTCATTACTTGGGACACTGATTCCATATTTCAGGTCCCATCTCTGACTGGAAACACTCTATATTTTTCTTAAAAACACTGAGCAAGGTCCTATCTGGATGGCCTCTGATCTCCCACTGCCTTAATCTAATAATACCATTAGTTTGTGAGACATTCAATCTAAAATGTTATCATAGCTATCTACTTCATAAATTGCAACTTTGGTTTATCAGACAGCGTTCCACATGAGACTTACAGCTTTGCCATTATTGGCTCCTATTGCATTTATTATTATCTTGAGGAGAAATCTACTGGGAACAATATAAGACCATATGACAACATTGCCATTTAGCAGAATTTACTCTGAAAATTCTCAAGTATCTCAGCATGTGCATGGAAAGCATTTTCTTAATTACAGCCTACAAAGAAGAGTTGAGTGAATATTTCAACAATTTCAACTTTATTAGCCATAAGATATCATTTAAGATTTCAGCAAAACATTGATCATTTTAAAATATAAAAATAATAAAATTGTATTAAAATATACTTTTCAGAAAACTTCAGAGAACATTGTATTGGAGGCAGATGCGGCTAAGAAATCCATTTAAAGATGTGAATATGTACCAAGAATATTTATTTTGCTTGTTATCTTTTAATGTTCAGATAGCTAATATAAAGAAGTTTTAAAATTTTTGTCTTAGCTTATACAGATATTTAATTTTTAATTTTTGAAAAAAATTTTATATACTTTTGAGAGCGATGTAAAAAATTTTTTTTCACTCTCAGAAATGTCCTGATTTGGACAACAAATAACATGGGCATTCTTCTTAAATCATTTCATTTCCTTGTAACCTGCTCTGTCAGTAGGTGGCAGTCCTGACAATGTCTAAGGGAGAGTCAAGCACATGAAGAAAACCAGTTTAGTGCAGAGAGAGAGGGGAGAGAGAGAGAGAGAGATGGAGGGAGGGAGAGAGAGGTTATAATTGGATTATAGAGAGAACTGTGGCTTATTTGCAGCCAATCCATCCACTTACCATAGATTCGTATAGAGCTGAAATTAAGCTGCCTGATTCATGCAGACATTTAAAAAATTAGTATAGAAATGTGAAATACTTTTATAATTTTTTTTCTGTCAGTACCACTTGTCCTATTTTTTCTTCTATAGGTTGTGTGAAGTTAGACTGAGGCTATGAACTAAAAGGAAAATATGGTGATTTAATTTTCCCAGTATGCTAAGGTTGTGGAAGAATAATGATAAATGATAAAAGAAATTATAAACTTATAGACTGGAACTCAAAATTGTACTTGCTGAGGGTAGAACTGAGAACCCTTACTTGATCTAGTAGAAAAATGTTTAGTTATTTCTAGAATTAGGGTGAAAATTAAATTCTAGGCAGAATTTCAAATAATATGCATGTATTTATGATTTACAGTCAGGTTGTCAACTGAATGTAATTAGCTCTGAATATTTTTGTACTTATATATTAGGAATTTCAAATATGCTATTTATGTATTTTATTGACAGGTCGCAGAAAGAATTATTTTGAACTCTAACAGAAACTGGTTTTTTGGAAGGTGGGTGAGAAAAAGTAAGTTGGGTGAAGCTCCCTCCTGTCTCTGCCTTTGTCTGTACTGTTACTTTTCCACCTTCTGTGGTCAGGGGAGATGACGGATAGGTTTCCAGAGTACTCCTTTACCTACCAAAAGTGCTAAGGGGAAGTCTAGGGCCAAAAGTGATAAAATATATCTGGAGAGGGAAATCAGAGGATATTTAGCCATTTTTAGTGAAGCATAAAAAACAATTTTCCAGGGCAAAATGGTGGTTATTTGTAATTTGTAATTTTTAGAGGAAGTAGGGGAAACAAAGATTTTTTAAAAATCAAAAGCATAAACTAATCAGATGTGAAAGATCTAGAGATAATAACTTGCCAGAAACCTTAGTCTAAGGTCAGGAAGCAATCAAAAGTATAGAAAGAACCAAGCTAGGAAAAACCCAACCCAGAGCAACACCTTTGTGATGAAGTTAAAAGGAAGTTGACTTGAAACTCAGGTTTGAAGATACTCCAGTTCCATCCTGGTAAAAATATCCAAACTCTACAAGTCAGGGCCCTTTGTGAGATGTCTCAGCCTCTGTTTGTTTCCTAGTTGCTCCCAATAAGCAGACACTTTGGACTGCTTGGTGTTAGACATGTGTCCAGGCTTTCCCACCTCTATAACTGGGTTCTCATACTCCTTCTTCCCTAAACTACCCACACCACCACTTTGAAGGTGCACACATGCATCATATTCGATCAAATGCATTACTTTTGCCATAAGTCTTTCTCAGATTCCCTTAGCTGGAAGCACTCTTGCCTTTTTCTGAATCCCGAATTTTATTGCTGTACATCTCATTCATCTCTTAGGGCATTCTATTTTGATTGGAACTGTTGATGTCTGCCTTTTCTAGGTTGTAAACCCTTGCATATATAATTTATTGTGCACAAGGAGAGCCAACCTTGCCAATAAATATTTACAGAATAATTATTATATACATAATTATTAAATTATTATAACTATAAAAATAATGACTAATTAATTGGCATTTTTTTTCAAGCGGGTCATTGGGCCTCGGGGTCACGAATTTATTTTTTTTATTTTTATATATTTTTAAAGAGTTTATTTATTTATTTGAGAGAGAGGGAGGGAGCATGAGCAGGGGGAGAGGGAGAAGCAGACTCCCAGCTGAGGAAGGAGTCCAATGTGGGACTTGATTCCAAGACCCTGAGATCATGACCTGAGCCGAAGGCAGCTGCTTAACGACTGAGCCACCCTGGTGCCCTCGGGGTCACTAATTTAAAAAAGGATGCTGAGGACTTGGAAAGCAAATCACAATGGAGAAGGAATTACTTAATAGGTTAAACCTGTTTATGTCATGTTATATGACTCTAGATTTGTTTACTTCTACCACATCGGGTTTTTACCATGTAGTAAACTTGAAATGATTGTCCACTGGATTACAATGGAAGGTTAAAAAAAAGCAGGGTATTTTTTTTTTTTTCTAAGAACAGGAGAACCATGGTCAGTGAAGGAAATATCTTCTCCCTTCTTACCAGAGTGGGGGGAAGTAGGTTACGTTATAGAACTGGAAGCCCTCCTATTTTGAGGTTTTCTTTGGGAGTTATGCCATTTTATCATGTGTTACATTGGTGAAAGCATCTAGCACAATGCCTGTGTATAATAGATACTCAATAAGAAAAAATTGTTTACCTTGTTGCATTACCAAATGCCTCTGAAAAAAATTTCTAGTTATAATCATGAGTTATGAAATGAAGTGTTTAAGTCTTTGCAAACCATCAACTGTGAAACAGGTGGAGCTTAATTAGGAGTATAAATGATGCTTATTTCCTGGTGGATAACAGATAAGTCTGCTTATTTTTTTTTTAGATTTTATTTATTTATTTGAGAGAGAGTGAGAGAGAGAGAGAGCATGAGTAGGGGGAGGGGCAAAGGGAGAGGGAGATGCAGACTCCCTGCTGAGCACGGAGCTGGAACCGGGACCATGACCTGAGCCAAAGGCAGATGCTTAACTGGCAGACGCTTAACCACCTGAGCCACCCAGGTACCCCAGCTCTGCTTATTTTTTATAGCTAGAATAGGAAGTAGAAAGTCAAGTTGACAAGTGATTAAGAACTTTGATTTCCTTTAAAACTGGGTTTCTACTGTAAATATTACTATTATAATATTATTAATAACTTTGTAATCAGCCCTCAGAAGTGGTTTTCTTTAAATATAAGAAAATGCATTTAAATATCCACTTAAATATTTTTTCTAGTATCCGAACAGTTGCTTTAGTAAAGGCTTTAAATTGAAATGACAACTTTATATACCAAATATTAGGATTTGCCAGCACAACCCAGTATTTCTATGGCTTCATGATACAATGCATATGGAAATTATTTAAATATCCTTTAAATCTTTTAATGAGGTCTACTTACATTAAATGGAAGAATCAAAGAAGTTGTAGCATTGTAAATACAAAAATAAAATGAAATAAATTCTAGATACTCTTTGGGTGTAGAATGATTCCACAGCATTTCCCACTTTGGACAGTAGATGTCACCAAAAAGTTAAAGATGCCTGAGTAACAGCCCCTCAGTACACCGAAGTAATTAAGTATTTATTATTTGAATCTAGTTGTGAAAAAAATGTTAGAGGGAGGAAATCTTCTTTATCATAAAACATCCCCCCCACCATTGCCTTTATCTCTTAAATGCAATGCTTCCTACTATTGGACAGTTTTAAAGCCCACAAAAGGGCAATGTATTTTATTTCTTTTTCCTGAAAGATAATGTATATTACTTCTTTTTATTATTTTACCCTTTCCTGTCACATCTTGAAATTCCACTTACAATGTTTATATGTGGTCTGCAGATGCTAAGAATAGAAAGTTAACTAGTAATTTCTATAAACCTCTGAGATTCTCAGGTGAAAGGTGTTAAATGAAATGTATGCCTAATTGCAATATGTGCCAAATTACCGTATTTTTCTTTTAAGCGGGGGCAGAGGACTCTCCATATACTATCAATAATGCCAACATCATCACGTTTGAATATTGCTGCCTAATAGTCAATTAAGGGTTGCTGGAGCCGCCTCTCTCAGGAGGAGGCAGAGAAAGAGGATGAGGGCCTCACAGCTGCTTTCTCAACTTAGCAAAGGCTGACCAATTCTAACCTTGCACTAATGGTTTGATCCCAAGACAACTGCAAAATATCTCAGCCCCTTGGGCTAAGGAAAGAAAAGCAGGGGTGAGGCTATCCCACCTCCGCATCTTTAGCAGCCATATTTTTTTGAGGAAATCATACTCAGCAGCCACAGCCAAAGGAAAAATTGAGCTATCAATGAGATAGGCAGCCCTGAAGGATTCCTCTGATGGACCTATTCACAAGACGTTTTATTTGATTTTAATTAATAAATTTTGAGAAAGAGGGTGGGTAGGGGTGGGGGGGGGAGAGAGAGAGAATCTTTTTTTTTTTTTTTAAGATTTTATTTATTTATTCATGAGAGACAGAGGCAGAGGGAGAAGCAGGCCCCCCACAGAGCAGGGAGGCTCATGTGGGACTTGATCCCAGGACTCTGATGTGGGACTCGATCCCAGGGCCCTGGATCACGACTTGAGCCCAAGGCAGATGCTTAACCGACTGAGCCACCCAGGCACCCCGAGAGAGAAAATCTTAAGCAGGCTTCACACCTAGTGCGAGCTGAGGTGGCGCGTGATCTCATGACCCTGAGATCATGACCTGAGCCGAAATCAAGAGTTGGATGCCCCACTGACTGAGCCACCCAGGTGCCCCAAGACCTTTTAGATCAGTCATTTTCCCACCAGTTCTGAGTCCTAAAACTCTAAAATAGGTGTCAAATGTGTCAGCTCCATTGTCCCTGGGAACCAAGACAATAACAAAAATGTATGAATTGGTCCAAACTGGTTGCTCCACCGTAAGACATTCCAATCCAAACTTTTGTCAGCACTGTGTCCACTCAAACATAAATCTATAAACCAGTTTAAGCCCCCAGGCTTTGAGCATCTGACCCTTGCTCTAATACTTGGTTTGGATATTTGTGTATAATACTTAGACAAATCATTAACTCGGGACTTTATGAAAACAACCAAAGGATCTATGCAGGCCCACTGAGCTTGCATTCTAATGAATTCATGCAGCAATTTTAACACATAATCATACAGGTAAAATTACAAAGGATATTATATAGGATAAAATTATTAAGGTAAAATTATAAAGGATATGGAGGAAAGTTGTGGTATCATTTCAATTTCTCCTAAGTACTTTGAGATGATTTCTGATGAGAAAACAGTTCTGATTCTGTCTGTATCGCCTTTTTTTGCTGTCCTTGACCTGCCCTTGTTCTTGTATCCAAAACATTGTCAATTAGTTCAGTACACCATCCTGTCAAAACTCGTCTGCTTGAATTAACAGCACTGACCAAATATTTTATTGGATATAATTTCACAGCACATACATAATGGAAGGATGTTGTTTTGGAAATAAATTGCAATGCAAGTTTAGTTAGAAGACCTTATATTTAACTTGAAATTACCGAATTCCAAAAGAAACCTGAGCAATATTTACTAGTTTTCTCCCCAAATAAGTTAGAACAAACTATGGATAAAAGTTAGATGCAGAATTAGCAGTATTTCTACTTTTGATGATTTTTTTCCTTTTCCACATTCCTTTTTATTTTCTGCAAATATGCAGTTTTATGACAGCTGTTTTTACTTAATATTTATCATATGTTGCTACAGAATTATCACACATATTTTAATTATTGCCCAATACTCTTCTATTAAGTCAGTAGGCCAAAATTTAATTAACCATTTCCTATTGTTAAATATCTAGGATTTTTTTTTTTTTTTTGTCTAGAATAAATAATTCTACAGTGAGTATAGATATTATTTCTTTTAGATAATCTTTGGGAATATTCCCTGGAGTGAGATTATTGTATCAAAGGATACAAACATTTATATAATTTTTGGAACACATAGTAAAAATGATTTCTAAAATGTTTATCGGTTTATGTATATATGTCACCAGCATGATTACCTTATTTTTCATTTTGCACACTTACTAGATATAACGTGTTTTGAAATTTTTAATGTCTAGTTTTAATTCTTCCATTTATTTGTTTACTTATTTTTCCTCCTCTGTGTTCAGTGTTTTTTCTTTTTGATATTATATCTTTTCCTGAAAATATTTCATTAGTTTTTTCCCCTTTATTTTAGTTATGACATATTTTATTATAAAGAAAGGATAGTTAATACATAGAAGAATCTGTCTTTTCCTTTGTGGTATCTTTTCTCTCTATTTTTTTATCAAGATTGTAAATGAGACCACTTTCCTCCAAGGTCTTTGTTAATTAGTTTATATAATTCTTCCTGGCAGCCAAGCTGTGGGTAACGTCCCTATTTAGTTATTAATCTACTGGCGTTGCAGGGGAGGCATGTGATAAAAATTATCTTTAATAATTCTCATTAACTTTGAAACACTTGCTACAAATAAACTATTATTTATTGTCTTAACTAATTTTGTTGGGAGTAACTAAAAATAAAAACTTGCTAATAATTGGAAGTACAGCAAATTTCAAGACAGTGTGCTCAGCTCTGTGAATTTTAGACAGTATTTTTTTCCCTTTAACTTATTTTAATATCCAACTCTAAATACCAAGGAACCAATTTGTCTGAAGTTTTTTTCCCCCCATGTAACAATACTAACCATTGCTCTACAGAACATATAATTTGTCTTAATCAAAACCAGCTAATTTCCAATAGTAGTTTCTAATTGGTTATTTAAAAGGTTAACATTTGCTTTCAAGTTGATTTGCTCTTTTTTCAAAAGACTGCTTGACACCACATGACTTGTGAATTTTTTGTTTGTATAGACGCATCTGGCCTTAGAATATTGCAGTTTATGGATCAAAGAGTGCTATTTTTCCCTTATGTAAGAAATTGAGAAGATGAAATGCTATCATCGGCTTCATAAATATGGAACATATCTACTACCCCACTCAGAAGTCATGAAATATTTTCTGCAGAAAGAGATTTACTACAATTTGCTGAGTGTTCACAACCCTCCCAACAACAATATTAATCTCTCAGGCTTAGCATACTCACTCAATAGACTAAAATTGACTGAATATTTGCCTTCTTCATACATTTCAGGATTAATTTCCTTCTTCTTGGTCTTCCTCTGTAACATCTAGTGATCTCCAAATCAAGAGATAAGAGAACACTGCGTGTGCATGGAAGAGACATTTCTTAAAGCTCACTACAAATCGAGGCAACAGAAAGCACACCACAGATTCGTGGAAAGGCTTGACAGAATCATTGCATTTCTCATTAGTGCCTCTGCCCATTATCTATTAGGACCACTGCCTCCTTCACATTAGGCCCACCCTGATTTATTCTAAGTCCTATACCCCATGGAATGGTGTTTATTGTCATGGTCATTATAAGCCATTATTATTTGTTCCTAGAGTGCAAATGAGCATTTTTCCTTTTAATTCCTCTCTGGAAAAGCACCCCAAGGGAATGATAATTTGCAAAAAAAAAAAAAAAAAGATCACATGATTTTTTTGCCTAGTGAGTTTAAATTTAATTTGGGGCTTTGTAAAGGAAAGGCTAAAGGGACCTGAGACTTACAATGGTTAATTCTAACTGATCATATCAAGGACATTTCATACTCATAGATGACAGAATCTCAGGGTCAGAAGGTATCTAAAGGGTCTTCTACTCAAGTCACACTAGTCTCAGGAGACTGCTGTGAGAAAAGAGAAAGATCTAGCAAGGAAAACAAGGTGTCAGTCCGTGGGAAAGGCCTGAAATGGGAAATAGGATGGCATAAAGGAATGGAGAAGTTCCAAGTGTTCAGGCATCAATTTCAACATATTACAAGGAAATCCTTGTAAAAATGCATTCCTTTGTAAGGTTCCTGTGAGATTTGTTTGTTTGGTATTGTAGTGAAATTGTTAGTGAAGTGAAAATGTTGTAAAAACAAGGTGATCTACAGCTTGGTATAAATACTGAACCCCCTAAAACATCATAGAGAGGAAGAGTACAGGGTTAAGGGTGATATGACAGATGTTTCATGCTGGTAATTTTGTTTGATGTTGAAATTGCTTCTTTTTGTTTTGTGAGTGATACCTTCATCTGCCAAACTGCTGATTCTTACAAAATGGCAACATTCCAATATTATCCTTCAAAAACTGAAATCACTCTTTTTTCCATGAGGAAATCCTCTCTTAAAGTCTGGAATTCATATTCAAGGAGCAGTCAGTTATGTCTGCACAATTCTTGGTAGTCCTCTGATTAAATATGCTGGATACATTGGAATTATGTGTTATTACCTTTTAGTTATTATTGGAGAATTCAAGGAGAAGCTGGAACACTTTGTCTCTTTAGCAGTTACGTGTTTGGTCTCTCATGACTATGACTAATAATATATTCTCAATTTAGAGCATCTTTTTCCAGGAAAATGGTTTAGGAAATATATAGCCAGAATATGTGATTCTTTTTTGGCTGTTCTTCCCATTGCAGTATTTTAGGATTATCACTAGTCTTTGCCTGTGATTCAACAGTGTGTTCCTTCAGGCAATTGAACATCATAAAATCTGGACACATTTTTCATACTTAAAAAGGATCTTATCTTGCTTTCACGTGAAAACCTCTTCATTTCTCCTTGGCTTTGTTAGCCTTCGAAATTAGTGTCCAGTCCCTAAATACAGCAGGGCTTGCTTTCTGTTCTGCCAATTACCATGATCTGAATCTCTTCTACACTCCTTCTAGTACATTATTAAAGTACATTCCCAAATCTACCTTCAAATAGCCACTGTATACCTCCTTTTTATTTTATTTTTTTATTTTATTATTTTTTAAAATTTCTACTATACTTTCTTTGCTGCATTTAGAGGTATATTTGTTGTAGGTCTTTAACCTATCTTTTTTTATTATTATTATGGTCAGTTAGCCACTGACATCATTAGTTTTTGATGTAGTGTTCAATGATTCATTAGTTGCATATAATACACAGTGCTCATCACAGCATGTGCCCTCCTCAATACCCATCACCCCAGCTACTCCATCCCCCTCCCCCGCCCCTCTGAAAACCTCAGTTTGTTTCTCAGAGTCCATAGTCTCTCATGGTTCGTCTCCCTCTCTGATTTCTCCCCCTTCAGTTTTCCCTCCCTTCCCCTATGGTCCTCTGTGCTATTCCTTATGTTCCACATATGAGTGAAACCATATGATAATTGTCTTTCTCTGCTTGACTTATTTCACTTAGCATAATCTCCTCCAGTTCCCTCCATGTCGATGCAAATGGTGGGTATTCATCCTTTCTGATGGCTGAGTAATATTCCATTGTGTATACCTCCATTTTAAAAATCTTCTTCTGTATTTCCTGTTTGTGGAATAAAAATTAAGTCTTTACCTACCTTCAGACTGCTGATTTCTGCTGATCTTGAAAGGCCCAGCTCATGTATAATTTCTATGGTCTTATCTTTAACCATTCCAGTCATAAGTGGTTAAATTCTTTTCACTAGATGTATTTTGAATACATACTATATATGAGACATTAGACTAGGCTCTGATAGAAGGTTTCATGGAGGAGATGTCATTTAGAAGATGCCTTCAAGGATGGGTAGAATGTGACAGGCAGATTTTTTTTTGAAAAGCTTTTTGGGTGGACGTAACAGAACAAAGTTACCTTTGAGAAAGTCTGTAGCCTGTTATGTTAGAATAGTCAATAAACCAGACAGGTACAGGACTTATGAAGGGGAATGATGAGTAAAAATGCTGAGATGGTGGGTTTAGGCTAGGTCATAGAGAGTGATGCATACACACACACAAACACAGATATGCATATATATAATTTTTAAAGCAATCTCAAACGTAAAAATTTCAAAAAGTTGCAAGTTTAGGACCAAGAACTTTTATTGTCTTCAACCATTGGAGACTAAACTTGTTCATCTGACATCTCATTGCCCCATACACTTTAGTATGCCTTTCATATAAACAAAGACATTCTCCTACACAACCATCCAGTATCCAAATGTGAAAAACCATCTAAATATGAAAATAAACACAACTATGTATTTCATCCTTATACCTCGTTCAAGTTTCTCCAGTTTTTTTTTTCAGGATTATCCTATAAAGCACAAGAACCCTGTTTAAAAACATGTTTTGTTTTTTTTTCTGGTTATTTCAAAGGCCCACATAGTCCCTTTAAGGGTCCGTGTGTAGTACTTCAGGAAAGATGTATTTAGCTTGGCCCTGAGAAACTTACTTTGGTCTCAAACCACTCCAGCATTGTGTTCCTAGTGTATCACAACATTTTCTCTGTAAGATCAATTTCTTTTTCTTATAGGAATTCTCTCCTGATGACTTTTATAGGAGACCATGTGGTTTTGACTAGACAACAAAGCGAGGACACTTCTGCGTGGTATCTCTGCTCCAAAGCCAGGTGATGAAACCTTTCTCTGGAGGCTGTGCAGGTGGGCTCTTGGTCAGTTCCACTAGTCCTCCAGATGAGTCTGTGTGTCTGAACCTCCATGCTGACAGCACAGAAAATCCTCTGCCTCACATTTAAATCATCTGGATCCAAGGTTTGAAATTTTAAGCCACCTGGTTTATAATTTCCATTTAACCAGAATTGTGGGATAAATATTCAATCAGGAAATTATGCTAGAGAAAAGACTATTAAAGAATATTCTTTATTATCTTCACTTCCCTACTCCAGGTTTGCCACAGGCCTATACATGACTTAATCTTAGTGTTGATCTTAATTGGTCTGTGTTCTACATGCAGGAAGGTGCTCACCTGACAGCCCAGAATAGAGGTGAGCCTCTTCCAAATGTGGTCTCTACATTCACAGTAGAGTCTCACCAGGGCCTTTGTCAGGAACAAGTCAGTCTGTGTCTTTTGGTGGGACTTCAGATCATTCAGATTTCTATTTCAACTAGGGAAATGTTCTCATCTTGCTAGGAATAAATCTTTAGGCCAGAAAATTATTTTTATTTCATTTTCATTTTCAAAATTAAAATAATGCTCAGCATAATTTAAAATTTCAACTGTCTTAAAACATTCGAGGACTAATTGTATCGAGCTAAGTAAATCTAAAGCTGTGTCTCTCTGCTGTAGTTACACTTGGGCTATGACATTTCTATTCTATTATTTTTCATGATCTTATATATTTCCTTACTTTCACCTGATTCTGGTGGAAAATGTATGTGGAAGCATCATGGATTTCACAGTGGAATTTTATTAGATTCTGTGGCTGTCACTTCTCAATGCCTCATTAGTGAAGAGGTGGCCTTTTTGAAGCTGGCTGCCAAGCGTCCTGCTGATTTTATTCCCTGCTGGCATGGTTGGATCTTGACAAGGGCAGGAAGGAAAAGAAAGGAAAGCTATCTGTGACCCAGAGGACTGTGACTTTTGGGGGAAAATGTTCCCAATGGGATCTTCCTGACTGAACTCCCAAATTTGTATGCATGTTAAAATAACATTGGATTCACCTTTCAAAGTAGATCATTATTTGTAAATACAGATGTGAAACATAAGCTTCTGCTTATGTTTACAGCATGTATAAAGACTAATGCAGAAAAGAATGAGAATATTCCCATTTTATCTATCTTGTAGGGAGAAGAGGTGCTTAACTGGGATTCACAGCAAGAAATTTAAGGAGCAGAATTTCCCATGTAGTTATCCAATCTCTTGTTTCAGGGTGATGCCCTTCCATCATCGCAAACAAGTGTTCCCACCCTTTGATATGTGCTAGTAGAATATTTGGTCATAGCAATAGTAAAATATGTTTCTTGTTTTACTTTGTTAAAAGGAAATGCATCACCTAATGTACTAGTTCTGGATGAAGCTTACAGGTTTACAGGGAATTCCTGATAAGAGTGTTAACAATGAATTCCATGGTTACTTAATAGTGAGCTTAAGCTTTGATCTTAAAATGCATACCAGATGTTCCCACTAAAGTATTTTGACTTCTTTATTTTTTCAGTTATATGAAAAAAGGTAAGTTACACCTTAAATATAGAAAGACCCACTAAAGCAGATATTGCTATTATTGGAGTTCTAGTTCGATCACTGAATTCTTTTCCTTCACATCACTAAATAGAGCAAAAGTATGAGATACCTTACATAACTTACAACATGGGTTCTAACCCATCAAAGGATCACCATGTAGATTGTAAATGGAATCTCTAGAAGATGAATGAGTAGTTCTGTGTATTTTTTGATGTATCTATAGTTAAACATTTAAGTGTAGCAAGTTAAACCTCTAAGTCAGAGTTCCCTCTGCTGCCAAGTGAAGATAATAGTAACTGTTATGTCTGCTTCTGTGATTTGTACTGATGATCATATGAGAAATGTTTATAGAATTAACTCATAAATGACGAAGCATTATAAATATGTGCATGATTCTTATTACTATTATTTAGATTTATAATTACTTGAAGTCTCCTTTTTTTTCTGTAAAAAATTAGAAACTGTACAAAACTAATGATTTAGTATCTGTGAATGGAATTAGTCATAAATTCGCCACAGTCCTTCCCTTTCCTGCTCATGGTCCAGCAGGGATGACCACCGGTAAGAATGTGCTGTGGTAGGTGCTGAGATGTGGAGCGTACGGGTATTGGGACAACAAGGCAGCTGAGGAGTATCTCCTTCTTCATCTTCCACATAGCAATTCAAACTGGTTGTTAAGAAAATATATGGGACATCAAACTTTCCCTTTGAAAAGCCATTTTTTTATTCTAGGGAAAGCCTATGTACATTATATTATCCCATTTCCCTTTATTTTCTTTATTTTAAAGAAAAGCTGTCAAAGGAATTTTAAGTAACCTAAATAGATTTTGAAATTTCCCTTTAAACCTTCTTTATAGCTTTCTTAACAACTACTTTTAAGACTTTTCTAGTTTTAAAGCTATTCAATGAGAAGGACACCTAAAAAAACCCAACTTTGGAAGCTATGAACATATATCTCTTGTATGGGAGGGAAAAGTTTCCCTTGATCCTCTTACGGTCTCTCGCTGGGTCTGAAAATTAAACTGACAAAGACAGATTTACAGGAGAAAAATATATACGTCGACTTCATGTAAGTTTCACGTGACACAGAAGTCTTCATAAGGAAGTATAGGCCCAAAGAAACAGTTAAATGTGAGTATTTTTATGCTATGTTTGATGAAGAGTGGACAGTCCTGTAGAAATATGACAGGTCAAAGGGTATGAAGTAAGTGTAGCAAATTGGGGGAAATTTAGCAGGGCGTTTGCTCAGATTTGCCTTGGTGTCCCTTTGTCTTCTGACATAGCCAATGAGGTTTATCCGAGTCGTGATTATTGCTAATTGAAACCTTTGTCTTCTGAGATAAGAATGTTCCTTTCCTCCGGGTATGGGGGGCCACCTCACATGAAGTTTTTATGACCTGTTTCTGAGGAGAAGGGCAAGGGGGAAGGTCAGAGCGACTTTCTTGCTTCTGTTATTTTCTCACATTTCTTCTGCTTAAAATAGTCAGTATTCCAAGGCACCCTATTTTGGGGTAACTTGTGCTAAGCCCCATCACTCTGAGTAGAAGCAAAGAATTTGAGGCTGAAAACGTACCTCCCAACTCAGTCTTTAAGAAAATCAGTCCCATTTCCATCTATTTTACTTCTATCTTTGGAGCATTTATCAGTTTTCTGCTGGCTATTGGAGGAGTGGATGGGAAGTGTGCAGGAAATAACAGCATGCTGTAAGGTCCCTCAAGGGCCTTAGTTTTTGTATTTGTAGAAATGGATATTAACAGTGTAAAACAGAGGACCATAGAAAGTATGTAATGATGTATTTAACTGAATATAACCAAGTGCTAATTCAATTTAACCAAGTGTTTACAGGCAACTAGTGTTACAACAGCTATCTATACAGATTCATTTTGATCTAAATTGTAAAATAATTAAAATTTATTTTTGCTGTCTTTCCCTTCTATCAATATTTTGCATACTTACTTTTCCTGTTCCTCCCCTACTCTTAATTTTTACTTAGATCTTTTAGTGATCAGAATGAATCAGGCTAAATTTCCAGTATGATGGCCAACATTTTGCTCTGGTCTCCTCTTCCTCCTGATGCTCCTTTTTTGTCAAAGAGCTTTTTTCCCCCCATTTTATAACTACAAATTTGGAAAATAAGAAACTGAAACTTTTACACATTTAAGTTAATTCAAACATTTTAATAAAGTGATAGTTCTGGATATTTCCAAAACCATTCAGTGAAATATGAAAATGCTACTGCTGAGATTTTGTTTTCATTAAACCTTGCTAAAAGTTGCTTATATTGTACTGCCGCATAAAATTGTCCCACTGTGTATTAAAGGCAATGTAATATGGGCAAAATTGCAGGCTTGTAATTCCAGTTTTTAAATTAGACAAGAAAAAAAAATACCCCTCTGCATTTGTAATGAATGTATATCATTATACTCTATGTTCCATTTCCTTCTTCTTTTATCCAGACACATCCAGAGAATTCTTCAGACTCTTGCTTTTCCTTTTTTCCTACTGTAAAACAACATGCCCTGTTTTTGAAGAGACTTTTTATGGGATAATTTTAAACCTATTTTTTTCCAATGGGACAGTGAATGCATTGGTGCTTTCTCTATTCAGTTTATCTCTTGTTTACAGGTTTATGGGAAATGAGATTATCACCATTTTCAATCCTCTCTGTATTGTAGTTTCCTTGACGACCAACAGAAATCCTTTACTGATTTAGTAATGGTGAATGGAAAGGTTGAACTGAACTAAAAGTAGGGAGAAATCAAGCAGTTTCTAGGTCATTCCTGAATTTATTCATTAGGTAGTAAAATGGCTAAACTCTACGTTTTAATATGTTTGTATATGATATTAATCTCACAATGAAAAACTGCTTTCTGGAACCGTTATGCATTACTCAAAATTCCCTTTTTAATTAACTTACATGACATAATTTTCTACAATCATGTAACATTTTTATAGGAAACTAAAAGAGATAGCCTTCCCTCCTTCACTTATTTATACTATGTCGTTATTTACTTGGGAAGAAAAGATCATGAACCTACTGGGCTCAAGATTTACTACTCTATAAAGACTTTCAAAGAAATACATCCTCTAATTTTGGGAAGAGTGTGGTTCATATCACAGAATTAGAATCTTGTCAGGTACTTTTCTGTTTTCGAATTTTACCAAATAGTTGACTGAATCATGTCATAAATGCAGTGATCACAAATTCTGTAAAACTCATAATGTCTTGATCACTAATTATTTCATTTATAATGTATGCCTTAGGTTTCTACCATGTTTAAAATTCTGTATTTGTTTTTGTTGTGTTGTTGAAACAGTAACAATTAGGTGCTACACAGTCTTATTGATTAATATGAGGTGACTCCAACTAGCATAAAAATGACACAAATCATTATATTTTAGGAATAAAATAATAACACTCGTTTCCAAGCTCCATAAGGGAAGGGAGCATATCTGCCTTATTCACATTTGTTCTCAAAGGGTTTTTGGTACAGTGCCTGACATTTGAGAAGGGTTGAGAAAATTTTTTCTGAGTGAATGAATGGAAGGATTTTTATTCAAAACATCATAACTAGACTCCTATATGTTCTATAACTGGAAGGCTTTCCCCCTATATGGACTGGAATAGAGCCAAATACCATGCAAACACATATATATTCCATCAAGAAAAGAAAAATACTACAAAGGTTTTTAGAATACAAAGGGTTTTGTCTACAGGACTACCAATCATTGTAACCTGGTAAAGATTGTGTTACTTTACTACCCAAAATATTAAAGGAATGAATTACTTGTTTTAAAATAACTAATGTCTATGAAATAATTAAATATATTTCACTGGCTATCATCAGCTTTTTTGCATATTATTTTCTTAGGAAATACTAAGTCCATGCACAAAAGCATATGTACAGGTCTTAATAGCATTAGGTTAGAAACATCAGGGCTGATGTTTTAGATTTGTTCTGTCATAAGGTTTAATCAACATTAATCTCTTCCTTTTAAGTTATTATTTTTGAGCAAAGGACTTAGAAATTAATTAAAATGAATTTGTGTTTGAACTACAAGAGCAACATTAGGAAAATTTTATGGGAAAAATGCCATTAAATTTAGCTAAAGGACTTAGCTTTCCAGGGCACTTTACGCTGCCTTTTTAATGAATGACCCACTGAGATTTAATTTATACCAGCTCTGCTGTGCTGTCACAAGCAGCCATTATGTCTCTAAAGCATGAAGTTAATGAAATAATGCCTATGTGGAGTTGGTTATTACGTGCACAGAGATTTTTTTTTTCTTGTTTAAAGCTAATTAACATGAAAGACAACTTGACCATTTTAAATGAAATGAGAGGGAAATGAGAGTGATATGTCCACAATGAGGCAGACAATGGAAATTTTAGCTGTCAAAGAAAAGTGGAAACACACAAACACTTCAAATTATGCTAACTTTGAGAAAAGAAACATCTCTTCAGGGAATTTTTAAACCAAATAGTGTCAGCTAAAATAACCTATTCTTTACCAAAATTTAGCCTAATTCTCTATTTATATTGTGTATGTGACTCATGATGTTATAACATTAGTTTGGAAAACTGGCAAGAAATCCACTGAAGATAAAGGAGCACATAAATGGAAATAATGTTTAGATGTGTAAGAATACTTCTCAATGTAGCCTTTTATATCTGGGTCTTAGAAGAGATCTTAAAGGGTCCTTGGAAATGCTGAGATGGAGAAACAGTCACAAGAAATTTTATTTTATTTTATTTTTTTAAAGATTTATTTATTTATTTGAGAAAGTGAGAATGAGAGAGAGAGAGAGAGAGAGTACATGACGGGGGCAGGGTTAGAGGGAGAAGCAGGCTCCTCTCTGAGCAGGGAGCCCGATGAGGGACTCGATCCCGGGACTCCAGGATCATGACCTGAGCCGAAGGCAGTCGCTTAACCAACTGAGCCACCCAGGCGCCCCAAGAAATTTTATTTTTATGTGTCCCTTATTATGGGGCTGATAGATTCTTCCTAATAAAGACTTGAGAGCAAAGCTTTCTCAGCCTCTGAATTCTGGAGCACCTCAGTTTTCGCTCAGAGTTGGAGTTAGGAGACCACTAAAAATGTTTCAAGTTCTTCCATAAAAGGAAGCTAAAAGTAAAGGTGAAAATTCCTTTGGGATGTCCAGAGAGTTGTGAACTCCTATAGTGACACAAATCATTATATCTTAGTCATTTTATTTTAGGAATAAAATAATAACACTAGTTTCCAAGCTCCATAAGGGAAGGGAGCATATCTACCTGATTCACATTTGTTCTCAAAGGGTTCTCGAATTTTACCAAATAGTTGACTGAATCATGTCATAAATGCAGTGATCACACATTCTGTAAAACTCATAATGTCTTGATCACTAATTATTTCATTTATAATGTATGCCTTAGGTTTCTACCATGTTTAAAATTCTGTATTTGTTAGGGGGGACAAAAAAGTCGCCTGGCACCAGTGTTAGAATCAGATTTCTGGGCCCCACCCCAGTTTGTAGGTCTGGCCCAGGAGTCGATACCTCAGGTGGGGTTCTGAGGCAGGTGGTCTTCACCCTACTTCTTAAGAAACACTGGCCTAGAAGCAATGCTAAGGAGGTCAGAGTAACTTGGACACTATCCAACACTGATCAAAATTTATATAATTTGTGATGGAAATAAAGCTCTCCTCCAAATTCTGTTGCTCCTTCTCCAAGCCACAGAGTAAAGAAAAGGAAGTGATGGCAGAGAAAGAAACAGAAGCAGTTAATGAGACTGCAGGACCTCATCTGGAACTAAAGCACCCACCAGTTGGAAAGAAAGAGCCTCACACACTACGAATTAACAGAAACAGTAACGGTACCGCAGGTGGATTAGGGCTCTAACAAATATTAGGTAGAGTACTTGGGTCAAAATCTTTGAAACTTTTATCCTGCTGTGTAATGGTGTCAGGTTTGATACAGCTTGGAGGAAATTTACCCTTGAAAGCACTTAAATGATACTAATCTTTTGTTTGTGTGTTTGTATTAAAAAAAGGAAGATGGGGCACCTGGGTGGCTCGGTTGGTTAAGCGGTCTGCCTTTGGCTCAGGTCATGATCCCAGAGTCCTGGGATTGAGCCCTGCCTCGGGCTCCCTGCTTGATGGGGAGTCTGCCTGTCCCTCTCCCTTTGCCCCTCCCTCCCCCTCGTGCTATGTCTCTTGCTTTCTCCTGGTCTCTCTCAAATAAATAAATAAAATCTTAAAAAAAAAAAAAGAAAGGGGAAGAAAGTTGATATAAGACACCTTCCTGAATTGTCACAAAAAAGTGGAACCACTTTAAATTACATGCATACAGGGGCACCTGGGTGGCTCAGTTGTTAAGCGTCTGCCTTCGGCTCAGGTCATGATCCCAGGGTCCTGGGATCGAGCCCTCTGCTCGGCGGGAGGCCTGCTTCTCCCTCTCCCACTCCCACTGCTTGTGTTCCCTCTCTCGCTGTGTCTCTCTCTGTCAAATAAATAAATAAAATCTTGAAAAAAATTACATGCATACAAGTATCATAATATGTCCTTGGCATTTTCTCTCTAAAGTACACCTAATTCACAAAATTTTTTAAATTACCTGCATATCATGTATCAAATACATGCTTTTGGATAGTTTCATCCCACAGGCTTTTAAATGTTGAATTGTCTTTTATTTTTTCAATATAGTTTTTTATTTTGGAATACTTTTAGATTTTCAGAAAAGTTGCAAAGATAGCATGGAGGGTTCATAAACCTCTCAGTTCTCCTCCCGTTAACTTCTTACACAACCTGGACACGTTTATCACAACTAAGAACACTGGTGCATTATGATTAATTTGAACTATAGGATTTCACTGGTTTTTCCACCAATATCTTTTTCTGGTCCGGGACCCAATTCAGAATACCATATAGTATTTTGTCATCATGTCTCCTTTCATCTTCTCTTGTCTGTGACAGTTTCTCAGTCTTTCCTTGTTTTTAATGACTTTGAAGGTTTTGAGGAGTATTGATTAGGTATTTTACAGAATGTCCTTGAATTTGAGTTTGTTCTTATGTTTTTCTCATGATTGGACCAGGGTCAAGAGTTTTGGGGGAGAATACTACATGATCAAGTGCTATTTTCACCATATCATATCAGGGCGTACATATTATTAACATGATTTATCACCAGTGATCTTAAAGTTGATTAGCTGGTCAAGGTAGTGTTTGACATATTTCTCCACTGTAAAGTTATTTTTCCCTTTCCCTATTCTAGTTTTTGGAAGCAAGTCACTAAGTCCACCCCACCTTCAAGGAATAGGGGAATTAGACTCCATTTTATAGAGGGGAGAGTATCTACCTAAATTATTAGAAATTCTTCAGTAAGAGAGATTCGTCTCTTTTTCTCCATTTGTTTATGTCTGTATAGACTCATAGATATTTATTTTATACTTTGGATTATAATCCAACACTACATTAACTATTTGTGTTGTTCACATTGTTCTCGCTTTGATCACTCTGACCTTTCAGGTTGGCTCCTTTGTTCCTATAACATGCCCTCCCCCCCTTTTTCTTAATAATTCCTTACTTCCCGGCTCTGTAAGATGTCACAGGTCCACCTTGCATTTGCCTGCCCCATCCATGAAATCAGTTGGCTTTGATTTTTAACCTCATAAAAACAATGAGTAAATGTATTTGGTTTCCTGTTTATAATACTTTGTGCAATAGCATGAATGCTTTTGGGGATCCTGACGGTACAGGCCAAGAACAAAGCAGTATTTTGCTAGGTGCATTGCACTGGACAAAATGTAATGAATGCTCTTAACTGGCCTGAAGACACTGTTAGGAAAGTGATGAAAGAGACACTTTCAGATGGATTGCACATTTTCCTTTTCACTTCCTGTGATTATGTAGAAATAGTTTGGAGAGAACACTGTGGGGAAGGGCGGTGGTTTTGTTACCAACCTCACACAAAATCAGGCTTGACCTTGTTCTTTGTTTTTTTCCCCAGCAACCTGAGTTTCCATGGTAAACAACATTGGCCCCAGACTCAAAACAGCTGGGAACGATCTTCAGCAAAAAAATAAAGAGAATAATTTATTGCTTTATTCTTTCTCTTCCCCTCATCTCCCATTATTACTTGATTAACATGTATTAAAACTTCTGTTTCTTCCATTATTTCAGCCAACAAACCCAACTCCTTGATGTTCTTATCTTTCTCATCATGTTGTGTGAGCGTCCATTTAAAAAGTGCCTTCCAGGGGCCGGTCACTGAGCCACCCCTGAGGACCCTGCAGCCTCCCGCTGAGCCCCCTGGCTTCCCCAAGCTCCTTGCCCCCGCACCCCCCTGCCCCCTGCTCCTGCCTCCAACCCCTGCCTTCCACAGGCCCTTTCCACAGAGGAAAAAGAATCCTACGTCAGCTATCCAGATTCTCCACTCTTTCTATCCCTTTGCTGATGCAAATAAGGGTGATGATCTGTTTCCTGCTGGCACTGAGGGTTATATCCATAGAAGAATTCAACAGAGAAACGGTAGGAAGATGCTTACTAACTGTCCAAGGAATGGCTGGTGATCATGACAAAAAGAAACTAGTGAAGGCGTTTAAGAAGAAATGCCCCCAGTGGTACTGTAATTGAGCATCCAGAATGTGGAGAAGTAATTCTGCCACAGGGTGACCAGTGTAAGAACATAGGCTGCTGTCTCCTAGACATCGGACTGGCTAAGGATGATCAGATGAGGTTCGTGCGTTTTAAGAGCTTTTGGCTCACTAAGCGTAAGTGAGAATTTCCCTGCAATGAGTAGAATTTCCCTTCTGTCCCTTGTCACAAGTTTGAAAACCTCATAGCTTGTATAATGTAACCATTCGGGGTCTGCTTTTAACTTGAGCTAGTATAACTCCTTGTTGCAATAAACTGAAAAGAGCCATGCCAAAATAAATAAATAAATAAAAAAATAAATAATAAATAAAATTGAAATAATAAAATAAATAGTACTTTCCTATAATGGTTTTATCTAAGGAAGACAGGGAGGTATTGCCTCTGATAGGTATTAGGAAAAACAAGCAAATGAGCAAGTGAGGTAAAAATACCTCTGAACAGCAAAGGAAGCCATCAACAGAATAAAAGGCAACCCACTGAATGGTGGAAAATATGTGCAAGTCATATATCTGATAAGGGGTCAATATCCAAAATATATAAAGAACTTGTAGAACTCAATAGCAAAAAACAATCCAATGAAAAATTGGGCAGAGGAACCGAATAGACATTTTTCTAAAGGAGACATTCAAATGACCAACAGGGACATGAAAAGGTGCTCAACATCACTAATCATCAAGGAACTGCAAATCGAAACCACAATGAGATATCCCTTCACACCTGTTAGGATGGCTGTCATCAAAAAGAGAAGGGATAATAAGTGTTGGTGAAGATGTGGAGTAAAGGTAACACTTGTGTGCTGTTGCTGAGAATGTATGTTGGCGCAGCCACTATGGAAAACAGTTTTTTGATTTTTAATAAAAAAATTAAAACTAGATCTACCATATGATCCAGCAATCTCACTTCCGGGTATATATCTGAGGGAAATGAAATCATTACCTTGAAGGGATAGCTGCACCCCCATGTTTAGTGCAGCATTATTTACAATAGCCAAGACATGGAAACAACTATATATATACACATATATATGTGTATATATATATTTAGCGTGTGCATACATACACACAATAAAATATTAAATATTTTATAACATTTATATTTATAATAATAAAATATTATTCAGCCATAAAAAAAAGGAATCCTGCCATTTGTGACACATGAAGTGACCTTGAGGGCATTGTGCTAAGTGAAATAAGTCAGAGAGAGAAAGATGAATACTAAATATGTGGAATCTAAAAGTGATGAACTCACAGAAAAAGAGAACAGATTGGTGGTTGCCAGAGGTAGAGGAAATGGGTGAAGGTGATAAAAAAGTACAAGTTTCCAGTTATAAAATAAATAAGTCCTGGATGTAATGTCCAGCATGAGGGCTATAGTGAACAATACTCTATTGTATATTTGAAAGTTGCTAAGAGAGTAGACCTTAGAACTTCTCATTGCAAGAAAAAAAATTGTAACTATGTGAGGTGATGGATTTTAACTAAACTTACCTTGGTAATGATTTCATAATATATACATGTGTTGCATCATTATGTTCTATACTCTAAGCTAATATGATGTTATTTCAATTATACCTCAATAAAATTGGGAAAAAAAAACCACTCTGACTTTTCCCTAAATTATCTTACAACAAACACCAGACCTTGAAAGAAGCCATTTATGCTGGAAAGCCCACAGTGATTAGTTGGGGTATTTACATGTGTAGAAGGACATATCACTGTCAAAATATATTCATGAAACTAAGGTTCTGGAGCTGCCTGAAGTAGAGCTCTCGGAACATTTATTTGATCTCAACACATAGTACTTGAGATTGTCAGATACTTTCTCTGTAAAGATTTTGTTTTCTCTAATATTCTTTCAGTTATCCTGATTGTGTTTTGGATAAAGGCAATAATTAGGTGGTTGGACTAGATTGCAAGGTCTGTTTCAAATTGTTGGGAAACACAAACACAAAACCAGATTGTCATTACTATGGCACTAGTAGAAGTGGGTTTTAGTTACAGAAATAGACTATGACTTTGTGGTCTCAAATGTCACTGCAGAGATGTGTCAGCAAAAAAGGAAGAAGAACAGGGGCACGTGGGTGGCTCAGTCAGTTAAGCATCTGACTCTTGTTTTGGATCAGGTCATGATCTTATGGGTCGTGATCCCATAGGTTGTGATCTCATGGGTCATGATCTCATGGGGGGTCATGAGATCTAGCCCTGCATTGATCCTCTGCTCCCTCTGCCTCTCCCCCCACTCGTGTGCAGGCGTGCACTCTCTCTTTCCCTCTCTCTCTATAAAATAAATAAATAAATATATTTTTTTAAAAAGGTAAGAAAAACAATGCACTGATCATTCCTTTAGACAAGTGATTTTCAAACTTGGCTGTACATTAGAATCACCTGAGAAACCATGAAAAAAGTAATGATGACTGAGTTATAACATCTTCATGGGTCCAGGCATTGGCATCTTTTAAGTCGTCCTAGGTTATTACAATGTGTATCCAATGTCATAGAACAATAATTGTCAAATTTTAGTGAACATTTAAAATATCTGGATAGTTTGATAACAGTGCAGATTCTTAGTCCCAAGAAACCAATGCTAGTACTCATATTTATTGATCAGGTGTGGCATCCAGGAATCTACATTTTAAAAAGCAAGTCCTCAAATGCTTTGGTTCTTTGTATAATACTTTAATCTTAACTGCCACAACTGTTTGTGATACCGGTTAAGATTGTGGCAACAGCCAAGCCCTAGACGTCCCCGCTACCGAGAGCTGGACAAAACTCAGTGGAAATGTTTGGTTTTCTTTGCACGCTCTGAGGTCTCCTTATTTCATTATGCCTTCCTCATCAGCTAGATAACTCATCTTTTAACATTCAGCTTTTTGTTACCTACTCTTGAAATACCCTGGTTCCTGCAAACTCCCTCTTTCTCTGCCCTTGTGTCCCTATGCAATTGTCTTACTATTTTATGAACCTTAGTATTCTTATCTGTCCTCCAAAAAACACAAAATTCTTTGAGATGACCCACTGTGATTTAATTTCTGTGGTTCTAGTGCATGCCTCAATTGCTTATCACTGGGAGCCTCCAAAATTCCAAGTCTAATAGACAAAACATTATAAATATAATATACTGTGAAATATTCTATCTCAGTGATAAATGCAATATGCCATGGAAATACAAATATTTTTGTTCATCTGTAAATTTAATTTATTCATGACTTTTTTTTCCCTTCTCCACAATTAGCATGAATAATTCAGAGGAGGCGATATTCTGTCTAGCTGTGAATAAGAAGTTCACATGCAGTTGGCTCAATTTTCCAAGCTATTGGAGAGGAACAAAAGCAGATAATCAAAAAATCACTTACATTTGTGTGTGAAATACATTTTGGCATTTCCTTTGGAATAAGTATGGCCAATGCTCTAGGAATTCCCAATATTTCATATAAAAGGCTCAAGCCACATCTGTAAGACCTGATTCTCCAGAAGCCAAAAAAGGCCCTCCTGTAGAGTTCTTCCACACACTACCCGTATGGTCTGCTTTCCTGAGGACTCCTCTGGAAGTAAGAGGAGGTTATTTAATGAAATAAAAAGAAACAAGAAAGGGATTGGCATTTGTGGTGTGTTGTGTGTTTTAATCTTGGACCCTTCCCCCTCAATTGTAGTGGTCTCCTATTTATTTCCACATATACAAGAATATTCTATTTATGTCAGTAAGAGTTAATCAAGTAAAATAGGTTATGGCACCCTTAAGATCATGAATGTAAGCTAAAATAATTAAGGGAAATGTCTGGGGATGAAAGAGTGGATTTATATCCCCCCCAATAAATATTTAACCATTTATAGAGAAACCTTTTTTTTTTTTCAGAAAGACTTTTTTGCTTCTACAAGTTAGATAATTTAACTTTACTCAAATAGGTACTTTTAGTAAAAAAAAAAACAAAACACTGGAAATTTACAAAATCCAGATTAGAATTAGTTATCATATTTTCCTTTTTCTTTTTAATTTTTTAAAAAATATTTTATTTATTTATTTGACACAGAGAGAGATAGAGAGAGCAGGAACACAAGCAGGGGGAGTGGGAGAGGGAGAAGCAGGCTTCCCGCAGAGCAGGGAGCCCGATGCTGGGCTCGATCCCAGGACCCTGGGATCATGACCTGAGCCGAAGGCAGATGCTTAATGACTGAGCCACCCAGGCACCCCTAGTTATCATATTTTCTATTAGAAGCATAAAAAATATGTTTATAGATATGTAAATGTGGTGGATTTTTTACTCTACTTTTCTCTCTTTTTATATGGTAGTGATATATCCCTTAATACTGATAAAATTTACAAAGCAGTAATTAAAATACCTTCATTAAATATTTTAATTGCAGAACAGTAATTAAAATATCCTCATTAAATCTTTGACTTTTATTATGGCCTTGATCAGTTATGCTTCCAGCATTCTCTCTACTCCTTCACCATTGGGTAAAGCCATGGGGATCTGAGTAGGCAGAAACCAAACAGCAAAATCATATTCTCTTTCTGACTGATTGGTTCAGGGAATTGGACAAAAGTTGATCCACTCAAAGGATAGCCCAGAGCTTTTAGTACATAGTTAGGATGGTAAGCGCTCCCCATTTGAACTAGAAGGAGAAACATGCATTGTTTCATTTGCAACTGGCAACTATCTCGTGACCATAAGAAGAGGCAGTCTTGGGATAGAGGTTCTTGGTGAAATCATTTAGTCATCAGATCAGGCACACCTGAAGCCTGCCCTCCTCTAGACTTTGTAACTCTGTTAACTAATAAATCATCTTTATTGTGTACAACAATTTGAGCTATAATATCTGTTATTTGTAACTGAAAAAACTCTTAGCAGATATGAATACCTATGGCTTATATGTTTATTTGTCAGATGAGAGAGAAGCAAAGAGGTTATTCTATCATGTGACAGAAAAAAATAACAATCCCACAATAAAGTATAAAAGGATTTACATCTGTGGTATGATGTGTTTGAACCAGCCCTTAAAAATTGAGGGTGCTTAAAAAAAAAAAAAAGATTTTGGACTCAAGACTAAGAGAGAATACCATTTATTAGCTCTCTGGTCTTAATCATTAATCTTTTCCAAGTCTCAATTTCTACAATTACAAAATGGATATAATAAAGTACCTTTTTTTTAAAGATTTTTTATTTATTTATTTGAGAGAGAGAGAGAGCAGAGTGAGCAAGAGAGACATGACTGGGGAAAAGGGGCAGAGGGAGGGGGAGAAGCAGGCTCCCCGCTGAGCAGGGGGAGCCCGATGTGGGGTTCCATCCCAGGACCCCGAGATCATGACCTGAGCCGAAGGCAGTCACTTAACCAACTGAGCCACCCAGGTGCCCCAAAGATTTATTTATTTGAGAGAGAGAGGGAGGAGAGGAAGGAGTGGAAGAGGGAGAGGGGGAGAAGTCCTCAAGCAGATTCCCCACTGAGTGCAGAGCTGGACGGACACAGGATCCCAGGACCCTGAGATCATGACCTGAGCCGAAATCAAGAGTCAACGCTTAACCAGCTGAACCACCCAGGTGCCCCTAAAAACATTTTAATATTCTGATCCATAATAGGGGATTTATAATTTTTTGAATGTATCTTTTTTCTCCTTATTCTTATTCAGTCTGTCACATCTGCTGGGATAAAAAATACGTCACATCTGCTGGGATAGAAAAGATTTGGGGTGAAAGAAGGGGACAGAGACAAATTCAGTTTGAAAATCTAGAATCTGATTTTCCTGTAAGATGTCAAGATGGAAGAATCTAACAGAGAGTTGGCAATTCAAGGACGTATCTAATAGGTGATTCACAATTCAAGTCGGAGGCTAAGAAGAACCTAGGAAGGCAGGTTATGTTAAAATTGATGCCATAGGTGTAAATGATATCACTAGTGAGAATGTAAGAAGGGAAGAGGGGTAAAGAGTTAAGAAAGGAGGCTGAGGAGTAGCCTGACAGTGTGTGGGTAATCAGCAGAATGTTCTATAAAGCAAGGAAGACATTTTTAAAAGAAAGGATTTAATTATAAATACTTGAGATAGAAGAATATAATACATTGAAAAAAATTAAATATAGACTGTTTTGAGAAGTTAGATGACAGAAGCTAGATGTATTAAGGTGTGAATTAAAAGTGATTAAATAGAGAACAGTAATTTATGGTAATTCTTTTAGGACCGTCAAATGTGAGGGAAGGGAGGCTGCAAACTCCCAGCTGCCTGCTCAGTGTCAATTCTGTCCCTATCGAGCAACAGAATTCTTATTTATTGTTGGTCAGTTTATGTCCAGTTTAAATCACATTTCCAAGCCTCTCTACAATTGGGTGGCTAATGAGATGGGATCACAAGTCAGTGGGTGGGGCTTCCAGGACAACTCTTTAAGGGGCCTCCCCAGCTGGGAGCCAGGTCCTTCTCTCTTTCCTTCTGGAAATGGGATGGAATGGCTGAAGTCAGAGCATCCGTCTTGGGACCTTGAAAAAAAGGTGAGGAAAATCTCAGGTACTTCAGCACTAATAATCTTGAACCAATGTCATTAACTGTTTACTTCTTTTGTGTAAGAAGGATATGTATTTTTAACTCCCTGTTATTGGAACTGTTTTTAGCAGCCGAATGCAATTATAAACTGACAAAGTATGATAGGTTGGTGACATGAGGTTAAATGTATACACGTATTTTTTTTTAAAAGCAATGGCTTACATGATTTCCAAACTTCTTAAGGTTATTATTTTTTTATTATTATTTTTAGATTGTATTACTACTCTTCCCTCAATAACTGGAGCTGTACTTAACAGATCACACTCAGTAACCTCCTTTACACCTGGGACTGATTGAAATGATTTTGAGCAGCTGCTCTAATGGGATGAAACTCCCGGGAAACTTAGGAGTGGTCAATAAATACATGGGCAGATGCTTCTCGTTACTGGTCATCAGGGAAAGGCAAAACCACATGGAGACATCCTTACATACTCACTAGAAAGGCTAACCTGGAAAAGACTGGAAATACCATGTGTTGGAAAGGATGTGGGCAGCTGGAAACTGGACATCTTGTAAAATATATGTAAAATTTATGACTCAGATAGTTGGGATAGTTGGGAAAAAAGTTTCGCTGATTCTTCTAAAGTTAAACTGCGTATCCCATTAGACCCAGCAATCCTACTCATGTGTATTTACCTAACAGAAATGAAAGCATATGTTTACACAAGCAATTGTACAGAAATTTTCATAGCAGCTTTATTTATTTATTTATTTATAATGACAGGATACAGGAACAGGTGAATAGATAAACTGTGGTACATCCTACATGAAATACTACCCCCAGTCAATGGTTGAGCACAGAGGAGGTGCTGCTTCAGGTCCATTCCTTAGGGACACAGGCCTTCTCTGGAGGACACTCCCTTGGCCTGGCCAAAGCTTTCTTGGAATTGCACTTTGCAGTCTAAGAATCTCTTTTGAACCCCTCCTCCTGCCTGCCTTCTTTCTTTGACAGGTGTTGGAGCTGCCTTGCTCTGCAGGCTCTCCACACCTTGAGTCCTCTCTCCTTTATCCTTCACATTATTTCCCCTAAATCTCTTTTATGGCTAATCCTGTATTAGCACCTGCTTCCCAGAGTATGTGGATTAAGAAAATGATTGGGCTGGGCTGGGCTGAGGGTGGGGGCATGAAGGAAATTTTGGAGTGATAGGAAAATGTCCTAAATCTTTATCATTGTGGTGGTTATATTCATTTTTGTCAAAACGTATTGAAATGTACACTTAAAGTGAGCATATTTTATTCCTCAATAAAATTGATTAAAAAATAATCGCAAAAGGTGCCATGGCTTACTGGTCAGGTCCGGTAGTTGTCAGGTAACATGATTTGCACAAGGAACGTTTTGAAAAGTTGACTCATGAGAAGCAGGATTGTGATGGAAAGTTATTCATTAAATAATCTATTCAATAAAAATACTTTGCTTGGCGCGCCTGGTTGGCTCAGTTGTTTATCTGGATTTCACTCTTTTCCCTCTAATATCTGCTATGGATCCCATGAACCCCTGCAGGATACCACATTACATTTAGTCATCATGTCTCAGGCTCCTCAGTGTCTCCATCTTTCCTAGTTCTTCATGACCTTGATAGTTTGGGGGGAGTGTTTTGTAGAGTGTCCCCTCCATGTGGGTTTGTCTAATGTCTTTCCCATGGTTGGACTGCGGTTAAGGTTTTGAGGAAAATACCGGGGAGGTGAATTCTCATGACATCATATCAAGACGGCATACTATTCCCATCATTTATTAATGTGATGTTGGTCTTAATCACCTGGCCAAGGTAATGCTTGCCAGCGTTCCCCACTATGAAGTTCCTTCTTCTCTCTGCTGTAGTTGCTCTCTCTTTGGAAGCAAGTCACCTCGTGTAGCCCACACTCAAACGTGAGTGGCAATTTAAGCTCCACCTCCTGGAAAGGAGAGAATCCGCATAAATGACATGAGATTCTTCTGTGAGAGAGAGTTGTCTCTTTTCCCTCATTCATTTACTTACTACATCATTTATTTATATCAGTACAGACTTGGGATGTTTATTTTATGCTTTGGATTATCATCCGATACTATGGGATTTATTTTGTTGCTTAAATCATTCCAGCTTTGGCCATTAGGAGCTCTTTCACCTTGGTTCCTTTGACAGGACCCATCTTTCTATTCTCTGAGCACCGCCTTACTTTCTGGCACTCTAAGATGTTCCTGGCCCAGCTCTAGTATCAACCATTTCTCCAAAGAGCCCTGGTTCTTTTTTTTTCTTTTTGGAGAATGGTATCAGAACCCAAGATCTGGGCACCGGGTCATAGTTCTTTCCTTAAGGGCACAATTATTGAAATTTCAGTAGCTGCTAATATACCAATACATCAATGGATACCAAATACAGAGTTTTGTTTCATACATTGGATGTATTTATCAGGGTTTTCTGTTTTGTATTATTTGAATTCTGTTTACAGTATTATTTCCTTCTGAATTCTTAAAAGATGTATGGAATATTAGATTATGGTGGGCATTGTCTTGGCAGCAAACAACAACTGGTTTTTATTTTTATTTTTTTTAAGATTTTATTTATTTATTTGAGAGAGAATGAGAGAGAGAGAACACCTGAGAGGGGATAGGGTCAGAGGACGAAGCAGACTCCCTGCCGAGCAGGAAGCCCGATGCGGGACTCGATCCAGGGACTCCAGGATCATGACCTGAGCCGAAGGCGGTCGCTTAACCAACTGAGCCACCTAGGCACCCCAACAACTGGTTTTTAAAAGAACTCATCCCTGGATTGATTTTCTCCCAGCAGAGTTGCACAATGGTTGTTAAGCTGTGCAGAGCTTCCTGGGTTGAGGAGCCCTGTTACAGAGATACAGGTACATTCATTTGGTGAATTTATCATATTTGCAATTTGGTTCCCTTATTTTTCTGCTGTTTCATCAATGCACTAGGAACTGATCTATCTTTACTGAGTGGGCTTGTGTTATTCAAGTTTGTAAAAACTGATACACCTCCATTAATACTGATTCATTCTTTTATAGTAAGAAATGCAATGGTAAGCAAAACTAGAATGCTTACATCAGTAGAATCTTACTCATTAAATGAGATATTTAGGAAGCAAAATTACAGTCAACCCTTTATGGTGAGCATAGATTAAAACAAGGGGAGTTTCAAAATTTACATGTTGAATGGCATGCTGTCAAAGTAGCCTAATTCGTTTTCTCCTTGACAAGACACCTCTACCTCTAGAAACAGAAAAATCTAAACGGGTATAGCCTACTTTCTGGCTGTTTCAGTCTCTTCATTAGTCCTCTGAGCTGACAATTCTCTCTCCTTTTCGCAATTACTTACTGAAAATGGTACAATGGATGTACGTCATTTTCTCAATGCAAGACTTCACTCTTACTCCAGTTATAATTTTCTGAAAATAACTGCCTCATTAACCTTAATTCAAGATTTTGGTATTTGCAAATTCTTCAGATACACATTTAAGAAAGAAGAAAAATATTTATATCACTTTGGGGTTTACTTCTATAAAAGGCTTAAGCACAGATATTTCATATGGATTTCACTACTTTAATCCAGTTGGAGTGATTTTTTATTTATTTTTTTATTCCTAATTCCACTCCCCAACTCTCCACCTGCTGCCCTCATGCTCCTTTCCCTGGGAGAAACACTTTTCTGTTGTTCCCATGTAATTGTGTTGTGTTGGATAAGTTACTTAACTTCCATAATCTCCTATTTCCTTACCTGTAGAATGAGGAAAAGTAATACCACTTCAGAACATTGTTATATGGATTAAACAAGACAAAATATATCAACCTCTAAAAAAAAAAAAAAAAAAACAAAACTACTGGTGAATGTAAAGCATTTAATAAAGGTTAGCTACACTCAATAAGTAACAATATCCCAAACAACAGCTTACAACTACAGTGGACATTTCAAATGCTGCAGCAACAATCTTCATTCTGACTCAGTGTTGCCCTCTGAAAGTGGTGTGGATAAGCCACATTTATCTAGTGAATAGAGATATGTCAGTCTCAAATATTCATCTTGGAGGCTGAATTGTCTGCTTCAATCATCATTGTATAGATGCAGCAATTAATTGCTAAACTCTTTTTTAAATACAAAACACACAAAAACTAAGAGTAGTTTTTCATGAACATTTATTCTTGTTCGGTGAAAGTGTCTGATAAGGGTTGCCCAGTGTGCATTATGGATTGTGTGCATTATGATATTTTTGTGTTAGAAGCAAGTATTTATATTCACAAATTAATAAATATATGTGTCTATTATCATTTTAACCTTATCATTTAAGTCTTGCAAATTGGCTTTTTTTGAGGCAGCTCTATTTGGAAATTAAATTACTAGCCTACAAAGCAATGGGAGTTATAGTTGCAAATGGCCTTCCCCTATTGCTGTGACATAAATGCGGGACTGTAACGAGGAAAGCCTTGACAGACGGTCATCCACTTGGATTACTGTACACATGGTGGTCTGTCATTTAGGTCCTCTGGAGAACCAAGGGAAAGGCTGTTGTGCATCATGTTAACATGTGTTAATATGAATATCTCTTCAAAAAGAGATATTTACCAAAAATTATGCTCAATATCCATGAGTCTCTCAGTGGATCTTGAATTTCATCTATTTCGTTAAGCCCTTAGAATTATTAGTGCTCCAGAAAGACCCACCCAAGTGAAATCACCAATGTTTCCTCCTTGTAGAGTGAACTGTATCTCAGAGGTACATCTGTTCCAAAGACGAGGAGTTATGGGGCACGCAGCTGTGTCCTACAATTAAAAATTACTCATGCTTAGGGGCACCTGGGTGGCTCAGTTGGTTATGCATACAACTCTTAATTTTGGCTCAGGGTCGTGAGATGGAGTCCTGTTTCGGGGTGGTGCTGAGGGTGGAACCTGCTTAAGATTCTCCCTCTCCCTTTTCCCCTCCCCCACTGCATGTGTACACTCTTGCTGTCTCTAAAAAAATATAATATAAAAAAATTACTCAATTGTTTGTTTTCAACACCCAAATTTAAACTCACCTCCCATTAGGACTCATTTATCCTGTTTTATTTGTTTGTCTGTTTCTTTGTTTGATTTAAACCCTGAATTTGTGCTGGGGTGTATATTGTCAGATTCTGCTCTGTCCCATTGCCCAGTTTGGTCCTCTCCACTCTAAACTCATTCTTTGATTCTAACCATATTTTCTGTTTGGACAGCAACTCCCCGCCTTTTACCCTTGCTCAGTTCGGATTTCTGAAATTTAACTTTGGTCTCCTACTTAGAAATTATCCTTGTCTATGTCCATGGTTTTGACCTTATCACCTTGGAAAATACACTCAAGATTCATGAACTGGTGGTTCCAGCCATTCTTCCACATGGCTGAGTCTCACGCCATAACTGGACAAATGATGTTTCACATATCACAAAGGATACAGTTGATGGGGAATATGGGTTTTCTTTTTGGAAAATCATGAGCACTTTTTTTTTCCTGAAAAGTCAGAAAAAAATAGAAGCTATGTTATTGGAAAGTTTATTTTTACATCTTAGAGATTTTTGTGAAAAGTTACACAGTGGTAAACAGAGTAATTAAGTTTATTTATTTAAACAAAGACATTCTCTTCAATTTCTTCTCATGTTTTCCAAACTCACATAATTTCTAAAATATTTGAAGTGGTAATTATTCTGATTTCAATTTTGATAATATGCAGATAATAAAATGGGAAATGTGAAAAATGCACATCTTTAAATCAATAAAATATAGTAATAAGATCCACTTTCTCAAATTGCTGTATCATATGAGTTTAGGCATGTAAAGCATTTCACTCCATGCCTTGCACATGAAGTGTGCAATTAATTACCTATTGTAATTGATTTCATGCTTATAAAAATGAAAGAAATCATACCATAGGGCCTACAATATCCTTACCAAATTTTAAATCTTTAGCCTAAATTTTACCCAAAGTAGGATCTCTGATGTGTCTATGATATTGGTCACTCATTACTAAAAAAATATTAAATGTGCAAAATGTGGATAGCACATACATATTATATTATACATAGTACATACGTAATAACAAGAAATGAAAAAAGTAAGCATACAGGGGTGCCTGGGTGGCTCAGTTGGTTAAGTGTCTGCCTTCGGCTCAGGTCACGATCCCAGGGGCCTGGGATTGAGCTCCGTGTTGGGCTCCCTGCTCATTGGGGAGTCTGCTTCTCCCTCTGCCTGCCACTCCCCCTGCCTGTGCTCTTTCTCTCTCTCTCTCTGACAAATAAAATCTTAAAAAAAAAGAGTAAGCATACAGTATACCAGGTGATAATGGGTGCAGGAAAAGCAGGGTAAGGGGATAAAGGAAGAAAAAGAATAGAGTCCTATTTTATTTATTCACTTTTATTCTGAATGATTCCATTTATTCTTTTTTAAGTTTTTATTTTAATTCCAGTTAGTTAATATATGGTGTTTTATTAGTTTCAGGTGTACAATGTAGTGTTTCAACAATTCCATACATCACTTAGTGCTCATCTCTACAAGTACTCTCCTTAATTCCCATCACCTTTTTAACCCATTCCCCCAACCCATCTTCCCTCTGGCAACCATCAGTTTGTTCTCTATAGTTAAGAGTCTGTTTCTTGGTTTCTCTCTCTCTCTCTCTCTTTTCTCTTTGCTCATTTGTTTTGTTTCTTAAATTCCACATATAAGTGAAATCATATGGTATTTGTCGTTCTCTGACTGACTTATTTCACTTAGCATAATACACTCTAGCTCCCTCCATGTCATTGCAAATGGCAAGATTTCATTCTTTTTATGGCTGAATAATATTCCTGTGTGTGTGTGTGTACCACATCATCTTTATCCATTCATCCATTGATGGACACTTGAGCTGCTTCCAAATCTTGCCTATGGTTAAATAATGCTGCTATAAACATTAAGGTGCATGTACCCCTTTGAATTAGTGTTTTTGCATTCTTTGGGTAAATACCCAGTAGTGTGATTGCTGGATCATAGGGTAGTTCTATTTTTAACTTCTTAAGGAGACTCCATGCTGGTTTCCACAGTGACCACACCAGTTTGCATTTCCACCAAGAGGGCACAAGTGTTCCTTTTCTCCCACATCCTCCATTAACACCTATTATTTCTTGTGTTGTTGATTTTAATCATTCCAACAGGTGTGAGGTGATATCTCCTGATAGTTTTGATTTGCATTTCCCTGATGATGAGTGATGATGAGCATTTTTTCATGTATCTGTGGGCCATCTGGATGAAATTTCTGTTCATTGGAGATATGGAGAAATGTCTTCTTTGGAGAAATGTCAGTTCAAATCTTCTGCCCATTTTTTAATTGAATTATTCATTTTTGGGGTGTTGAGTTATGTAAGTTCTTTATATATTGGATACTGACTCTTTATCAGATATATCATTTGCAATTATCTTCTCCCATTCTTTAGGTTGTCTTTGAGTTTTGTTGATTGTTTCCTTTGCTGTGTAGAAACTTTTTATTTTGATATAGTCCCAATAGTTTATTTTTGCTTTTGTTTTCCTTGCCCCAGGAGACCTATTTAGAAAAAAGTTGGTATGGCCAATGTCAGAGAAGTTATTGCCTGTGTTCTCTTCTAGGGTTTTTATGGTTCCAGGTCTCACATTTAGGTCTTTGATCCATTTTGAATTTGTTTTTGTACATGGTATAAGAAAGTGGTCCAGTTTCATCCTTTTGCATGTGGCTGTCCATGTTTCCCAACACTATTTGTTGAAGAGACTGTCTTTTTCCCATTGGATATTCTCTCCTGCTTTATCAAAGATTAACTGACCAAATAATTTTGGGTTTATTTCTGGGTTTTCTATTCTGTTCTATTGACCTATATGTCTATTTTTGTGCCAGTATCATACTGTTTTGATTACTTTAGCTCTGTAATATAACTTAAAGTCAGGAATTATGATGCCTCCAGCTTTGCCTTTTTTTCTTTTTTTCCAGAATTGCTTTGGCTACTTGGGGTCTTTTGTGGTTCCATACAAATTTTAGAATTGTTTGTTCTAGTTCTGTGAAAAGTGCTGTTGGTATTTTAATAGGGATTACATTAAATGTGTAGATTGCTTTGGGTAGTATAAATATTTTAACAATCTTTGTTCTTCCAGTCCATGAGCATGGAGTATCTTTCCATTTGTGTCATCTTCAATTTCTTTTATCATTGTTTTTATAGTTTTCAGAGTATAAGTTTTTCACCTCTTTGGTTAGGTTATTCATAGGTATCTTATTATTTTTGGTGCAATTATAAATCAGATTGTTTTCTTAATTTCTCCTTCTGTTTCTTCATTATTGGTGTGTAGAAATGCAAACATTTCTATACACTGATTTTGTATCCTGGGACTCAACTGAATTTGTGTATCAGCTGTAATGGTTTTTTTGGTGGATTCTTTCAAGTTTTCTATATATAGTATCATGTCATCTGCAAATAGTGAAAGTTTAACTTCTTCCTTACCAATTTGGATGCCTGTTATTTCTTTTTGTTGTCTGATTGCTGTGGCTAGGACTTCCAGTACTATGTTGCATAGAAGTGGTGAAAGTGGACATCCTTGTCTTCTTCCTGACCTTAGGGGAAAAGTTCTCAGTTTTTCCCCATTGAGTATGATGTTAGCTGTGGGTTTATCATACATGGCCTTTATTATGTTGCAGTATGTCCTCTCTAAGCCTACTTTGCTGAGGGTTTTATCATGAATGGATGTTGTACTTTGCAAATGCTTTTTCTGTGTCTATTGAAATGATCATATGGTTCTTATCTTTTCTCTTATTGGTGTGAGGTATCACATTGACTGATTTGTGAATATTGAACCACCCTTGCAACCCAGGAATAAATTGAATGGGGTCTTATTTTAGAAAAGGTTGATCAGAAAAGGCCTCTCTTTTAAGGTCATATAAGCACAGATATCTGGTTGACATGAGAGAGTAAGACTTGCGGATATCTAAGGGAAGAGATTTCTTATTTTGCTTCTGAGAAGTGATACATTCAAAGCATGCTATGATTCTTGAGGTCAAATGGGAAGTTCCTCAGTGCCCAATTCATCAAAAAGGTTACCGCTCTGCTTTCAAAACAAGAGAGAAGCCATTCAGCTTTCCCTAAAACATCTGTGACACATGGACTGATCCATGTCCAAGATGAATTTTCAAACAAAAACCCTTGGATAGCTGCGTTGGTAGGATAGATATTCAACTTGGTAAGAAAGTTGTCTTTCATATCATTGGCTTAAACCATTAGAGATCCAGTAGATTTTTATTAACAGATAAAGATTAGATTTCATGATCTTTACTAAGACTTTGTGTCCATGAAACCCAAATAATCAAATGTATATGAAATATCTGGTCCCTCTGAAATTGTATATATTGATCTTATTACCTCATTTAAGCCAAGTAGCCGGAAGGTTGGTAAAAAAAAAAAAAAAGAGACATGCTGTATTGATTATTGATCAGAACAGTACAATGGGAAGTTCCTAGGAATCATTGCCTTATTAACCTATTGGTTTATTAATTCCTTAAATATTTATGAATCATGTGAAAAACATTATGCTAAGGGCAGGCATTGGAATTCTAGTATAAGCACTGTCATTAACAAGCTATGTGACCTGTGGGAACAGCCTCTCCCTGGGCCTCAGTTTTCTCACTAGTTCAACGATATTTATTAAGTCCTTACTGTATGCCAGGGTCCATGCTTGGTATTAGGGTTCACAGAAATGAATAAAACGGCATTGTGGAGGAGATAGATACGCAAATGATTAAGATATGCGTGTTAAAATTATATACTGTTTTTTCTGTTTAAAGAAAAAACAGAATGCTAGTGATTAATCTTCCAGGGACAATAGGGTTAGAAAAACTTCAGAAGAGAGATGTTTAAGAATAAAAGGAGTTAGTCTGAAAAAAAAATGGGAGAAAATCATGTCCTATAACTCATTAAGGACAGCTTAAATTTTCATGATCTTAGCAATACACTTTTTGAACTTTTGGAGCAAGATGTGGGCTAGATGCTGATAATATGAACTAATCATTAAGAGTGATATTCAGATACTTTGAAAATGTCAAAAGCCTTATAAATATAACTCTTCATCATATCGATATTTAAAAATTCTGTTTGGGATTTTTTTGGCCTTATTTGTACATTTCCAACAAGAACTATCTCTGAGTGAAAAGTAGGCCAACTTTTCCTAAGGCATTTGACTAATAGTTCAGAAAAATGACTTGATTTTATCTTATGCTTTCATAGCTATTAAGATATAAAAGTTTGGCCTCAGTATATGTAAGTTCACTTAAAATATATATTTGTTTCTTTCACTATAAGGATTCTTGTGAAATACAGAACTAATACCTGCATTTTTTTTAACTGCACCATTGACATGTAGTTTATTCCCTCAGTGATTGCTGTTTTTGAGATCCTAGAGAATTTACTTTTAAAAAATATAAATCTACCTAACCTACTCCTCCCCACCCCAGACAAGTTCTCAGCTGAAGCATTTGGATTTATAAAGATTTTAGAAAGAGATTACCCAACATTCTCTCTTATCTTACAATAAGATATATTCCCTTGGGATGAAATCTTGTTCAGTACTAAGACTAGTCAGCCAAATGGATTTTTTGGTTGGCTGAACTCGCAGACACTTAGACACATCAATAGAAGGGCCATTGCTTTATCCAGTGACTATATCAAATAGCTATTGTTAGGATGTAAAGGTCTCAGTCAATCAGGACTCAAGAGTCTCAAAATTCTTTTTTGATTTCTCTTTAAGAGCTATTTAGATCAGACTTGAGAACACAGAACCATTCTTGTTCAATAAGAGATGAAGTTGGCTATGAGACCAAAGGGACTTTTACTTCAATGGAAAGTAAGAGGAAGAATAGGAGTAGATCTCAGAATGATAGAATTTTAGTGTAGGAAGGGCCCTTAGAAGTAGCTAAGCAAATTCTTTCACTGCACATACGAGAAAACTAAATGCAGAAATGTTAAATGTCTTCCAGAAGCCATGCAGTCAGTTTTCCCATGAAGTGCCAGAAAGTGCCTTTAGTGTAGGACTCAAATTCAGGCTTTTGACATTACCTCCCAATTAGTTTATATAAATACACACCAAGCTACAGTGATAACATTGAAATATATTCATACCCTGATTTGAATATGCTACAATTTCTATAATCCTGCTTTCTTCACAATTTGAACAGGCACCTCATTTTTCAATATCCTTTTCTAATATTCTGGAAATTTTCAGATATGCATTTTAGTCATGATTTTGGTCACTGTCCACTTGGAAATAAACTGGATGATGCTGTCTAAATATATGAGTTTTGGAGGAAATATACACAGAAAAAACATGTGAAAACATAGCTGCAGACAAGCTGGAACCAAAAAGTCTTTGGGGCTGTAAAAGATAAGTTCAAGGGGTGCCTGGGTGGCTTAGTCATTTAAGTGTCTGCTTTCAGCTCAGGTCATGATCCCAGAGTCCTGGGATTGAGGCCCACATCGGGCCCCCTGCTCAGCGGGGCGTCTGCTTCTCCGTCTCCCTCTACCTGCTGCTCCGCCTTCTTGTGCCCTCTCTCTCTCTCTCTGTCAAATAAAATCTTAAAAAAAGAGACAAGTTCAAGGTAAACTGATGATACAACAGAGTTGAGAGGAAAACAAGACTAACATGGTGATGCATAATCAATCAATAGATGAGAGCTCTGAACAATCCTCCATGGGTACATGACGGGAGTGGCAAGAATGACTGTTTTCACAGATACTCCTCCCGAGTACGGTGGGGGCTCGTTGGCCACTGGGGATATCGGATGTCTGTTTATCAAGGCCCCAGTGCTGGTGCTGCTGCCACTGCTATGGCTCTAGCCACATTCAGCTCCTCAGGGGCAGGCACAGAATAGGCAGACAGTTGAACTTAACCAAGTATTTGGTTACAGTCATAACAGGCTGGAACAATAGAAAAAAGAGGGGTCCAGATGCTGAGGCTATATGCAGGGGAGTAAATGTACGGATGATTTGGAATCCAGCCCGAGGAATGAGAGAGGTGAGGTGGAGAGTAAGTGAAGGTAGCATCAATAGGATGGGTGGTTAAAGATTGCTCAAGCAAACCAGAAAGAGAGGAGGGGGCCGTCAGACAGGGGGCTTTTGCAAATGAGAGTTTGAAGGTGTTGCACTTACTAGTAATGAGAAGGTGTAGAACAAGGGCCAGATAATAAACATTTTCAGCTTTGCAGGCTATGGGGTCTCTGTCTCAACGACTCACTCTGCCACTGTAAAATGAGAAGTCATAGACAATATAATAAGCAAGTGAACATGGATATGTTCCACTTAAAAATATAAAATCCATCCTTAGTTTGCAGGCTGGACATGGCTGTAGGCCATAGGCCAGCCCTCTGGTTAAGGTTATAAGCCATGGGCATAAGTGGCAGAGAGGGAGCTTTAAGACATTGGATGTGAAAAGAATTGAGGATTTGAAGAGCTAGAAGTTTGGATGGGTCATCTACACAGGTGTTAAACTCCTCATGAACAATGACAGGAATTCTGTAGGAATCAACACTTGAAACCAAATGCTAAAATCTTCAGTGAACATAGGGAGTGACCAGGTGAATGTAGGAGATACCTGTGAAAATGAATGTTGGTATAATGATGACATGTACGTTAAACATGTGGCATTTTTTTCTTTTTATGACAATGGAGGGGGGTGAATATTGATCTGGAAGCCACAATGGGAAGCAAGGAGGCTGCCAACCACACTTACTTCTAGTGTTATATGGGAAGAGGGAGAACAAACATTCTCCATGTCCAAGGCCTACAGGGAAAGTAGTGTCCTCAAGGCATAGCCTGGTTTCAAGGAAACAAGAAAGCTACAGGAATCTTCAAAGAGCTTGAGGATGGAAGCTTCTTTGCAGATGCCATCCTAGAAGCCACAGTGCAAGTGAAGGGACAGCCCGCTGGGAGGTTGGGTAGCTAAGGGGCAATGCAGAGGGAAAGTCTGGAAAACTAGGAGTTTCTGTGTCTAAGGAGGAGGTTGCAAATATGATGAGGGTAGTCTGCATGACTTTTTTTTGCAAGGAGAAATAATGCTGAATAATGGTGAATAATGGGTTCTAATTATAGTCTCCTTCTAGATACAGATCTCTTTGGCTGCTATGGGGTGAGACAGGCAGTATTTTAAAATGGGATAGGGAAAGGGAGGGGCTGTTTTACAGGATTGTGAGGATCCCTGTGGGGTCCTCCTAGCTCCTTCTGAGGAACCATGCATCCCTTATCATCGTCTTGCCAGTGTCCGGAACAATTACTAGCAGTCCATCTGTGTATAATGAAGACGAATATACCAAAAACATTAATAAAAAGGCAGAATAAAAGAATAGGGTAAGAAATGTACTGATGAAGCAATTGGGGGGAAAAGTAAAAAAAAAAAAATCATCAGCTTAAGCAATCAAGGGAAATGTTCAAGAAGGCAGTGCCTTTGCTGTGGGCCTTGACAGGTGAGATTTTGACAGGGCGCCCCCCAGCAGCTCTGATGCTGCTCCCCAAGAGCCTGTGAGGGCGTTGATGTGCTTGCACGGCTCCCTGACAAGGACTGCTTCCAGGCATGCTGGTTACATCTGTGCATGCTCAATGATGCGAAATGAAAAGGTTTGGTCATTTCAAATTGCCGTGTGTTCTTTTTTGACATTTCCTAAGAGATAAAGAGCTAGAAATGGCCAAATGAGTAAGAGCAAATTGAAAAACCCAGATCATCTCATCTGTTGTCTGCTTTAAAAGGAAGCTGGGGCCTATTTGGAAAGGTACCCAAGGTGGAGCCAAAAAAAAAAAAAAAAAAAAAGACCTGGAAGATTATTTCTATTATTTCTCCAAGGAAATAAGTATCATTAAAAAAAAAAAAAAAGCCTTCTCCTTCCAGACAAGTTTTGGTAAAATGTCGGTATTGCATAAAGCACCATGTTCAGTCAGCCTCTTCAGAGGTACAATTTAGTCAGCAGAGAGCCCGAGGGCCCTTCTAGATCTAGAATGATTTCTTTGTGCTGTCAGAGCAGGAAAGTAATAACTCAATGTTTTCCATTTGGATTTGCTCCTTTAGTCTAGTTTTTAATAAAATTATAGCCATAGGCTATTTTTTTTTTTATAAAATTCCCAAGTTGGTACAAAATTACGTTAGCCTTAAGGGTTCTTTCCCACACTTAGATTCACTTTACCTCAGGTTTTCTATCAGTCTAGATTTAATGTGTGATGGGAAATATTCCCTCTTTACAGATCTGAACATAATTGAAGAAGGAGTTCTAAAGTCCTCATATCAACCAGATATTTCACTTTGGAAGCTTTTATGGATAAAGGCTGATAATGCTTAAACCCCCTCTCCTCTCCTTGGAAAAGTATGCAAGCCGCCTTCAAGAAAAAATACGTTTTCTCCATCAGTTTGTCTTTATCTTCAATATTATAGAAAACAAATCAGTAAACTGTTTCCGAGTAATAAATTACCCCAAAATATAGCTGCTTAAAATAGCAAATACCCATTATCACCTAGTTTCTGAGGCTCAAGAATCTGAGAGGGTGAAGAGCCTGGCTGGTTCTGGCTCAGGGTCTCTCATGAGGTTACAGGCCAACTTTCCGAAGGAGACACGGACATCTCCTGGCTCTGCTGAAGCTGGAGGATCTACTTCTGAGCTCATTCATGAGGTTGTTGACAGGCTCAGTTCCTTACTGGCTGTCAGCTGGAGGCCCACACTCCTTGCCAAGTAGGTCATGTATTTATGACATGCCAATGGCTTCCCTCAGAGCAAATGATGAGGGACAAAGAGAGAGAGGGGGAACCCAAGGCAGAAGCCACCATCTATTGTAACCTCACTTTTGAAAGTGACGTGCTGTCATCTCTGTCATATTCTATTGGTCACACAGACCAACACTGGCACAGTGTGGGAGGGGACAGCACAGGGGTGTCAATACCAGGAGGTGGGGTCATTGATCTATGTTGGGGATCAGTGTAGATATATACCACTCGATGCAAAATTTTCTACAGGCATGCAATGCACATAGATGAACATGGAAATACATGCATACATCATCTTGGAGGCTGGCTATCACTAATATTTAATTTTAATGGTATGTCATGAAATAATCACACAGTTTGGAAAATACAGAAATGGAGATTTAGAGGAGATAACTTGTTGCTTTACTACCCAGAGATCATCTCTGTTACCATGTTGATATATATATATTCTTCCAGAGATTTGCTGTGGTTATGTTGATCACATGGTACATATAACACAGGTTTTTCTGAATTAAAATCTCAAATTGATGAATTCCTTCCATTACAGACAATTGTTACTTTTGTCTACCAATGGGATTCCTACCTTTGTGTATAAATTATTCAATTGTACTCATTCTGCGACTTTAGTTCCCAAACCTGAATTGCTGACCTCCTTCTAAAAAGGACTGATGTGATTGTCTGACTTCAGGGTGTCATGTGGGCGGGAACATTGCCACTCCTTTTAACATCGAGTTGTTTTTCATTTTGGCAGGAAACTGTTGGCTGAGCAACATTACAGGGTGAGGCATTCTGGGTTGGGGGGATTTGGGGGCAGAGCCTGGGAGAATGGGCAAACCTGGAATTGGATTGAAAATGATCAGCAAAAGCTGAAATGGGTCCACAACTAAGATGAAAGCTGAAACACAGGAAAGCTCCTCCTTCCCACAGGGTAGAACTAGTCTAGTCCTTTTGTCTGCATTACTATCTGAAAGCTCTGAAAAGAAGCTTCTCTAGGTGGCAGCTCCCAGGGGGAGGGGGGGCGGGGGTTGGGGTGGTGGTGAGGCAGCGCCACACAGCAGCTCTTGTTCTCTCCCTCTGGTGGTTAAGCTCTGGCCAAACCCTGCTCTGCAGAGGCAAGGCTAGAGGTGAGGTTAGTGACCTTCAAGTCGTGGGGCATATGCCATTTCCAGTGGATATTTTATTTTGCTTTTTGCTATTATTTTTTTAAAAATATTTTTCCTCATAAAAATAAAACTGCACTTTTTCTAAGAGATTCTAACCATTGATGTGGTATTAATACTAACTTTTACTGACACCATTCGAAAAGTATTTTAAGTGTTTTATCTTATTGAATCCAACCACCATGGTGAATGTTATTGTTATACCCTCACTACTACAGATGTAGTGTAGCACAGAGTATCAAGTGATTGGCCCTGAATCACTAAGCTAGGAGTATCAGAGTCTGGTTCCCAAGGGAGCCCCCTTAACCACTGGGTGCTAATATTGCTTCCCAGTGTGTCCCAGGTACAATGCTAAGCAATATGCATATATTCTGTCATTTAATCTTTATTAGACACTTGAGATAGATATTATTGTCCTCATTTTAGAGAGAAGGAAACTGAGGCACAGAGAAGTGAGTTACTTTGGTCAAGCTCCCATGGCTGATACAGACAAAGCTTACATTCAAACCAAAGTTCATCCAGGCTTCTTCTAACTGCTCATATCCCCATATTCCTAGAGTAAGAGAAGAAATCATTTTATGGTGAGCAGCAGATACATAGAGAGCATTTTATGTTAAGAAAAGAAATTCTATGTGAATTAAATAGAGAAAAAAAAAAAAGGTTTGAACAGAGCATGCCAACTGTATTTTAAACCCTTAGTATAATTATGACACAATTTCTTAATTTTTCTTAAAGTTCACTTTTAGTCATTTTGGGTCTCAGATTTAAAAGCAGGTGCTTGGGGGGGCGGAGCAAGATGGCGGAGGAGTAGGAGACCTGGATTTTATCTGGTCCCAGGAATTCAGCTGGATAGGGATCAAACCATTCTGAACACCTATGAACTCAAGAGGAGATTGAAGAAAAGAAGAGCAGCAGCTCTCTGAACAGAAAAGCGACCACTTTCTGGAAGGTAGGACGGGCGGAGAAGTGAATTCGAGGCAATATTCGGGAGGATAGATGGCGAGGGAGGGGCCCTCCATCAGCCGCTTCTGGCAAGTGATAGACTGCGGAGCACAAAATCAGAACTTTTAGAAGTCTGCTCTGCTGAGGGACGTCGCTCCAGTGGCTAAGCGGGGGGTGGAACTCTCGCTGGGACAGTGTGGTCTCAGGACCCTCGGGGTCACAGAAAGACCGGGGGTGCCTGAGTGTGGCAGAGCTCCTGGGTGTCAGAATGGGGAAGCTGGCTGCAGAGACGGAGCTGAGGCGCGGGCTCTCAGCTCGGGGTTGCCATAAACCGTGATCTGCGGCACAGTCGGGCCACTGCTCCTCCAGCAGGGACCCAACAAGCAGCAGATCCAGGGAGACTCCCCTTCCTCCCCTGGGAGGAGCGGCACGGGAGCTCACTGCAGGGATCTGCTGGGTTTGGAGACTCCACATGGGGTGGGGTGCCAGACATAGAAACGCTTGGTCACAGGCCGGGTGAGCACGGAGGGTGGCCGGAGACTGGGGAGATGGGAGTGATTGACTGCTTTTTTCTGGGGGCTCACTGAGGAGAGGGGCCCCGAGTTCTTGGCTCCTCCGGGGTGGCGATTGGGAGGCCGCCATTTTCACTCTTGTCCTCCAAAGCTGTGCGGAAAGCTTGCAGGGAACAAAAGCTCCCGAGAGAAAACCCAAGCAGTTTACTTAGCCCGGACCAGCAAGGGCGGGGCAATTCCACCTCCGGCAAAGACATTTGGGAACCACGGCAACAGGCCCCTCCCCGAGAAGATCAGCAAGAACAGCCAACCAAGACCAAGTTTACCGATCAATGAGGACGGCAGAACTCCAGCGCTAGGGGAATACTGAACATAGAATCCATGGCTTTTTTCCCATGATTCTTTAGTCTTTCAAGGTTAATTTTTTTTTAACTGTCTTTTCTTTTTTTTTTGAATTTTTCTTTTTTTCCTCTTTCAACCAACATCTTATCAATCCCTTTTTTAAAAAACATTTTTATTTTTCATTTTTAGAAGCATATTCTATCCCATCAGAGTAGTTACCTTTATTTTTGGCATATATATATATATAAATTGTTCTCTGTTTAAAATTTTGAGATACAGTTTCTTCTAACAGATCAAAATATACCCTAAATCTCTAGTGTATGGCTTTGTTCTAGTCTCCTGCCTGATCACATTCTCTCCCTTTTTTTTTTT
>NC_138370.1:112592604-112606073 GCF_054177405.1 Leptonychotes weddellii | reverse complement strand
TGGAGTATTGAGGTCTCCTACAATTAACGTATTGTTATCAATATGACTCTTTATTTTGGTTAACAGTTGGCTTATGTAGATGGCTGCTCCCATGTTGGGGGCATAGATATTTACAATTCTTAGATCATCTTGTTGGATAAACCCTTTAAGAATGATATAGTGTCCTTCTGTGTCTCTAACTACAGTCTTTGGTTTAAAATCTAATTTGTCTGATATGAGAATTGCTACCCCAGCTTTCTTTTGAGGTCCGCTGGCATGGAAGATGGATCTCCATCCCTTCACTTTCAGTCTGGATGTATCTTTAGGTTCAAAATGAGTCTCTTGTAGACAGCATATGGATGGGTCCTGTCTTTTTATCCAATCTGCAACCCTGTGCCTTTTTATGGGAGCATTTAGGCCGTTCACGCTGAGAGTGATTATTGAAAGATATGAATTTATTTTCATCATGTTGCCTGTGAACACCTTGTTTTTATAGATTGTCCCTGTAAATTTCTGTTGTATATCACTCTTGAGGTCTTTCTCCTTTTATAGAACCCCCCTTAATATTTCTTGCAGGGCTGGCTTAGTGGTCACATATTCTTTCAGTTTCTGCCAGTCTTGGAAGCTCTGCATCTCTCTATCCATTCTGAATGACAGCCTTGCTGGATAAAGTATTCTTGGCTGCATGTTCTTCTCGTTTAGTACTCTGAATATGCCTTGCCAGGCCTTTCTGGCTTGCCAGGTCTCTGTGGATAGGTTTGATGTTATTCTGATGTTCCTCCCTCTGTACATAAGGAATCTCTTCCCCCTAACTGCCCTTAAGATGGTTTCCTTGGTTCTAAGATTTGCGAGTTTTACTATTACATGACGGGGTGTTGGCCTCTTTTCCTTGATCTTGGAGCGGTCCTCTCTGCCTCTAGGACACGAATGTTTATTTCATTCCCCAGATTAGGGAAGTTCTCAGCTAGGGTTTGCTCAAATATATCTTCTAGTCCTCTTTCTCTCTCCACCCCCTCCAGGATTCCAGTAATTTTGACATTGGAACGCTTCATGGTGTCACTTATTTCTCTGATTCTATTTTCATGGATTCTGAGTTGTTTTTCCCTGGCCTCCTCTTTTCCCTTTTTATCTATTGAATGGTCTTCCAAGTCACTAATTCTTTCTTCTGCCTCACTTACCCTAAGTGTTAGATTATCTAGATTCGACTGGATCTCATTGATAGCATTTTTAAGTTCTGCCAATTCAGCTCTCATTTCTGCCCTTAGAGACTCTATGTTGCCATTAATTGATTTCTCCATTGTAGCTATTGTCTTCACAATTGCTAGCCTGAATTCCATCTCTGACATCTTGGTTATATCTGAATCCATTTGTAAATCTGTGGCATAAGTCATAATCTCTGAGTCTTTCCTATTTTGGGGGTTCCTCCTCCTAGTCATTCTGTTGATAGGTGGTTGAGGGAATGTATAGAGTCCAAATTATTGACCACAACCCAAGCAAGATGCACCTATTTTCTAGGGACTTTAGGGTTGCTGGCCTCTTTTTCTCCCAGCCTGTCTTCTGGGGGAAGGGCCTGCCACACTATTACTCAGGCAACCCTGTTTGGGTGGAGTTGCCCTGCCTCCCTATGGTGGGGGTTGGGCTTAGTGGGAACTGTTTTTTGGGGGCTTTTGTTCTCTGGCAGCTTTCCCTCGCAGCTTTCCACGTCTCTTCTGAGAGTCAGAGCAGAAGAGATTGTTTCCAACCCTCTGCCTCAGAGCAGAGAGATCGCAGTCTGTTCTTCAGTGAGCTCTCCAGGCCACACTGTCTCCATTTCTGTCTGTGCTGCTATAAGCTGCAGCATCCTGGGTTGTGCGCCCCTCTGCAGCGCCCCCAGTCCTGCCTCCAGGTCAGGTTATGTCTCTGCCCTTTGTGCTTCTAAAACCACTAGCCACCCCCAGTTCACCCAGGCGGCCGTGCTGCTCTGGGTTTCTGTCCTGGGGGCTGCCCTAAAGTCCTTTCCCCGCCACTACCAGTCTGCGAGTCTGTGCCCTGTCCCCAGCGTGGGAGGTTATCGCTCACCAGCGGTGTACGATCCCCATGGCCAGGCTCCCTCCTGCTACCGTTTATCCTCCAATATCTGCCCAGGGAATCACCGCTCCCTGCTTCGTACCTTGAAACCAACTGCCTGCAATATTCTGTTTGTAGAGATCCAGATCTTCTTACATCTCAGGCTGATTTCATGAGTGCTCAGAGTGGTCAGTATATATCCAGCTCAATTCCGGGGACCGGTTGGAATAAGGTCCCATACTCCTCCGTCATCTTTTCCTCTCCAATAGACATTCATTTTCAACTGAGGTTAGTGGAGGAGCAACTTCCTTTGCTTAGCTCCTACAATCTAGGGTACAGCTGATATAACAATGTGACCAAGTTATTAACACCCCCTGTACATCCGCACCCAAATGTAACTAAGTTTCTCACCTCTTTAGCTTTTGGACTAGAGTGATGATAAAGTGATGCTAATGATGTAGCCCCACAAACTGAAACTTTTGTATCCACCTTGAAGAAGATGCTTTCTGAATATTTTCAGAAGCAGTCTTGCAATTGTGAATCTCACTTATATTTTTATATTCAATATTTTCACAGGCATTTTCTACTTCACAAAATCTTTTTTTTTTTCATTTACTTAGATTTTGTTCATCAGTTTTATAATTTTTCTCATATAGATCTTGTTAGATTCATACCTACATATTTCATTTTGGAGGGTGCTAATGTAAATGATAATGTGATTTTAATTTCAAATTCCACTTGTCCATTGCTTATGTATATGAGAGCAATATACTTATCTATATCTTGTGTCCTACATCTTTGCTGTAATGGTTTATTAGTTCCAAGAGTTTTTTTGGTTGATTCTTTGGGGATTTCTACATAGACAGTCATAGCATCTACCAACAGACTTCACAAAATCTCTTGAGAAAAGTTTATCCTTAAACCTGGGACTAGAACTTTGGCAATAGAAATATATGACTGACTTTCAGGATAATAAAATTGTTCCTGGATTTCTATCTGTCACTCAGGTTTCTAGCTAACTCTCATTGGCAAGTATTCCTGGAGAGGAATGATGGAATGATAGGAGGGTCTGTCCATCAGGTAGCATGGAAGAAATACTCACATCTCATGATATACTGGTTTGATTTCTTCAGCAGGTTTCAGCAGAGGAAAGATTTGCAGGCAACCATTATTTGTCAGTATATCTGCAAAGTATGTAATGAGGCTTGCTTTCTTTGTTAAAACAGCCTTTGAACATGTAATGATTTTAATTCTGTCTTGGTTGAACATCTTATATAAGTGCAAGATAAGGCAGTTTAAAATATCTTGATAACAGGGCAGCCTGGTTTAGGTGAGGTAGATTTCATTGTAATTTTACATTTTGCAATGATTACCAATATTTTAAATTAAATATTCAGATGTTCATAATAATTCCAAGTAGATAGATGGATAGATAGACATCTGATAAAGCAAGTATAATAAAATGTAAATGGTAGAAACTAGGTGGTAGGTACATGGTGTCACTGTAATGTTTTTTCAATCTTTCTGTATGTTTGATAATATTCATATGTAGGAAAAATAATTTTTTTGAAGATTTTATTTATTTATTTGTCAGAGAGAGAGATATTGAGAGCACAAGCACAAGCAGGGCGAGTGGCAGGCAGAGGGAGAAGCAGGCTCACTGCTGAGCAAGGAGCCCGATGAGGGGCTCAATCCCAGGACCCTGAGATCATGACCTGAGCCTAAGGCAGAAACCAACTGAGCCACCCAGGCATCCTGGAAAAATAATAATTCTAGAACAACATGCCTTATATCATAGGTCAGAGTCTCTAGGGAAAGATCAGGGAGGAGGTGTAAGCTTGGGTAAGGCAGCTTCCTTTGGTGGGAGGCAACTCATGGGGAAGGACTCAGCAGTGAACCTCATTGGTCCATTCTCCTGGCTTCAGGAGGAATGAATGCCTCTAACGTAATACATTGTCCATTCCATCCTGTTCATATCGTTAATGATGTTAAATGACTATGGATGGAAGTTTCATACATAATCATCTATCCATTGATCACACATGAGTTCATATTCATCATATTTTGCTGGTACCCGTTCAAAAACCAAACTTTGGTACAACCTATACGCACTGGCATTTGAAAAGATCAATGATTTTTTTTTCCCCCAGAAAATCAACCTGTGAATTAAAAACAACAACTTAGTACAAGTTAACAGGAATGTGTTTTAATTGACTTGAGAACTGCTATTGTCTCTTATAGAAACTGCTATGTCCACTGTGAAAATCTCCATGTTATTTTTTCCCTTCATGATCGAGTCACCTCATTACACAAAAGTCCAATTAAATGTAGACATATCAGTGTTGATCATTATAAATTTACCAACTAAAGAAGTATACCATTAAATACATCTATTTAGCATGATAATTGCCATTTCTTATATGCTCACTTCATGCAAATCAGAAATTGGTCATATTCTTTAAATACATGTATTGTACTCAGCAAATCTGCAAGATAAGTATTATTATTCATTGAGAAATACAGAAAATTGAGGATTAAAGTGACTGGTGATTTTTCTGTTTCTCCTTTTTTTTTTCAAAACATGAAAATTCTGGTGGTCATGGAACATGGACAGAGGTGAGGAATGTGCCATCATTAGTAGTTACAGCATTGTGTGTGAGAGTAGAGGTCATAACTCATAGTTCATCATTATGACAATTATGCTTTGACTATAGTGATCACAAGGATGAGAGTTTCTTCATCCCTCCCCCACCTCCCTCCCTCTCTCCCTCCCTCCCTCCCTTCCTTCCTTTCTTCCTGTTGTGATAAAAAAACACAGGACATGAGCCTCACCATCTTATCAAATCTTTAAAGTGTACATCACCATATTATTAACTATAAGAACAATGTTGCCCAGCACATCTCTAAAACTTTTTCATTTTGCATAAGTTAAATTTTATACACATCGAAGAACAACTCTCCAGCTCTTGGCAACCCCCATTCTACCTTCTGCTTCAATGAGTTTAACTTCTTTAGATACCTCATATGAGTGAAATCATGCAGTACTCGCCTGCTGTGACTGGCTTAGTTCACTTAACATAACATTCTCAAGATTCATTCGTCGTAGAGCATATGACAGGATTGCCTTCTTTTATGCCTGAACAATACTCATTGTATGTATACATCACATTTTGTTTGTCCATTCATCTACAGATGGACATTTAGGTTACTTCCACATCTTGGCTACTGTGAACAATGCTGCAATGAATATGGCAGTGCAGATAGCATTCTTTTTTTTTTTTCCCTTCAGTTCTTCTGAATAAATAACCAGAAGTAGAATTGTTGGATCACGTGGTAGTTCTATTTTTAATATTTTGAGAAACTTCCACAGTGTTTTCCGTGGCAGCTGTACCATTTTACATTCCCACCAACATTGTGCAAGAGTTCTAATTTCTCCACAAGGGATGTTTTCTTACAATAACTGTGTAGTGTTGACTTCAAAGTGGGTCAGTGGGTCCAGACTTTGATTGTGTGGCATCATTGCTAGGGGCTTGGTCATCCATCCTAATGTCTGGCTTTCCTAAAAATCTCCAGGTAAGAAAAAATGATGGCTTTCCTTTGCTCTGTACCGGAGTATATTTTAAGGAGCCATGGAATTATAATCACTAGTCAGAGAATCACTGATAGGAAGTTCCAAATGTTATAGTGATCTGTTTATGGATTTTTTTCTGTATTATAGAAAAGCAAAAGACAAACCATGAATTTAGATATGGCGTCTTAAAGTGAAAAGATGTATGTGTTGGGGAACTCTGTTAAAATTGTTGCTAATAGCAGAAAAGGATATATAATATTCCTGGTGAGACTGTCAACTGGGACTTCCATCAAAATTAAGAGGTATTTTTTGAGCACAATACAGCCCCAGGCACAATTCAAATCACTGTGGAGTGGTGTGACTGAGACATCAGTGAATTCTGAAAGAGCACATGTTATTTCTTCCTTTTGTGACTGAGTCACTGCCTAACAGAACAGTCCAATTAAACAAGCTGATATCCTGGGTGTTACTTTTGTCTGGGAATCACATTTGGGAAATAAGTACAGGGTCATCGCTAATGAACATCACCTATCATACCGTGCACTCTGTAAGATCCTTCCATTAGTGCTACTGACATTTCACACCTGGGATATCACAGTACTGGTGACAGTTTGGAAACAGGATGCTAGAACTCAAGAGCCTAAGTCAGCTGATGCACTGATAATTGCCAATTGAAATGTAGTCCTGACTTGTTGATAAAAAAAAGATTGCCCTAGGCATAATGGAATTACCTTGGACCTTCTACATTTCTTGGAAGAAAAATGCTAATACAAGCATACACCATCTCTTTCAATGTGCAAGTTATTCTTAATCTGAAAATGGGGTAAAGGAAAAGCTATTTGAAAGGAAGTGAATTCTGAAGCATGAGGATGAGAATTTCTGACCCATGGTTGTAATTTGGGACGGTAGAAGAAGATAATGAGAAGGGACAAGTAGGAGCTGAGCTTAGCTGCTTAGAATGAATGCTCAGACTGAAGCCTGGGTTAAGCCTGAAGAGCTGACAATAATCAGGAAAGGTCAGACAAAGGAAAAATGAAAGAGTAATCATGTGAGGAACTGTTTTTTAACAGCCTCACTATAATCAAAAGAGGAGGTTGAAGGGCCACAAGTAACACAGAGCTACCCATTACACATGTGAAGGTGGTTATAGGGTTCAAGTTTATTTCAGACACCCTAGAGACGAGGGAGCAAGGGTAGAAATTCTGTAAGCGAACCTGCTATATTGCTGATTTCAGCGCTGGCCTGATAAATATTGGGTCCATTGATAGAGAATTTTCCTCTTTACTATTGGGAAAATGTAATTAAAAATAAAAATCTCCCAACCCGTAAAACCTTCCCACAAAGGTAGCAAAAAAACCCAAAACAACAACAAAAAAAACCCAGTTATTTTATTGAGTAAACATAAAAATATGATGCACATGACAGGCAACTTGCTGAGAGCGAAATCTCACCCTTTCGTAGAGTTAAGCAGATACAACCCATTACATACACACTCTCAAGATAAACAATAACTAATACTCAGGTAAGAGGACTTGACAGCACCACTTATCACACAGTGAATTCTAGATTCATCTCCTAATTGGGGTGACCATCTTGTGGTAACTAATTGGTTTTATCCAGAGGAAAAATAAACTTCTCATGTCTTTATGATAGGAGGTAGTTTTGCAACCTGGAGCAAGGCCACTGAGGTTAGACTCCAACCCTCCCACAGAAATTGGGAGATGGGGGCATTATCTCCTTTGATGTTTACATTTCAAAGAGACAGGTTCTTAGATCCTTGAGAAAGACATGCTGGTGTCATAAAGCTGGCAAAATTCCTGTCTATTTTTCAGATTTATACACATTTCAAAGAGGGGGTAAAGTAAAAAAATTACAAATTTCCTAAAGTAAATGCTCTAAGACAAGGAAGTGAAGGTAAGTCTGTTACATTATTTTTAACAGGGAGCATTAGCCTGTTATTTTTAATTTGTACTTCTTACATTATTCATGAGTAACATTTCTGGCAAACTCCATTCTCTGGCACAATAGCTCTTGATATTTCTGAGCATTGTGACTCTTACTTAACATAAAAGAAAAAAAATCTATGCACCATTTCTCTGTGATAGTAGTTGTATACTTAGTACCCATTTACTGAGAAAATACATACTAATCAAACACTACTATGAATTCAGATACTCTTTTAGATCAGTTTGTATTTTATTACTTTAGACATTATCCGTATCTATTTAAAACTAGTAGTATCTATATATGCAAAGCATAATGGTCTTTAGCATTTATGGTCCTTTAGTATGTATGTATGTAAGTAATCTCTACACCCAACGTGGGGCTCAAACACACAACCCCAGGATCAAGAGTTGTGCCCTCTTCTGACTTACCAGCCAGGCGCTCCAAACTATGTTCCTTTAAATAACACTTCCCACTCCATTATTGGCTCAAAATATGGAAAACACTAGTATTAACTAAAATAGCTTCTGATCAGCTGAAATTGTTGCTAAGAAGTCACCTGGATGCTGATATTATTGCATATCAACATCAAATTGCGTTTCAAAATCAATTACTTGATTAACAAGGCATGAGTCTCAGGACACCGTTTAGCAATTCCTGATTCTAATTCACACAGAATCTGGCAGATCTGATTTTCTGAAGTCTCAGACCATTACTCTATGGAGTCCCTCAAGGTTGTCTTAGAGAGGACTGAATGAAAAAGCAAGAGGTAGGAGTTATAGCTGGGGCAAGGTAATGTCAGGTTGTATCTGCTCAGTGCTGGCTGCCCCTAAATGGCTGGAGTCAAAGGTGGGTGGCCAGGAAGACCCAAAGGAGGGTATAAGATCTGCTTGATTCTATTCCTAGTTTGCACCACACAGTTACACTCATTAAGTTCATCCCATCACAAAGCTTGTAGGGTGGTATCTGACAACAATTCCTGAAAAAGATATAACAGCAGAGGGTTAATGAAATAAATTATTATATCCTGAAGCCTTCATCCTGTATGTATGTGATGAGTGAGCGATCTCATTCCAGTGTCCCATGTGGAAGATTTGCTTTTTATTCACATGAGATGGTTTATTTGGAAAATGATCCCAGGGAGAAAGTCTAAGGGACTGGAGATAGTACAACGGAGAAAGAAAAAAGGCCAATGTAAAAGTATAGTATAATTAGGTTACTGAAATTGGTTCTTGGAGTTTGATCCTGCCACAAAGTTCTGAGGAACTGTTCAAAAGAGCCTCAAAATTGCCCACCTGCAGGATGGAAGGAGGGAACATTTATCTACTGCTTCTCATCCTTTTTTGCTTGTGGGTTGCCCTGTGGAGTGTTAGCTTCTTTATACATCCAGATCCATTCATGTCAGTCTCTCACCGAGACCTCAGGGAGCCCAGGGCAATACAGCCGGGCATGTGAAGAGAGGTGCTGACAACTGTCAGGTCACAGTACACAAAGCTGGTTGCAGGAGCAAAGGTTGGAATATAAGTCAGGGTTGAGAGAAAGTGAGGTGGGGATATAGGAGTTGTCCAGTACAAGGACTCGCATTGTGGCCTCCTTCAAAGCTGCTTCAGTGATAAAGGTAGGCCTTCTCCTGGATGCCTGTTGTGTCACTGGGGAAAGGTCTTTGATGTGGAGCCACCTAATTTTTTCAAACTTCCTTTGTTTTCTTAATCAAGACAATTGGGATGTAAGAGAAAACGATGGATATTTTACTGGTATAACTTGAAGAATCTAAAACTTAATATGTCCCAAACCCATGATTCTTCCCTGTGACTACTTTTTAATGGTATACTCTTTCTCAACAAATGGCACTAGCCTTGACTCAGTTTCTCAGATCACACTTTGGAGGTCATGAGTCTTTTCTTATATTCCATCAACACACCCGGAGTCTTGCCTGCTGCACCTTTGCAACGTATTACAAACCTTCCACTTCACACCACCCCAACTCCCCACACACTACTCACAGGCAGCACCACTTCTCATGTGGATTATCCCAATAGCCTCCTGACAGTTCTTCTTGGTCCCAGTCTTACCCTCTATAGTCTGTTTTCTGTACAGTAGTCAAAGGGGCTAGTTACTTTTAAAAATAAGCCATGTTATTTCTTGTCTCAACATTTCTACCATTCCATCAGGTTTCAATTAAAACCCAAAGTCCTTGTTATGGGCCATTGCTACATCATCTGATAGGATATTGGATATATATATTATAAATGGACCTATCTCTATATATAATAAATGCATTATATATATTTTAAATATCCATACTATAAATTATATATATGTAAATGATCAATGAGTCTGTGGCCTCAGTTCCTACCACTCTAGCTCTTGCTCTCTGGCCTCTAGTTACTCCGACCTCCCCGATATTTCTCAAACTTACCAAGCATGTTTCTATCCAGGCCTTTGCATTTGCAATTTCTTATACTTGGAGTGGTTTATTCTCTACATTTGTACTTCAGTTCGCTTCCCAAAGAAACTTCCCAGAACCCTTTGTTTAAAATAGACCCCTATCATACTATATTCTCTTATCCTATTATATTTTTCTTCATATAACTTATATATAATATATACATATTGTATATAATATGTGTGTGTATGTGTGTGTGTAAATTTGCTTCTTTCACTCACTAGAATATTTGCTACATAAGAGCATGGACTTGAATTTAATTTACCATTTTATGCCTAGTTTCTAGAACTGTTCTTGGCACATATGGGTTCGATAAATCTTGTTAAGTAGATAAATTAATTGAATCAGACCAAATGGCACTTGTGTTGTCAGATAGATTTCCCTTTAACTCGATGTGTTCCTCAGAAGCTACTGGTTAATAATGAGAAAAGAAAGAACAACACCACAGCATCCCTGTAGTATTGGTCAGCATTAGCTGACTTCCGTACAGCCACAGCCATAGTCATATTTAATTTATGTTCACTTCATGAGTCTAATGAGGGTCTTCTGGGAGTATTATAATTTAGGGGCCAAGTCTGATAAATACTCCATGTTCTTCAATGTCCTGAAGTCGTATAGCCAGCACATGAGAGATGGAGCTCGGATTGTAGAGGACATTTTAGAAGCCTCTATTGGAAATGGCACACATCATTTCCACCAACACCCCATTGCTCAGAATTTAATCCTATGGCCCTACCTAATTGTACGGGAGGCTGGAAAATAGACTTTAGCTGTGTGCTAGGGCAAAATGTAACTGTATTAACTCTGTCACAACAGACATATGGATGATCTTCTTTAATCCTTAAAAATCCCTGAGCGATAAGTACTCTATCCCCATTTAGAGATTAAAAACTTTGACCCTCAGAGAGGTTGAGCTATAACCAAGATCATATAGCTAATGATTATGTGGCAAAGCCAACACTTCACTCCAGGTGTCCTGTGATTTTCCCTGTCATTTTGGGTACTGGAAATTCCACAACACCAATCATTTTGACGAGTTAGACTTTGCCCAAGATTTTATCTGCGCTTACAGATCAATTAAGAGTGAATATAAGCTTTGCACTTGAATATTTTTTAACATGTTTGTTAACATACTGTGATTTTTCTTTATGGTTCAGTCCCATTCACTGTTTATAAGGTATCTCTGTCATTCACTTCTTTGATCTGACCACAGTATTTCAATACTTTTCAATAATAAAAATTATATAACAAAAATTTTTATTCTACTTTTCCATCGACTTGGATATGTATTGAAAATCTGTTGATTATATGCAACTAATGAATTGTTGAACACTACATCAAAAACTAATGATGTACTACATGTAGGCTAACTGAACATAATAAAAAAGAAAAGAAAATCTCAGTTGATGGCCTGAAATATATAGCCTTATTGATTAATGTTTCCAATTTGTTTCATTTTAATCATCCCACTTTGTATTTGAGACATGAATTGTGCTTGATTACCTCCAGTTGCCAAACACTGATACTTTGGGAAGAATTATATCCCTATCAATTGAGGATAATTAAGTGGATCATCAATGAAATAAGATTCAACTTGAATCAGTGAAAGTGTAAGATGTAGTTCAAGGCCAAATTAAAAAATTCATAGAAAACACCAGCTGGGAGGTTTTGTTTATAAGGTATCTCTGTCACTCTGGTGCTGGTTCTCTTGTGTTGTAGGTTTAGAAACTACTAAAAAGCCCTTCAAAATCTCACTCACAAAATAAGTTTAAAAGATAATGATGACTAATATAGAATCTTAATTCTTCATTTATAGTAAAGTATGTAACATTTAGTGAGTACAGCACTCATTTCCTTTGTCCAGGACACCCCTTCCTGCTTTCAAGATACCGAGTAAACAAAATTATAGGCCTAATGATTTCAGAGCAAATAAAAAATTATGAAATTTGGTAGTTTTAAAGGAAAACATACCTAGGAATTGTTAAGACTTGACAAAATACTTCCATATCATAAAATTAAAACACAAAGCAAAACAATAACAATAATAAATCTTCCCTAGGGAATAGAAAGCCCTTGTACACTGGATATATTTCCATATCTTGAAGATAGTGGGATAAATACATGGCCAAATTCATTTTATCTCTTTCAACATTTTCTTAGATTCACATATCCCACCTAGGCTTCTCTGTGAATATATTCTTTCTTCAGAGAGATCACAGACGTTGGTAAGACTAGAGTGTTCTGCAATCAAAATAGTTTTCAGGGGAGCAGTATTTTTAGTGGAAAGGGCATAGAATTTGAAATTAGGCAGATCTAGGATTAAACCCATTTAACAGCCATTTATCTGATAATTTTTAAAATTTTATTTTACTGTGTAAGAACACTTACCATGAATCTTCCCTTTAAAATTTTTAAGTATACAATACATTATTGTTGACTATAAGTACAATGTTGTAAAATAGATATCTAGAGCTTATTCATCTTGCTTAACTGAAAGTTTATGCTCGCTGATTAGAACTACCAATTTCTCCTCCACTTCCCTCCTGGCCCCTCACAACCACCATTCCACTCATTTTGATTCTATGAATGTGACTATTTTAGATACTTTACGTAAGTGGAATTATGCAGTATTAGTCTTTCTGTGACTGACTTACTTCACTTAGCATAATGTACTCAACATTCATCCACATTGTTGGATATTGTAGAATTTCCTTCTTTTTAAAAGACTGAGTAGTATCCCATTGTACTTATATACCACATTTTCTTTGTCCATTCATCTGTTGAAGGACACTTAGGTTGTTTTCACATCTTGGCTATTGTGATGCAGCAATGAACATATGAGGGCTAATATTGCTTTGAGGTCCCGACTTCAATTGTTTTGGATAAATACCCCAAAGTGGGATTGCTGGATCTTATGGTAGTTCTATTTTTAATTTTTTGAGGAACATCCATAATTTTTTCCATAGTGCCTGCATGAATTTGCATTCCCACCGACAGTGTACAATGGTTCCAATTTCTCCACATCCTCTCCAACACTCATTGTGTGTGTTTGTTTATAATAGTCCTCTTCACAGATGTGAAATGATAGTTCATTGCGCTTTTGATTTGCATTTCCCTGATAATTAGCGATGTTGAGCATCCTTTCATATACCTGTTGGCCATTTGTATGTCTTCTTTGAAGGAATGTCTATTAAAATCCTTTGCCCATTTTTAAATTGGGTTATTTGGTTTTTGCTGTTGAGTTGTAGAAATTCTTTGTATATTATAGATACTAATCTTTTATCAGATATGTAGTTTGAAGATATTTTCTCCCAATCCACAGGTTGTCTTTTCGTTTTGTCAATTGTTTCCTTTGCTGTGCAGAAGATTTTTAGTTTGAGATAGTCCAACTCATCTACTTTTGCTCTTATTACCTGTGCTTTTCTTTCTTTTTTTTTTAAAGATTTTATTTATTTATTTGACAGAGAAAGACACAGCGAGAGA
>NC_138370.1:112582541-112592504 GCF_054177405.1 Leptonychotes weddellii | reverse complement strand
TCCAACACCATTTTTGAAAGAGGCTATCCTTTCTGTGCTGTAGATAACATAGCACTTCTTCAGAACCCTCAGAATCTTCTGTTATTTGATCTTACTATAAACTACACATGTATTCTTTTCTTATCCTGGTTATCTCAAGGGCCAGACCTACTTGAATCATACCCTGAACATACTGAGAGTTCTTTCCTCTTCCCGGCTCCAGTCAAAGCTAGCCGCCTTCTTTGTCATTCAATGAATAGGTCAGAATACTGTTCCTCTGTTTTCAGAACCTGCTATTTTCAGAACCTGAAAATGTGAACCAGACATTGTACGTTTCTCTTTGTGCTGGAAGATCTGGGATATAAATATCCTCTTTTACATTGGAAGGAATAACACAACATGCCACAGATTACTGGATGATTGAAAATGTCACTAATAAGGCAGGACCTTGAGTCTTTGCAGGTTGTGCTATTTAACCTCTCCAGCACATTTGTCTTACCTAAGCCACCAATTTACATTTTTAACAAATTAACATAATTTCATAGATATAGTAGTTGATGTGATGTTCTGTGGAATGTTTATTTGCTCAAGTGACTGAAAAGACCAGGGAAATTCAAACAGTATTGGAGTAAGACAATCGTGCATGTTGTTGTCCATCCTATTTAAATGTAAACTGTTTCTGGATCCTCCTTACTGGTGAGGATGGACAAGAATGCACTCATCAGATCAGTGGCTACATAACATGTGCTGGATCTTTGTTAATTGGCTCTAGCATAGATGCCATATCTGACACAGAAGCTGAAATTTGGGCTTCTATTGGGCAATATCCTGATTTATTTAAATTTTGTAGGGGCCAGACTTTTGAATTAAGTGGGATATGATGAAGGCCAATACCCCAGCAAAGTTTATGCCTTAAGTGTGGGGCTTCTACATATTACCACCTAAATCTAGTACAATTATACATTTAGGGAATGAGAACTAGTGAGTGTGATCACAATTGTGAACTGAACCTACTCTAAGACAACATTTATTACCTAGATAACATCTTTACATATTCTATTGGAGAGATGATAATGGCACTTTAGACCTCCAAATATCAATGCCAACATATCAATGTATACTAACATTTTCAAAAGATTGGAGAAATTCTCTTTTTCTCAATGTATGGTTAACCAAGTAAATGGCTATAGGTCCCTTTAGGAAAGGATGGGGGAAATTACTAGTGAATATACTTGTCACAGTTTTGTATGAGTTTCCTCACACGATCCCAGAATTTTCTTTTCTTTTTTTTAAAGATTTTATTTATTTAAGAGAGAGAGAGAGAGAGAGAGCATGAGAGGGGGGAGGGTTAGAGGGAGAAGCAGACTCCATGACGATCAGGGCATCCCATGAGGGACTAGATCCCAGGACTCCGGGATCATGACCTGAGGCGAAGTCAATCGCTTAACCAACTGAGCCACCCAGGCGCCCCCAGAATTTTCTTTTCATCAATGAGTTCTGGATCTGAAAACCAACTTGGGTCCAGAAATTGTGCATGAGATCCATTATATTTTTTCATTGATTTTTTTCACATTTTATTATGAATTTTATGAATTTTTATGAATTTTATATGTAGATATTTTTGACTCAAAATGCATTTTCCTTATGCTTTTCTTTTTTAAAGGATTTATTTATTTTATTATTATTTTTTCTTTTCTTTTTTTTAGATTTTATTTATTTATTTGTCAGAGAGAGAGAGTGCACAAACAGGGCGAGCGGCCAGCAGAGGGAGAAGCAGGCTCCCCGCTGAGCCGGGAGCCTGATGTGGGACTCAGTCCCAAGTTCTGGGATCATGACCAGAGCCGAAGGCAGACGCTTAACTGGCTGAGACACCCAGGCATCCTGAGATTTATTTATTTATTTGGAGAGGTGGGGCAGCACAGTGGGAGAGGGAGAGAGCATCTCAAGCAGATTCCCTGCTGAGTGCAGAGCCTGACGCTGGGCTTGATTCCATGACCCTGAGATCATGACCTGAGCCAAAATCAAGAGTCGGATGCTTAACTGACTGACCCACTCAGGTGTCCCCCTTACGCTTTTCTTAATAACATTTTCTTTTCTCTAGCTTCCTTTATTATAAGAATACAGTGTATGATACATATAGCATACAAAATCTGTGTTAATTGACTGTTTATGTTATTGGTGATGCTTTGAGTCAACAGTATGTTATTAGTAATTAAAGTTTTTGGAGAGTCAAAAGTTATATGTGGATTTTTAAAAAGATTTTATTTATTTATTTGAGAGAGAGAGAGAGAATGAGAGAGGACAAGAGAGAATCTGAAGCAGACTCCACACTGACCACAGAGCCTGACGAAGGTCTCAATCCCATAACCATGAGATCATGACCTAAGTTGAAACCGAGAATTGGATGCTCAACTGACTGAGTCACCCAGGTGACCCATATGTGGATTTTTGATTAGGGAGAGGGGTTGTGGTGTCCCTAACCCTCATGTTATTCAAGGGTCAACTATATTTAGTCTTGGAATAAAGAATACTATTTTACTCTCCACATCCTTCACCTTCCTTGTTTTCCACACAAACACTTTTGGCAACTAGGCAAGCTTTTGTCACTTCCTCTGAATCAGTATATTTATTATGAATCCAGCAGAGGGCTCTCCAAAAGATTTGCTTGAAACTTGGAGCTGTAAAGCTATTAAATAGTGTGAATAGCTCTGAACCTTTTGGCTTTTCTCCAACATACTCCCTCTTACTAAAAGGGAAGAAAAAAAGCCAAAACAAGTGAAAGACAGAAGGAAGAGTATTTATCCTCATGAACACTTACATTTTCCATTCATTGATATTCCCAATGGGGCAGTGGGTTAGGACTTAGGTATATATAGAACAAAAAAAATATTTAAAAATATTATGTATATTATATATTAATAGAAATATAGCAGATATTTTATCAATATAAATATATTAAATATAAACATATTTTATAAAAAATATACTATATATAATCAATTATATGTTATATTTTATATGTCATATAAATATATACAAACTCCACATATATAACAAGATTCTCCACTGCTCTTCTCCTTTTAACGGTGGTTTAAACTTCATACGTTACACACTTAGCTGTGTTCATCCCACCTTATGCCTTTATGATTCTGAACTAATAAATCACTAAAGACAATATTTTAGTTTAAATTGTTGCAGCACAATTTTGCTTTTAATCATTTGAAGGACAGTAGCAGCAAACGGAATCTAGTTTTGTCTCACTCGGTGACCCTCACCCGCAAGCACGTTTAATTATAACCCTCCTCATTTTGATTATAGTACTTTGCTAATTTGAAATTCCACCTAGTCAATTAATGTAGCTTGTGGTATCTGTAGAAAATCATGAACCCATGGTTACAATTTTAATTATAGCATACATTTTACAAATCTCTGCCATCCATCTCCAAGGACATTCTCCTTTGTGTAAAGTGTCATGAAATTGGTCTGCTTCCTTTGACTTAATATTGCCTTCTTGAAATATAATGAATAGCTTTTGGTGACAGCATCCCTTTCCCGGTCTGCATTGGTGAGAATCATGAAGTGCACTAAGAGGTATTTTGCTAAACGCAGGTACTGGAGCAAATGTGCCATTTATAAAATGTCATCGTGACATGTGGCATTTTTGAAACACTGAAAGACCTTAGTGTCGAACAAGCTAACAGAAAGTCATAAAGGCTCTTTTGAAAAGAAAAAACACTGAGAAGAAAAGTGTAAAAAAAACCCATAAAGTGTATCATTCATAAATATATGTGCTTACTTGTCAGATTTCCACAAGTTTAAAATTCTAAGGAACATTACTGCTGCCTTTGGACCATTAACCAATAATAATGACAGCAATTGCAGAAAGGATAAGCATAAGGAGAGCTAAGACTTTTCAATTCAGGTGTCTATGGGTTTGTAGTATTATGATTTGATAAGAAATAATATAATTTATAGTGTCATAAGCAAAAGCATGTGAATTATTTATTTCCAAATTTCATGTCCTATTTCTTTTTTTTTTTTTTTAAAGATTTTATTTATTTATTTGACAGAGAGAAACACAGCGAGAGAGGGAACACAAGCAGGGGGAGTGGGAGAGGGAGAAGCAGGCTTCCCACCGAGCCGGGAGCCCGATGCGGGGCTCGATCCCAGGACCCTGGGATCATGACCTGAGCCGAAGGCAGACGCTTAACGACTGAGCCACCCAGGCGCCCCTCATGTCCTATTTCTTTCTAAAAAATACCTAACATATTTTAATTCTAACTACACAAATATAGCATATCCAAGACTCTCATTAAAAAAGTCTTGACTTCAGAGATTATATATGATGGGGCAATTAATTTATAAAGTTATGAAAGAATATTGAAAGGTAGTATCTCCATGGTCAAGGTAGGACATAAATATGTTGGCCATTGTAATAGATCCTGTATGATCCCATCACTGCAAATTTGTTTACCAATTAAAGTTCTTGTTATAAGTTATAAGGTTCTTGAGGTTATACCCATGTTTCATTTGATGGCTCAGAGTAAAGATATTAGCCTAGAATCTCATAGTGTCATGTTTAACAGCTCAGGCCCCAGAGCCAGACTGTTCTAATTCAAATCTTAGCTCTGCCTCTTATTAGCTGTATGACCTTGGGCAATTTATTCAAACTCTTCGTGTCTGTTTTCTCATCTCTAAAAATAGGTGTAACAGTGAAGTTTTGTAGTGAATAAAAACCAAACCAAACCATAATAAGCACTTAGAACAGTGTATGTTCTCAAATATTATCCATTATTAATATTATTTTTACTTTTATTACCCATTAGGCAGTACTTGCCACAACTAGGTCTTTATCACGAATGTTTGCTCATTTCCATTGTGTGTCAGTGCACACTGTTTGCATCACAGAGAAAGAAAAGAAGAGGGTGAGAGGGAGGAAGGAAGGCTGAAAACTGTGGAAATTAACATTTTCAAGTCAGGTACCATAAAATGCCTTCACTGCACACAGTGATCATCCACGGAGTATATTTTCCTATGTCTCTCTGTTAATTCTCTCAAACGTTGACTGATGTCTCACCTACATATTGATTTCATTATTTGAGTAATGCCATTTTGCAGCCTTGTCACTGAGACAGGAGACTGAGAACTTCATGGTCATGCTCACCACTGTGGTCATGGTGCGTGGACAAGCACCCCCCAATAGCTCTTACTAAGTGCTTATGAATGACTGAGGTCTTCAGGTCATCAGCGATGTGTTTTTGAAAAGCCTCTACCATCTTCTCCAAAATCTCCTTCTTCCTCAGCCTGCTTGGAAGCATAAAGACAGAATCATTATTATTCTCACTCATCATTCACCTCCCCCATGGTCCCACCTTAGCAAGTAGGAGTTTAAGGCCTCAAGGAAGAAAAAAATATATATAACTTAGGGAGGAAACTGGCAAGGCCCAGAACACAAAATAATCAAAACTATAAATCATAAATGGATATGCTTAGGACCGTAATGCCTAAAACCAAATGATTCAGTCAGCAGGAGCAGCAGGTTTTTACGGGTAATTCATGAATGGTTATTTTGCATATGTTGGTTTCAGGGACCTGGGAGGCTTCCCGTTTCCCTATGCTCTTCCTGCTTATGCTCTGCTCTCCAGACATCTGAAGTTCTTATCACTTCTGAAAAATGCCAAACCCACTTCTTCTACTTGATATTTCTGTCCTTTTCTAGTGTGGTTCTAGATCACCCCTTTGGAGATTGATTTTGTTGTTGAGATTGTACTTCTTCTTTGAAAGCTCTTATCACTCCCACTGGTAAGTTGAGTTCCCCTTATGCTGTGTTCTTTTTACATTGATTGTAAGGATACCACAGCATTTATTTTATTACACTGTAATTTTCTATTCCGTTTGTCTTCCCTACAAAACTGTGTCGGATAGTGGAAGCTGTGTTTGCTCATCTCTTATCCCCAGTCCTAGCCTAGCGCCTGGAAGCACAGCATAAGTGCTTGATAAGTGTTTGAGGAATGAATCTATAGATGTAGAACATTTTCTTTATTATTTGTAATAAGTAATTATTACTTAGTAATTAAGGAATTGGCAATCAAGTTCTTAGTCAATCAGACCCCTAAATTTGAAGTTATCTTTGTATTTTCGTTTCTTCTTTATCTTTTATATATAATTATTCAATATTTAAGATAGTTCTCAATTTCCTTTCCAGTGCCAGAGTTTTTGTTCAGATGCCAACTGTCACGTGTTTGCAATATTAAAATAATCATTCAGCTGGTATTGTTAACTCTGGTCTTTCTCCATCCAATCAATCATATGCATTTCTAAATGTTTATTTTTTCTAAAATACCTACTAATCTCTAAAAGTCTCTAATTTCAAATCTCATTTATTTTTAATAGGGTGATACATATGTGGTAAGTAAATTAAAAATCTAATGTAAATCACCCTTCCACCCCATCTCTCACTTCATAGAAAACCATAGTTATCAGTTTCTTGGATGTCTTTCTAGAAAATCTCTCTGCATATATCTGTGTGCATGTGTGTGCCGATGTGTGTAGAAAGCATCTACTTTTTTCCTTGAAAGTGGTAGAATAGTCTATATACACCATTCTACATCTTGCTTTTTTAACTTAATAATATGTATGGGAGATTGTTGCTTGTCAATAGCTTTGGATCTGAATAATTCTTTTTTTTTATGAAGAATCTTTTATTGTGTTTAAATATATATAACAAAAGTACCATTTTAACTAATTTTAAGTGTGCAATTCAGTGGCACTAAGTACATTTGCAATGTTGTGCAACCATAAGCACCATCTGTGCCCACAGCTTTTTCATTATTCCAAACAGAAAGTTTGTACCCATTAAATAATAACTCCCCATTGCATCCTTTCTTCAGTTCCTATTAACTTCTTGTCTACTTTCTGTCTCTATGAATTTTTCTATTCTAGGTAACTAATACAAGTGGAATCATGCAATATTTGTCTTTCTTTGTCTGGCTTATTTCACTGAGCATGTTTTCAAGTTCATCTGTGTTATAGCATTTATCAGAAATGTATTCCTTTTTATGACTGAATAATATTCCATTGTATGTATATACCACATTTCATTTCTATATTCATCTGTTCATGAACACTTAGGTTGTTTCCACCTTTGGGCTATTGTAAATAATGCTTCTATGAACCTTGGTGTACAACAACAGTGTGTGAGTCCCTGTTTTCAATTCTTTTAGGTATATACCTAGGAGTAAAATTGCTGAATTATATGATAATTCTCTGTTTAACTTTTTGAGGAACTGCCAGACTATTTTCCACAGTGGCTGCAACATTTTACATTCCCACCAGCAATGTGCGCAAAGGTTCCAATTTCTCCCCATCCTCACCAACACTAGCTCTTGCCCTTTCTTTTCTTTTCTCTTCTCTTCTTTTTTCTTTTTCTTTCTTTCTTTCTTTCTTTTTCTTTCTTTTCTTTCTTTCTTTCTTTCTTTCTTTCTTTCTTTCTTTCTTTCTTTCTTTCTTTCTTTCTTTCTTTCTTTCTTCCTTCCTTCCTTCCTTCCTTCCTTCCTTCCTTCCTTCCTTCCTTCCTTCCCTTCTTTTCTTTCTTTCACAATAGCCATTTAAATAGGTGTGAAGTGGTATCCCACTGTGGTTTGGGCTTGCATTTCCTCAAAGACTAATGACATTGACCATCTTTTTTGTGCTAATTGGTAGTTGCATGTATTTCATTCTGTCAAAATTATGAAATATTTTGTATATTAAATTCAATGTTTGATAAGTATAAAACATAAAGATTTATAATAGAACAAACCCCAGAAAAACCAACATGCAGCCTAAGAAATAGAGCATTCACCATACTAATCAAGGTCTTTGTACTTACTTCCTGTATCACAACTCCTGTGAACCCCCAGCCTCAGAAATTTCTTACCTGGAATTTATATTTGTTATTTTAATTTTTTCTAGTTCTACTACATATATGTATCTCCTTAAACAACATAATGCTTTATTTTGCTTGTTTATGAACTTTGTCATACTGTATGTATTTTTCTGATATTTCTTTATTCACCAAACATAATATTTCTGATATTCCTACCTGTGGATGGCTATAATTATGAGTTATTCATTTCACTACTATATAGTATCTCATTGTGTATCTATACCACACGTGATTCTTTTGTCAATTGATATTTGGGTTCTTTCTAGTTTTCTTGATATTACAAATAATGCTACTATAAGCATTTCTATACAAGTTTTTTGGTACATATGAATAAAAGTATATCTAGGAGGGGAATTGTTGGGTCATGAGACATGTTTATCTTCAAATTTATCAGATAATGCCAAATTACTTTCAAAGTACTTTTACAGGTTATACTTCTACCACTTTCTCACATGACTTGTATTATATATAAATTATGATTATAAGAATCCTCCTCCCCATGTTTTGTATTATATATGTTATTTGAAAAATTTTAAGCCCTTTTGTGGCTGTGGTTCTCATATCTGCTTGGTTTCTATAAATGTTCCAAAAATAAGTTTGAAGATTCTGTGGGAATCCATAGTTGTTGTGTACAGGGTTCTATATCTATCCATATATATCAAGCGTGAGGGGTGATAAAACATACCAATATGACAGTGGATTGGTTGATTTTTCAGTTTTTGAAGCTAGTTTATTAGGTGCATAATGATTTGATTTGATTTGATTTGATTTGATTTGCCTGATGCTGAAACTTCTGTTACAGTGACTCATTCTTTGGCATGGCTTTCAATCTTAAGGTCTATTTTCTCTTATATCTCTGTCAGTTTTATTTTTTTTTAAAGATTTTATTTATTTATTTGAGAGAGAGAGTGAGCACAAGCAGGGGGTAGCGGTAGGTAGAGGGAGAAGCAGGCTCCCCACTGAGCAAGGGGCCCAACGTGGGACTGGATCCCAGGACCCTGGGATCATGACCTGAGCTGAAGGCAGACGCTCAGCTGACTGATCCACCCAAGCATCCTACTTTGTCAATTTTTCAATAGTAATTGTGATGGTTACTTTTATATGTCAACTAGACTGGGATAAAGGGGATGTTCAGATAGCTGGTAAAACATTTCTGGCTGTGTCAATGAGGGTATTTCTAGAAGAGATTAGCATTTGATTCAGTAGCCCAAGTAACAAGTTCTACCCTCACCAACGTGAACGGGCATCATTCAATCCTTCAGAAGCCATAATGGAACAAAAAAGCAAAGGAAGTATGAATTCTTATTCTCTCTTCTTGAGCTGGGAAGTCCATCTACTGTTTTTTGGAGCTTCTGGTTCTCAGGCCTTTGCACTCAGACTGAAATTATGTTACTGGTTTTCCTGGTTCTCCATCTTGCAGACAGCACATTGTAGGATTTCTTGACTTCCATAACAACACGAGTCATTCCATAATAAATCTTGTATATCTATCTACTTTTCTCTATATCCTATTGGTTCTGTTTCTGTGGAGAACCCTAATACAGTAATATAGGTATATCAACCTTTTCTGGTTGTAGTTTTAATTTCAAACTCGCTGTGTTCTTAGGTTGTTTTCTTATAAATGACACATAGCAGGATTTATTTGTTTGTTTATTTATTTAATTTATATCCAGTTTTTTCACTGGACAGTCTTTGCACTTACGTTTATTATGCTTATTTTTTTAAAAGATCTTATTTATTTATTTGACAGAGAGAGACACAGCGAGAGAGGGAACACAAGCAGGGGGAGTGGGAGAGGAAGAAGCAGGCTTCCCGCTGAGCAGGGAGCCCGATGTGGGGCTCAATTCCAGGACCCTGGTATCATGACCTGAGCCAAAGGCAGGCGCCCCTATTATGATTATTAATATGTGGATTTATATATTCTCTGATTGCTTTGCTGATGTTGAGGAATCAATTTTAGTCTAACTGCTATTTACTGAATAGTTTTAATATTTTATCTTTATTTTTGATATTCTGTGTGGTTGCAGTACAGTGCATCTAGATGTAGATTTTTTTTTTTT
>NC_138370.1:112549298-112582041 GCF_054177405.1 Leptonychotes weddellii | reverse complement strand
AAAAAAAAAAAAAAGAAATTCCATTTAGGGGTTGATTGGCCTTCTACCATGATTATCTGCATTTCATAATATCTCATTATTTTCCATCTCTTTGTTTCTTTGTGACTTTTTTCCTGATTTATTAGTCTTGAGCCTTTTGAGTTTTCTGCAGTGTAGGTAGAATTATTTCTAAGCTTTCAAACAGTAATGTCAAAGCTCCTAGGTTAAGCTGGAGTGTAGATTCAATATCTAATTTTCTTTCTTCTAATGGTTTCAATTAAAAAAAATTGCTTCTCACATAGAAAACACACTTATTTTATATTCAGTATCAAAATATAACAATATCAGATGTCTTTGTGGTTTTAGGTTTGTTGTTTGTCATTTTCTGCCGACTCTTACACATCGTGGCTTATTTCCTTTGTGTTCTGTGATTTTCTTTTTTAAAATGTGACCTCTTATTTGTTGCAACTCTATCTGTGTGGATTCCCTAAGACTGGCATTGAGGGGGAATTCTAGAGGGCAGTGATTTCTCTTTCTACCAATTGCCTAAGGGCTCTACTAACTAGGGTCTTCCTATATCAAGTTGTGTCCTCACTTGTTAAAATTAATGGAATTATTGAAAATTCACTTTAAATGAAATTCAGTCAGATTATTGTTGTTTTGTCTACATAGTAACAATCCTCTTTAAGCTAAATTATTGAAAATGTTTTAGCATAATATGATTTAAATGTCACATAGCTAGTTTTAGATGAGGTATGGTAGCTTCTGAAAATTTTTAAAGAATGCTTTTGTAAGTGCTGCGTAAGTACTCTTTTGTACTATTGTTTACTTTAAGAAAAAATATTTTTTCCTGATAAAAGTTTTAGAATAAAACAAAAGAATTTCTAGACACCGTGAAGGCTACTTCTCAGTTATTCTTGCTATATATCTGTTTACCCAGTAATTTCTAATATTGAAACTAAAAGTAAGGTTTGATATCTTTCCATTATAGGCAGCCAGTCTTTTATATAAATAATTTTATTTATAAATAAATAAAATTTACTAATTTTATTATTTTGATGGTTTAAAGAGAACTGCAGTCTGTGGTGTAAAATTACTCCAGGTTATTAAAAGAAAGGCTTTGAGGGAAACGAGGTGATCTCTATGCTAGCACAAAGAAAACAAGAGAAGCAACATGTGATGGCATCTGATAAAGAAAATGGATTATGGTATCTCTAGTTTCCCTTATATTATGGATGTGAGGACTTAGGGGTAGATAAACCAGTGAACTGTTTACTACATAGATGGCAGATTTGTTGGTGGATTTCAAAATTCAGGATAGTTGTCACAATTAAGCCTAAAGGGAAAACCAGAAAGCTTTGAATGAGAAAGAGATCAATGGTTGACAGTAAGAGATGTGACCCAAGAAGATACCCAGCTTCTTTAGCCACCATGAAATAAGAGACATCCAAAAAGTAGGGCATCAGTAACTATGTTAGTTGGAGCCCTTTTTCACTCAGCTCTCTTATCTCTTCATTGTTTCCTGCTACCTCTGTACAAGCCTGCTATGGTTGTAGCTACTGTCATTCGATCCTACACTTTGGGATCTGATAAACCACTGCATCCCTTTGTTTCTCCAATCAAGGAAAAGGAAATGGTTTTCTGATGTTAATTACTAATTTCTTCTGAAGTCTAGATTCCAGTTGTTAACTTGTAAAATGATCTTTATGCTGATCTTTTTCTTGGGAATAATGCCGGTATATTCTAGAACATCATTTTCTTGTATCAAGCTTTCAAATTCTCTGTCCCTCCACATTTACTGTATCTTAGAAAAAGATACAGATATTAGTTTCATTCTCTTATAGGACGGAGAATTCAGAACAGGGAGATAACTGAGTCCTAAAAGGAGAATACTATCCACCGGTACCAAAGAAGCCAAGTAGGAGTGAGTAGTCAGAGAGTAACTAGATTTAGCAAGACGCTACTAGGAGCCTGATGCTATGAAAATGATTTCAGTTATCAATCTGCGAATCAAATGTGAGAGAATATCTTGAATGATTACCTAGAAGATATTTTTATTGTGGCCTATTTTCATTGGTAACATAAAGCATGTTGGTGAGAGCTCAGCTTAAATGCCTCTTTACTTTTCTGTTGTGAACCTGTTCATACACAGTGAATAAGGCAAGACTCGGGTATGACAGGACATTATCCCTGATAAGAATAGGTCACATGGACACATCTAGACACAAGATTGGTTGGAGACTGTAGTCCCTCTCTGAGCAGCTGCATGCTGGCAAGAACTCTATATTATGGAAAGAATGTAACTTTGGGTGCACAGCCAAGTGTCTTCACCATATCCCATCTGTCTTGTGAACTAAGGTAGTACTGCTGAAGAATCAAATAAGGATAATTTCTTTGGGAAAATAAAGTTGTGTCAAATAAATGACTATAACACTTCTAAAGTCACAAACCATGCAGTCCAGTCTCAGAATGGTATTGCGATCAAAGGAACACTTCTGAACAAAGTAAGTGCAAAGTAGCTCTAATTCTTACCACTCACTAGGGTTTTGTTTCAAATTAGGTAGAACTACACTGCCATAACTCAAACAGCATGCTTATTTTGCTCTTCTCTTCTAAATCAGACCACTCTCAGCTTCCTCTTTCCCTCCAAGCCAGACTTTCAGATATTGATAAGGATATACTCCAAGCCTGACCATCCATGCGATTGAAGATTTGGATTGCAGCCTGCCATTTTAGGAGACAAATCAAGTTAGTACCCTAGTTTTCTTCTCTACTGGTCGCAGCAGTTTTAACAAAGGGAACAACCAAGTTCTTACAGGTTATTATGTGTGGTACAAGTCTAAGGAAGCATCTCTTATGTGCAGGATAAAGCTTTCTAATTTATTTATGTGACAGAGATACCAATCAAGTCCCAGGGGTGACCAGAGTACAGATCAGAAAGCAACAACAAAAGTACAATCCTGAGCATGTGAAGAAATGGTTTAAGAGAAACACTGAGGTTTCATGGAAAATGAGGCACTAGCCCTGGGTAGTTTAAACTGGTTTAAGAACAACAAAAGTTAACCAAGATCTCACCAGCCAGTGGAGCTAAGCCTTCTATGTATGACTCACCTGGCTGGCTTTGGTTGAAGAACAGCCAGGGCAGCACCTGGAGAAGGAAAGTCTGAGAAAGGCAGCAATTAACACTCAAGGAATTGCCTAATATAATGCCAAATAATTTTGACATAATTGAAAAACAGCTTTCATGAATTTATATATACAACTAGTTTAGAGTAACACAAATAAACAAAATAAAAAATGTCAAAATACTCCAGTCCAACATAAGCTTCTTTGTTCAATTGTTGAATATTACAGTGATTCTTAACACTGCTGGATGTGTAAAGACTAAGTCTCAGAGACTGTGCTGATTTTTTCCTAAGAAAAAACCTTCTGGTTTGTTCATAATTGTGATCTTTGACTCTATGGAGGAAAGGTTATCTCACTTTTGAATTATCTTCTTCCCTTTCCCAAGTGAGCAGGCCAATCAATCATCTCTAAGCATTGTGGGAAAACCCCCTAATAAGTGTATGTAAGCCCGTTTTTTAAATTGTCATCTGCATGCATGTAATTAATAATTGCATGTTTATCTTTATATCATTTCTAATTTATTACTCTAGTTGAGTAAACTCCCTTTTATTTGTTATACTGTACACATATATTATTTCTTACTTTTATTGTTACATTTACTTTGCTTCCTTCTTGGTGGACTGCAAAACTAAAAACTAAAACTTTTTTTTTTCATCATTTTATATTTCTATTTATTTATTTATTTATTTATTTATTGCTATTTGATGAAATGCTATATATAGATGCATCACCAAATAACACACACTTTTATCAAATTACATTTATCTGAGAAATCAGGAATTCAAAAATAAAAGAGTAAGATAAATTTTTATGTTTCCAAGTTATTTCAGGGCTTAGGGACTCTGAGTATTGAAAATTTTATTCATCCACTTACCCTGTCCCCCAAAACATTTAAGTGACATTGTAGCTTTATGAATGACTTAGTGCTATGCCCTATTGGGAGGTTTACCACCATCTAGCAAAAATTTAGCATTTTGGGAGACACTGTATTTTGGCCTGATGGAATTAGGAATCTCTTACTCATTGTGGAGCTGTCAACATTCCATGTGGCTAACATTCAAAGTACCAATCAATATTTATAAGAGGTGCACAGGGGGCGCCTGGGTGGCTCAGTCAGTTGGGCGTCTGCCTTTGGCTGGGGTCATGATCCCGGGGTCCTGGGATCGAGTCCCGCATCGGGCTCCCTGCTCCGCGGGAGGCCTGCTTCTCCCTCTCCCACTCCCCGTGCTTGTGTTCCCTCTCTTGCTGTGTCTCTCTCTGTCAAATAAATAAATCTTTTAAAACAAAAACAAAGACAAAAAAAAGAGGTGCACAGATGTGCGTACAGATGTGTTAAGACAGACATAACTCCTATTACAAAGAAGGAGGGGCACCATTTCAAGGAACACAGGTTTTTATTTTCACCATTTATAATGATAAGAAGTGAATTATTATGCCACATTATGGATGACCTTAGAACATACATTTTTAAAATGTCCTAAATCTTATAATTAGTGCAGATAATGAGATACACAAAACCCCTTAAAAATGGATACATAAATGAATTAAGTATGCTAATCTAGAGTAAAAGGTTATCCAGCTGGGCAGAGGTTTGAGTTTATGCATCAAGGCAGCTGCAGAATTAGAAACTTCTGGCAAATGTATTTCTAGGAATTTCTAGTCATTCATAAATATCTGAAAAGTTTTGATGAAAAATATTAATTATTATTGTCATTCATGTTTATTGTAACATCTTTTTAAGTCTGCTTTTTTAACTGAACTGACTGTGGTAGACATATTTTCATTTTGAGAGAAGGGATTTAAATGATTATTTTAAATAAACATTTTAATTTTAGAATTGTTTTAGATTTACAAAAAAATTACAAAGATAGTACAGTAATTAAAACTACTATCGATATACTATTATTAACTAAAGCCCATACTTTATTTAGATCTCTTTAGTTTTTACTTAATGACCTTTTGTCTATTCCAGAATCCCAACCAGGATACCACATTACATTTCATCATCACATCTCCTTAGGCTCCTCTTGGCTATCACAGTTTTAGTGACTAGCCTTGTTTTTGATGATCTTGACAGTTGTCAGGAGTACTGGTCTGGTATTTTGCAGAATATTCTTCAGAAGGAATTTGTCTTTTACTATTAGACTGGGATTGAGGCTTTTTGTGAGGAAGACAACAGAGATCAAGTATAATTCTCATCATATCTTATCAAGGATAACTCATATCCACATGACTTGTCACGATCGATGTTAACTTTGTTCATCTGGCTGAGGTAGTGTTTGTTAGTCTTCTCTACTGTAAAGTTACTCTTTTCTACTCTTTTCAGACTGCAGCCTTTGGAAGGAAGTGTACAGCACACATGTAAAGAGTGGATAATTATATTCCCCTTCTTGAGAGTGAAGCATCTGGTAAAGTACCTATATAAATTAGTTCTAATTACTCTGCATGGGTGATTTGTTTGTTCTCCCCCATTTACATATCCAGTCATTTATTTGCACCTATATGAATTTATGGATATTTATTTTATACTTTGGGTAATAATCCAATACAAGTTTACGTCTCTGTTGCTCAAAGGCTCATCTCATGTGTTTTCTGCCCCAGTCTAACAATCAGCCATTTCTCCAAGGAACCCTCATTTTCTTTATTTGAAAATAGTACCAGAAACCAAGATCTGGATACTAGGTTTGCTCACTGCTAGTGGGATGTCATCTCTTTTCTGTCCTCTCAGCTGACAGAGCAAAAGATGTGTGCATATGCTAACCTGTGTGTATATTGTTAAGAAAAATTCAACTCAGTAAATTTGAGGATCTAATTGGTTTTATTCAACGATTTATGAATTGAGCAGTATTCCATCTAGCATATAGATGGAGCTCAGAGGAGTCATACAAAATGGAAGGCTTTTATAGGCAGGAGGGTGGGACAAGGAAGTTAAAAGGGTGGATTATTTCAGGCAAGGTTACCTTCCCTTAAGGGAAAACAGGGGGTTTTATCATGTAGATTTCCTCATTAGGGTTGATCAGGAAATTCCAGACTGATTGGTTTCTCAAGAGAGGCTGAAACTGAAGTTAGTTTGGGTATTAAGTCTTGGGGCTTAGCAAAAGTGACTGCATTTTAGACCTGCTGTTTCTTTTTAACAAGACACATTCATAAATATTGCTAGATGTAAGAATTTGTATCTATAATAAGCTAAATGTGAATTTATACTGATGTTGAGAACTCTAATTCAATACCATGTGAGTCAATATAGTCTCCCATTGCTTAGCTGTGACCTCCTACTCCAACCATTAGAAACTTGGCTCCCACCATTGCTATTAATTTACTTAATCATTTAATTCCATTACACATGTGGTTTCAGAATTATTAACATATACACCATGGGAAGAATTTTAACTCAAGTACAGTGCTTACGTATAATTCCTTTGTCTTTAGCCTTATGAGTAGGTTTTGTAAGCAAATTGTTAAACTTAGGCCTGGTTTCTCTTTAATGCTTATAGTAAAAGTGTGAGAGAAGAGAGAGAAATTGAAGGAACTGTTAAGTGAAAAGTAACCAGACCCTGAAGATTTGGAAAATTCTCAGTCTATGCATATTGCAAGAAATAAGAAAGTACATTCTGGAGGAAATACCAAGCATTTGGCTGGACAGTCACTTCATAAAGAGATTGTGCATAATTTTAATCAACAGTCAGCAGAAGCCAGAAATAGAGATGAGATTATACCAATAGAGACACTGTCAGTTTGAACTGAAATGGACAGAGATCATCTGAAATAAAGAAGGCTTTTGGACTTTAGGGGTTCTACAGGATGGGACAATAGAGTTTTCCAGCTCTGAGTATGCTATATATCCTGCAGGAAGGGGGAAGAATGATTGTAAAGGCAATTTAGAGATCATCAGGGCTACCACTCACACCACAGAGCCAAGTGTAAGGCTATTTCCTCCTTAGTTTCGCAGGGTGGGTCCACTCCCTTGGTGTCAAGAGATGAGGTGAGGTGGGGCCACTGCCTCAGGGCTGTGGGGTGATGCTGCTGCCCCACTGGGCCTCAGGGGACAAACTAGTGAGCCAGAGATGATTATTCTCAATCTTTCTGTAAAATTCTGTAGAATTCTCAAAATCTACTGGAATTTGACTCGCTAGGTTTTGGACTTTCTTGAGACACATCCCCCCTTTTTTCTTTCCTATTTCTCCTGTTTGCAAAGGGAGCGTCTATCCTATGCTTGTCCCAGCATTGCATTTTGGAAGTCCATAGTTTGTCTGAGTTCATGAGGTAACAGCTAAGAGAGGAATTGTGTCTCAGGATAAAGCACACCTTAAATCTTACCTGTACATGATTCAGAGGATATGTGGATGATATTTTGGACATGGGGATTGATGCTGGGATGTAGTAAGACTTTTTGGAGCTATTGGTTCAGGGTGAATGTATTCTTCATGTGAGAAGTACATGAATTTGGCAGGGGGGCTTGGGGGAAGAATGTTATGGCATGGATTGTAGTACCCTAAAATTTATATGTTAAGGTTTTAACCTCCTATCTGACTCTGTTTGGAAATAGGGCCTTTAGGGAGGTAATTAATGTTGAATGAGGTCATAAAGGTAGGGCCCTAATCTATAGGACTGATGTCTTTATAAGAGGAGAAAGAGATGCAAGAGAGGTCTTTTTCTCTCTGTACATATACACAGAAGGAGGGCCATGTTAGGACACATCAAGAAGGTGGCTATCTTCAAGCCAGAAAGAGAACACTTATCAGAAACTAAATTCTGTGATGTTTTGTTTTGTTTTGATTTCTTTTTTTAATTTTTTTTAAAGATTTTATTTATTTATTTGACAGAGAGAAACACAGTGAGAGAGGAACACAAGCAGGGGGAGTGAAGGGGGGAGAGGCAGGCTTCCCGCCAAGCGGGGAGCCCGATGCGGGGCTCGATCCCAGAACGCTGCGATCATGACCTGAGCCGAAGGCAGGCGCTTAACGACTGAGCCACCCAGGCACCCCTGTTTTGATTTCTATCTTTTTGTTGAACTTTGTTTATGTATTGTTTTTCTGGTTTCAATGAGTTGTCTGTGTTCTTTGGAAACTCACCAAACTTCTTTAAAATAATTATTTTGAATTATTTGTCAGGCAATTCATAGATCTCCATTTTAGGGGGTCTGTTAGTAGAATTTTCTTGTCTTCCTTTTGTGTTAACTCTTTTTCTGATTTTTTGTGTTCCTTGTAGCCTTGCATTGGTGTCTGCTCACTAGAAGAAGCAGTCACCTCCTTGCAGACTTTACATACTGGCTTCAGTAGAAGGACTCATATCCATGGGTGGGCATGAGGGTGCCAACCAGGATGTGGTATGCAATGGCAACCCATCCAGGGTGCACACAGATTCTGGGAGTGCTGGATTTAGGAGAATGTAAGGGCACCAGTTCTGGGAGGTGGGTTATGGTAGCACCTGGTCCAGAAACACATGTAAGCACTGGGACAGTTGGATGTGGGGCTTCCAGGTCCAGGGATATGTGGTGGTCCTAGTCCTTGGGGTGCAAAACAGTATCAGCTGAGGGGTGGTACTTGGTGGTGGCAGTTGGGAGGGCATACAATATCTCCAACTCTGGAGAGATGTGGCAATTTGAGCTCCTGGTGGCTCCAAAAACTGGGGTTCTTACTGGTGAAGACAGTGGGGTTCCTCAGCAGCAAAGACTGGGTCCCTGGCAGTCGGGAGAACTGCTGGTGTCATCTTGCTCTCCTTTTCCCCACGGGGGAATTCAAAGCTGAAAGGATTAATCTTACTACTGAGCTGTGTCTGGGGGATGTGGTAATGAGGGTAAAATGAAGCTCTTTTTTCTACCCTCTTCTACACAGTTATCCTCAGTTCTTTTGCCCCATGGGATTGCTGTGGCTTCGAAACTGGACTCTGGAACTCTTCCAGAGTTATTTTCACTCTGGCAGTAGTTAAGTCATGGTTTTTGATGAGGAACAAGGCCTGGGACCTCCTAGTCTGCTTCTTGCTGAGGTTACTCTGCTTGTTTTTATTCTAGAGCAGGTAATCCTATAGGCAAGACACATTGCTGCACCTCCTTCACCTTAAAATTATTTCCTTGGTCAAAAGTTCTATTATGTGAGAAACTGCAATGATGAATAAGGAATTCCACAAATTGCAGTCTTGGCAGAGATATCTTGAGCAAGGAAAGTAAATTTGTATGCAGAATATATATCCATTCCTGTGACAAAAAATGGCTGCTCCCTCCCTGATTGAAAGATCCCCATCTCAGCCTTCTAGTCACCTTGGGAAAGGTTCTACATCAGGGGCTCAATTTTAATCTTTGCTGTTGGTGGATTATCCTTTCTCTTTGATCCATGGTTACTTTGTACATGTGCCCATTGAGCAAGGACCAAGGTGGTTGTTCTATGAAAGAATTTGAATCTCATCAAATTCCTGGAAATGGTGAGTGATTGGAGGGGCTGCTGAGAAGAATTGGTCTTTCTTGTGAAGTAATTGACAAAGAGAAACTTGGTTAAAGTTTATAAGCCCTTTTTGGAACATTTGGAAAATACCAAAAAGCATATGGAAGAAAAACATTAAGGGTGGTTCTATAAAGGCAAAGCATTGTTAGACAGATTTTTTTTTTCATCATAAAAGGAAATCCTGGATTTTCAAAATAATTATTTCCCAAAGCTACTATTTTACCTACATTTTAAATCTATGGCCTTGACTGCTAAAAAGATGGTTCACATAATTATATCTATGAATGCAGGCATGAGCATCTGCTGAGCATGGCTTGGAAATTGACAATTAGCGGTAAATCAAAGGATTCAGACAGCCTAATATTAACATCATCATTAAAATGAACAAGAAGATTACATTGATCAAATATGAAAAGAGTACTTAAAACATTGAATCTATGGGCTTTCCTGCAAATTATTACCTCAGAAGGCTATGTGATCATCCCTCCTTTTCAACTAATTGCCTGCACTCAAATGATTTTATTGCTGCATTATAATTCAAGATTTAGTTTTAAAGTATTAAAAGAGCAGCTTGTTTAAAAGGAACTATACTTTTTCTCTATCGAGTTTTGTTCATTTTGATCTTAGAATTTTAAGAGTTTGAAATATCTTAGAACCCTCAGAGGATACTCCTCAGAAAGAACTCGGACAACACATCTTGGGAAACATTGGTGTGCTTCAAATGGCCTTTCATGCAGGTCTTTAAAAACTCAGCGTCTCCTTCTTCCTTCGTCATTGTTGCTTATCATTGTTCTTTTAGTTCTGTCCAACGCAATATGCTATAAAAAAGAAATAGGACATAATTAATAGAAAAAAGGGATAAAAAATTATCACTCTTTCACTATAGTGTTCTGATTTCACAAATGAGGAAATTGAGCACAAAGGGATCAGATAGCCAGGACAAAGTTTAATAGCTCATTAGTGAAAAAGCTAGGTTAATAGTGCTAAGGTTTAGAAAAAATGGTGGAGATAGACTTTCTGTGGTGTGGTTTATAATCTATAGAGATGATGTACAGAAGAAATAATTTTAAGACTAATCTTCAGACATTGGTATTTGACATTCCATAAATGTTCCTTTGAGTGCCTACTTTATACAGGAAGACGTTGTGCTCTGGGGAGGGAGAGATGGCCTAGGCAGAGGCTATGTATCCCAGCTCTTAAATTGCCTTCATTCTAGCAGGGGTTGCAGAAGTTTCAGATGTTTAACTAAAATTCATTACTATTGTAACAAATACTTCCAGACAGTAAGACACAGTGCTAACAGCACACAGGAGAGAGGGATCTGATTTTCTTTGGTGAATCATAGTAAAAAAACAAAGCATAATCCCTTAAGCATTTGGGTAATCTGGGTTTTCTTTTTAATTTTTTTTAACTTATCTTTTTAAAATATAGGAAATGATATAGTGCTACATCTAGAAAAATTGGTGGTAATGAAAAAAAGTTATGCAATAAGTTTTTAAGCTATCACTGGGTAAAAAGTGTGATATAAGAAAAGGGTGATTAAAAGTAGACTCCAGATCTATGAGGTTTAGGCAAACAGAGGTTTGCTTTTCTCATTAGTAGCTCTCTCAGGAATGATCTCCGAAGCCATTACCTGAAGTAACATGCAGGCTGCTGGCCCCACATCACACGCTGAATCCTGGCATTATTATGTGACCCATCCACTACACATTGACCTTAGACGGCACTTTACAGAACATGGCATCAGACCCCATTCCATTTCTATGGACAGTGCTCCTTGGGCAAGAGGCGGACATAGCTGAGAAATCAGACAGGATGTAGGGCAGTTTGTTCAGATTCCAGCTGTTTGATCACTGTCATTGGGGGTGTCAAGACACCCTGGCAATGTTTGAATAAATCCAGAATAATCCTACCTGTGATGGCACCAAAGCATCTCTTCCTCTCTTGATACAGAAAAAGAAATGCCACTAATATGGCTATCAAGATTTAGGTTTCTGCCAGAAATAGTTAAGACAGTGCAAAATTAATAATAAATGCTATAAAGCTGCAAAGCAACTCTGCAACAAAGTATTAGTGGTCTGTTATTTAAATATTTTTTTCAAAAAAATAAAAATAAAAAATTTTTCAACAGCAGCTTTCTCACACACAAAAAAAAACTTCATGTAAATGAGAGACAAATGTCACTTTCAGAAAAGGGGGATATTTATGCATTGATTTGTTTAAATATCTGGTTAGCTAAATTTTATGATGTTAGCTGATTGGTTTACGGAAGTCACTAGATGGCAGTACCAACTAGTTAGTATGATATTACAGTTCAGATTCAGATGCTTTTAATATACCAAAACTGGTGATGGGTATTAAAGAGGGCACGTACTGCATGGAGCACTGGGTGTTATACACAAACAATGAATCATGGAACACTACGTCAAAAACTAATGATGTAATGTATGGTGATCAAGATAACATAATAAAAAAATAAAATAAAATAAAATACCAAAACTTGAAAGGAAGGTAGGAAACTAGGTTTATTCAATGGTAACTCTGGGTGAGTGTTTATCTTGGCATGGGGAGACAGGCTTCTAAAGGCAGTACTGAGGGGCACCTAGGTGGCTCGGTCAGTTAAGTGTCCTACTCTTGATCTCAGCTCACGTCTTGTTCTCAGGGTCATGACTTTAAGCCCCACAATAATCTCCATGCTGGGTGTGGAGCCTACTTAAGAAAAAAAAATAATAATAAAAATAAAGGCAGTACTGAAACTGTGACAAGATCTCAGATTACAGAAGTGCTAGAAATTTCCAAGTTTTCTACAAAGTAAGTCTCAGCAGATAGAATAATACTTTTTACTTGTTTGGTGTGTTATAGTTTATAAGGAACTTTCAGAAACTTTTTTCTGATTTAATTCTCATATCAGCCTTGGCATTTAGGTAAGGTTGGTATGATTATCCTCATCCTCAAAAGCTAGAGTCTCTTCAGGCCAGTAGTTCTAAAACACTAAGGCTCTTGGTAACACACAAAGAGATCAGGTGCCCTGCCTCTGTACCTTTGTGACAAAAGTCTCACTGTTCTGTCTTTTCCTTCTCTATTGCATTTGTTATGTGATTTGAATTTCATTGTAGAAGGAACTGGTTAAATATTTTTGTGACCTAGAAAAACAATTTGTCATTAGCTTTCTAAAATGCAGCCCTCTTTTAATTGAGGGATTTCTATGAAAATAAACTGGCTGCATCTATTTTCTTCTGAGCCAGCTCAAGTGAACTGAGTATATTGCTAGTGAGTGCCCTACTGTGAGCCAGGTAGCATTCTAGGTGCTAGTGGTAATAATGTGACTGGGAGGTCTTTGAGCAGCTCAAAATCTTGCCAAGAAAAGAAGCAGGAAAAATCTGATGGTAATACAATGTGATAAGTGCGATATTAACAGTTTGAGCAAAATGTAGGGAGCACAGAGGCCTGAACAATTAATTCTGCCTGGGGGGGAAGCTTCACTGAACTGGCAACAAAAAAGAGATGAAAAAAAAAAAAAGTCAGAGCCCTGATTTTAAGCCATTCATTCTGTCTTCAGGAAATGTGGAAAAAGGCAACATTCAGAAAACAAATTATGCTAAAATTTTTTTAAAAAGATATCTGAAGACTTATAGAGCAAAAATCACCTAATTTGGAAGTTGCCACAAGTAATTAAACACACAAAGGGTGCTATATTAACTATAAATGGATATTTGTGACTTGAAATCCTTAGGGACCCCTCAAAGACATGTCTACATCTATTGAACCAAACAGTAGATGCTCTTGGTGCACTTAGTTCCAGATCTACAAGCCTAGATTAGTGGTATGCTGGTGAATAGTAAATGGCTCCCCTATAAATAAAATCATTGATTTTATAGCATTTGTTGATTTTTGTGGTATAAATATACTCATCATGGGCAATTTTAAATTACCAATATAATGTCATCAAATGAAGGGTTGAGAAATAATTGTACGCAGTTGCCCTCATGAGCCAGCATGAGCTGGTCTGAGCAGATAGGAGGTCTAGAACTCAAAGCCTGAACTCATACTCCTGGCATGGCAGTAAGCACTCAATCAGCAATTCTAATTCTGGCATGGTCGCTAAAAAGCTGTGAACTCAGGTAATCACTTAAACTCTTGACATTTAATTGGCTCAACATCTACTGAGTACCTTGGGCTAGGTGATATGCTACATACTTTACTGACATGTTTTACATGTTTACATGTTTTATTGTTCTGAAAGATAGGCATGATTATGCCCATTTTTCAGAGGAGAAACTGGAGATCACAGGCATTAAGTGCTTTTTTTCCTTAAAATGCCATGCTCTGTTCCAGCAGCGTGAGCTATTGGAAGATTTGTTTTAGGAAAGACATTTGCTACATAACACTCTTAATTCTAGATCCATCCTCATTTGCTCTGTCAATTCTGCCATTTCTTGGAATTCAGGAAGTGTTGTCTAAAGACTAGTTTGTTGAAATATTTGCCTTTATTTGAAATGTTCTAAAAGGTTTAATTTTATTATTGCTCATAAAATACACTAAGACTGCAGTTTTAATTTTGTATAGTTTGTATAATAACTTCATAAAATAATTTTATATATTTAAAAATATAAAATACAGTGGGGACAAAGAATAAAATGAAATAGGAAACATATCAGAATTTTCTCATCAGATAAGCCTTGCTGTTGTTAAAAAAGCTACAAAAGTATAGAGAGAGAAATTTTGAGTAGTACAGAAAGACAAAAAACAAAATATGACAGCCATGTGCCTCTTCACACGTGTCTTTCCCCATGGATAGTTACTATTCTGGGAAAGATAGTTCTCTTAGAGTCTCTCTCTCTCTCCCTCTCTCTTTCATATAATTGGAAAATGGAGCTCATAAAGGGGGTTACGTGCCCTCTATTTTTGTCATGATTTTTTGTATGTTTTTTTAGATAATTTTAGAAAGTACTTTATTCTATTTATGAAGTACAAATCATTTTTATGGCTGCCTGTGGCACATCCCCTGTCATCATATGATCACCAACAACTGAATCATTTCATGTCCATAACGAAGTTTGCAAGAGTTACAATAGTTCTTCAGTATTTCTTTCTAAGCTGTTACTTTTATAATGAATTAATTTGTAACAATCCATTTCCATAATAATAATAATAATAATAATAAATTACTGTGTTTGATTGCAATAATTTTACTGAGTCAGTATTATTTATGACTTCCATAAATGGTGAATACTATTTCTTCTGCATCTTAATAGGATGGCTTACAGGCCCTGAAGTTTTAGCCCCAGATACCTTTCTGGTCCCTTCTCCTACTATTCTCCTCTTCTTTCTTTTCTTTTCCAACCACACTGATCTTGTTTTTCCTCAAGAAAATCCAGATATACTCAAGCTTCAGAGGATTTGCTTTTGTTTAACCCTGTGTCTGGAATGTTTTAAATCCAGATACCAAAATGCACGGTTCCCTCACCTCCTTCACGTCTTCACTCAGTGAGCCGTTCCCTGAATACTTTACTTAAAATTCTAATCTATCCCCTACATTGCTTATCCTCCTCACTGCATGCTTTTCTCATAACCATTTACTTAACACACAATTCCTAGGGGCATTTGTGGTACAAGTGGACAAGACTCTGGTCCTTTGCCCCAGGGCTTACCCCTGGGGTGACATGATGAAAGCTAGATCACATGTCCTACATGAGAAGCAGGATACTCCATAGATGAGAAATCAGGAAAAAATAATATTTCTCTGCTTATGAAGGGGGAGGTAGGAAATTTTTCTCCTCCTCCTTGGAAAAGTAATGGGACTGAATCTTAACTTTAACCTTTGGTGTGTAAATAAAATCTTTCCAAGAGTCAGTCCCTGTGTCTCTGCTTTTCCGATCTAAGGATGTTTCCATGTTTCTGGGCTTCATTCCTCCTTAAAATCTAAATCCTTAGGGAGATAGCCTTCAGTCTTCCTGGAACCCTGGAGCTTAACATAGGGATCTCCTCTAGGCTGTATCAGACCATTTAACTGGCTTTCAATGACTCTTTCAAATGTTGCTACTGTACTTCCTTGATGATCACCATCTTACCCAGGGTATCTAGGAAAGTATAAATAATAATTTGTTTCCTGGTCATGTTAAAATTACTGTTTATAATTTTATAGCATAAATATAGAACCATGTCTTTTCTAGAACAATAATCACAATAATCCTAGAATGTGATCTCTCTAAATACTGATTGCCATCCTGCCTTCCACGTTGTGCCGCCAATGGGGAACACAGGAAAAGGGCCTGTGGATTGTGCAACAGCTGTCCCATTCACACAAGAAATGTTTATCCTTTTTCTGGTATAGCTTAAAGGCAACTGGGGAGAGAATGAGCCACCACATTGATTATAGGCAAGAAAGGATATCAGTCAGAGGTTGATTGGCATTGTAAGCAGTCATCTTGAAAGCCTTCACAGGCGATGGGTGCAGGCACACATGAAGGACAGCCTGACATGTTGCATGAAGTCTGCAGAGAAGATGGGATACCTGCCCTGGGTTCCAGGATTAGGGGACTCTCACAATAAAGGAAATCTGCTACTACCACTGTCTTTGGGTGTTGTAAACCAGAGAAGGAAGCTGTAGCCAACAACAGTTGAAATACAGAAGAGGAGAGCTAATCCATGGGCCCAGACGTAAGGCTCAAGCTCAAAGATCATGGTGGGCCTTTGGTAGCTGTGAGCCCTAATTGTCCAATGTGTGTTATGAGTGAGGTTCACTCAGTATAGGCAATTTGGCATCATTGTGGCAGCCCAATATTGGGTGACACCATGAAAGAAATCCCATGCTGATGACTAGGAGAGTTATCCTATCACCAGGTCATCCTTCCAAAATTAGGCCAAGGGGTCCCTGGATGACTACGTCATACTTTGTGGTGGTGGTTGGTGGTAGAGTTGGATAACACCCTGAAGGAAAGAAGTGGACCCACAAGGATCCTGGTCTAAATTAGGGATCAGGGTACTCCTGGCCCTGGCTCATCCCAGGCACTGGAGACTTTTTCAGGTTGAGGAAATTCCCTTTTATTCCTTGTTTATTGATCGTTTTCATCATGAGAGGATGTTGAATTTTGTCAAATGCTTTTCCCATGTCTATTGAGAGGACCATGAGGTTTCTGTCCTTTATTCTATTGCTATATTATATTATATTAATTGATTTTTGAATGTTAAGCCAACATTGGATAAATTCCACTGGTTCCTGGTATGTAATCCTTTTCACCTGTTGGGTTTAGTCTGCTAGTATTTTCTGAAGGATTTTTACTTCTATATTCATAAGAAGTGAAGTTTTCTCCCACTTTTTGAAAGTAGAGTATTTCTAATGAAATCTTTCATAAGCTGAAATGGCATAAAGCAGAAAAGCAATTGCCATTAATTTATATGGAAAAATGTTTGAACATTGTTAGACCAGAAAAATAACCTAAACCTTAGGACACATCTTGCTAACTGATGCATAAAATAAATTGAGATAAAGCACAGATAGATGCTCACAGACACAGTTCAGAGCTATAGTAGCTTTATGCTAAGATGCTGAGTGTAGTTCTGGGGTGGGAGCTTGGTGGTGGCGCCCTTACTTCTCTGGGTGTGAGCTGCCTTTATAAGGAATGGCTCACTGCAAAACAAAAACTGAATGCTATTTTTGCTTTTCACTTTTTTTTTCCATAAAAGCAAAAATCCTCTTTAGATTCCTTTCAGTTAGCAAAAACAGGCATTAATTTAGGTCTTTTTCAAAAACAGAGTGGCATAATGAGAACTTTCAAAAAGTTGGGGATACCTGTATTGGTCTATAGTTTTCTTGTGATGCTTTGGTATTGGTATTGACATAGGGTAATACTGGCATCTTAGAATGAGTTGGGAAGTGTTCCCCTTTTTATTGTTTGGAACAGTTTGAAAAGAATTCCTCTTTAACTATTTGGTAAAATTTATCAGTCAAGTCACCTGGATTTGAGTTTCTTTTCATGGAAACGCTTATGACTAATTCAATCTTTTTATTCATATAGATATTATCAGATTTTTATAATTTCTTCTTAAGTCATTTTTGGTAATTCATGCCTTTCTAAGAATTTAGATAGTAGAGTGAGGCTACTAGAAACAAATTCTCAGTTTTTGTTTATAGGGGAATGACTTTGTTTTGCCTTCATTTCTGAATGGTAGTTTTGCTAGATATAAGATAGTTGGGTGATAGTTTTATTTTTTTCTTTCAACCCTTTCAATGTGTTATCCCACTGTTTTCTGGCATCCATTTTTTTCTGATGTAAAGCCAGCCCTTAGCTTATAGGGGCTCCCTTGTATAGGATGAGTCTTTTTCTCTTACTGCTTTCAGGATTTTTTCTCTCTCTCTGCTTCTCAATGTTATCACTATATGTCTGGATGTAAATATCTTGCATTTACAACATTGAACTTCTTGGATGTGTAGGTTAATGTTTTTCATTAAACTTGTGAATTTTTCAGCCATTATTTCTTCAAATACTTTCTGCTTCTTTCATTCTCTTCTCTCCTCTGATGCTCTCATTGCACAAGTGTTTGTGCACTTGATATTATCCTCTAATTCTCTGAGAATCTGTTAATTTTTTGTCACTCTTTTTTCCTCTATTTTTGAGATGGTTCTTCAAGTTTACTGATTCTTTCCTCTCAGCTCAAATCTACTATTGAGTTCCACTAATACATTTTTCATTTCTGTTATATACTTGTCATTATACCTTCTTTTACTTATTTAAGCATTGTTTCCTTTAGTTCTTTGAACATATTAATAATAGCTGCTTGAAGTCTTTTGTTGCTAAGTTGGTCATCTGGACCCTATCAAAGACAGATTCTGTTGCCCTCTTTTTTTCCCCTACTCCTAGATCAGACTGTCCTGTCCCTTTGCATGTTTTTAAATTTTTTTGTTGGAAACTGAACTTTTTAGGTAATATAACAATTCTGGAAACAGATCCCTTTCTTCTGAGGCCTTTTGTTGTTTGCTTGCTTAATATTTTACTGATTGGCTGGACCATTTTAGTGAAGTCTGTTTCCCCTTCAGTGTTCAGCCTGTGATGTCACTCCTCAGAGAACGCAGTCTTGGGTAGGCTCACAGTCATCCCGGGATGACAGTGATTTTAGAAGGGCGTCACTTTCCCTAATATCTTTGCTAAGCTGTTTGTCTCTGTTGGTATCACATCCAGCTGTTGGCCTCCACCAGTTTCATGCTATCTGCTCTATTGTTTTTGACAATATACCTGGCATAAATTACTCTACACTCTGATCCACTTAAACTCAGTCCCCTTTACAGGATAGTCTTTGAGGCCAGTCTGTGTGGTTTATTTCAACCCTGAGGTGAGGTGGGGAGCTCTCCTTTGCTGTTTTTATCCTAGTTATCTCTGGAAAACTCCATTGGTCTACAGTTTAGCTTGTTGCTCTCATGGAGCTACCAGGCTCCTCTTAATTGCTTATGATCAAAATCCCCATTATTTTTGATGATATACTTAGATTTGAACTTCCTCATACTCTGTTCCAAATAAACTCAGTTCCCATGGGGAGAGCTTCAGAATTCTCTCTTTTTATATTCAGCCTTGGCCCTCAGCAAAATCCCTACACCACTGTTCTGGAGCTGGAAGCACTGTAGTGGCCACATCTCTTAGGGTGACATGCCTGCTTTATGAGCAGGGTACTAAGTGGGGATCTTCTTGTCCTACACGTCTGCTGGAGCAAGGGTGGTGAGGGTCCCAGTAGTCTCAGCCTGCTACACCTGGGGTAGATCCTCTGATGTACAAGTGAGAGCTGAGTAGCAGAAGGGGACCCTTGACTTCTTGTCTGCACTTGCCTGGATTTAGCCTTTGTAACACAGAGCTGGAAGGGATAAGAAATTCTGGCAGCCTGACCCTCTCTGGGAGACACTGTAGCTCTGGACTGAGAGTTGGGGGAGAGGAATCTCCTTTTCTTGGCCACACTCATGAAAGTGGAACTTCCATTTTGAAGTGGAAGCCCTGGCTCAAATGTACACGCTTTGGCTGTTCTTACAGAGATCTTTTATTTATTTATTTATTTTTTTAAGATTTTATTTATTTATTTGAGAGAGAGCAAAAGTGAGAGCGATCACAGAGGGAGAGGGAGAAGCAGACTCGCCTCTGAGTGGAGAGCCCGACATGGGGCTTGATCCTAGGACCTTGAGATCATGACCCAAGATGAAGGCAAATTCGTAACTGACTGAGCCACCCAGGTGCCCCTAATAGATTTTTTTGACTGAATATTTCTTCATTTTCTATATGCCCTCAGGATAATTTAGAGACTTTAAAAGGTATTTAAAATAAACAACTTTTACCAGTTATGGTTGTTTTTGCAGTGAAGAGATTCATAGAACTCCTTATATCATCATTTTCACATGATACTCAACCACTAACAGAAGTTAAACTTTACTGAGCAGTTAGGATTGCCAGAGAGCAGTTTGGGGATTCTGCATGCTTTAGCTCATTGAATTTTCACCTCAAATTTATGAAGTAGTTACTATTATGGCTCCCATTTTATAGATAAAGAAACTGAGGGACATAGAGCTTAAGGAATTTAACACAAGCTGATTAAGTAGAGAACAGGATTCGAATCCAAGCAGTCTGGTCCCTGAGTCCACACTCTTAAACATTATGCTATTTATCACCATTGCTCAAATAATACAAAGCCTCAAGTTTGCTGACACCTACACATAATCACAGCAAACCCCCTTCAGATTATAATCAAATATTTGCTCTCACAGAATAAAAGTCCTTCAAATTACTTTTACTGTTCCTGACCCACTGAGAAATTAGAATTTTAAACTATCTACAAAATGTCTTGCTTCCTTCATTTCCTTTTTTTTCTAAGTCTACCCAAAAGTTCAAGTGTAGGGTTTGGTTCCTTCTTTAGCATCTACAACTAGGTCAACTTCTACCTGAATTGGTAAAGCTTAAGTCATTTTAATGGTAGATAAATCTAATTCTAAATCTTTCATATATCTTAAATTTAAAATTCTACGGGGTCAATAGTTCATACAACTTAGAATCAGATTTTTCTTTTCTTGCTTTTTTGTTTTTATTTTTTAAGGACCAGATTTTTCCATGTAGCTTACTTCTTAACTACCACTTCCTTCAGAAAATAGCATTGTCAAAGCTGAAGTGATATTCCCAAAGTCTAAAAATATATTTTTTAAGATTTTATTTATTTATTTGAGAGAGAGAAAAAAAACATGAGCAGGGGGAGGGGCAGAGGGAGAGCAGGCTCCCCGCTGAGCAGGGAACCCAGACATGGGGCTCAATCCCAGGACCCTGAGATCATGACCTGCCCTGAAAGCAGATGCTTAACTGACTGAGCTACCCAGGCACCCCTAAAAACATTTTAACAAAAACTCATATTAAGTGTTATGGACTGAATTGTGTCCACTCCCTCAAAATTCATATGTTGAGCCCTAACCCTGTATACGACTATATCTGAAGATAGAGACTTTAGGGAGGTAATTAAGGTTAATTGAGGTCATAAGGTTGAACCTCAAGTCCAGTAGGACTGATATCTTTATAACAAAAGGAAGAGACATAAAAGAGATTGCTCTCTCTCCCTAAGCCACACACATGGAAGAGGCAACGTGAGGATCCGGAGAGAAGGTGGTTTTCTCCAAGTCAGGAAATTGTCCTCATCAGAAACTAACCTTGATGACATCTTGATCTTGGACTTCCAGCTTCCAAAACTGGGAGAAAATAGATTCTTATTGTTTAAGCCACCCAGTCTGTAGCATTTGGCTATGGCAGCCTTAGCAAACTGATACATTAAGCTTATCCATATTATTTAGAAAGCAGCTGTGCTCACCACTGGACTACTAAATGCTTGCTGCCCATATTAATTGAAGGAAATCAGTAAACAGAAAGAAAACTGAGAGAAAAGTCAAAACTTTGTTATTTTAGCTTCATCAGGCTATTAGTCAATCTTTGCCATTTATTTGGAGTCTACCACCTATAAACTTAAACCTTATTTGATCAAACATCTCATTGAGTGGTACATGTATTTAGGGAAGAGATTTAAAAGTCCATTCTCATACAGATGGCCTTCTTTGTAAAGCAGCATCTTGTGGAAAAATTGAAGTATTTATGGTAGTAGATATTCTAATCTCTAAGTTTTCCTGAGGTTAAATTTTCTCTTTAGGGCCTACATATGGAGGCCCTACTTAGGGCATAGTCTGTATACTTCAATTACATGTCTTTTTGGCGGGGGGGAACAAATAAAAAAGCCAAGTATTTGACTTAGCTTTTGTCTTGAAATTCCCATTTCATGTTCTTCTCTTATTATTTTTCTAACTCCAAATGAATTCTAAGGCCGTTTATCCTTGTGTCTATTTGACCTGTCCTAAGCCTGAACCCCCAAATATCATAGGAGGTGCAATGACTTATGTCATGGGCTCTTATCAAAAACCTTGCTTCGTCTGTCTTCTTAGACTCCCATGATGTCAGCTCATACCTCACTGTGGCTACCTGTCTTTTGACATGACCCAAATGACCCTCTGAACTTGGCTCTCAGCTCTGGATAAAACCAAAACATGAAGGGAAAACAGTTGGGTCTGGATCAAGGAAACTGTTCCACCTTCCAACTATTCCACCAGCCTGAAATCTGCCTGTGAGCTTAGAGAGAACTCCCTTTCCCCATCAAAACCAGATCCAACTCACTCCATGCAGTTTGTAGCCCATCAAGACCATGACACACCAGCATTCTGAGGGGCAAACTCTGTCCAGCTCTATCTCTGCCAAGACTAGTGAGGTAGGGTGATTTCTAATACAGTAATTTACATTTTTCTTTCTAGATTTCCTTATTTCCATAACCTGCCTTCAAACAACTGGCAGACTCCATGCTTCCTTGTTTGATGGGAGGTCTGTGGCGTGAAAGAAAACAGAATTTAGATGCAAGAATGCAGGGCGCATCATATCCTGGCTTTTAATTTTTGGAGTCTAAGCCCTCCAAGGAGATTGTGGTAGGCTTCTGCAGCTGAGGAAAGAGGGACATATTGAAGGGAAAACTGAAGGAAGGAGAATCTCCTTCAGGAAAAGAGTGGTGGAATTTCTAGGCTTCTTGAATGGCACACATGCATGCCTTTCTTCTTTTCAGCACCCCCCAAGTGGGTGGTAGATCCTAAGAGAGGAATGGCTGTATGGTTTCCCAAAGATTCAGTTGTTTTTGTTTGTTTGTTTGTTTTGTTTTTGTTTTCAAAATATTTTATTTATTCACTTGTCAGAGAGGGAGAGAGAGAGAGAGAGCACAAGCAGGGGAAGCAGCAGGCTGAGCAAGGAGCCCGATGCGGGGCTCGATCCTAGAACCCCAGGATCATGACCTGAGCTGAAGGCAGATGCTTAACTGACTGAGCCACCCAGGCATCCCAAAGATTCATTTGTTCTACACAGGGATGAGACAGACTTGCAGAGGGTGGGAGACAATGACACAATGGGAGTTTCTGTGGGAACCAGCACAGATGCTTTATGGTTGGAGTCTCCTGGATGCCTTGCTAACAGATAAAAGCATGACAGTCATTAAATAAAGTGACTGAGGTTTAATTTTAAACCAGCTTGGCCAGGTGAGGATTCAGCTTTGAAATCAACATATTGGACTCTTTCTTATTGAGATTTTAGGCTAAGATTTCTGTGCACTCTATGGAAATCTACCCATACATGCAACTGTCTCTACAGTATGGCATTCCTAAACAATCGAGATTCAGACTTGGAAAGGAATCTCAAGACTCATCAATATAAGACCCTGACTTACTCCATGCAAACTGTCAAATCCTTTGCAGTTGCAGGTATCACCACTAGAGGACCCCTAAAGAAGAAGCTTTAGTCTTGGGGGGATTTGATCTCCTAAAGCTGGGATCACTGAACATATACTTACTTTGGTCAGATGAGGTAGAACTGTGGTGTTGATTGGTATCTGGGAAAACTAAAAGAGAAAGAAGAAATAAAAAGGGTGGGGGTGGGGAAAGGAAATGACAATGTAAATAAGAACCTACATTAAACTTTGAGTTTTAAGCACAGGACATCACAGACTATTTTATCCCCATGGTACTGAGGCCCTCTTAGCATATTTACCTTTGTTCCTGGCATCTTTGGGGAGAGTTAGAGGAATTCTGAAGGCCCGCTAAGGTAGCACTACCAAAAGTTTTTGACTCTTTCCTTTAGCAGACTCTAAGCAAATGCAAACTGAAGTCAGGCATGGTTTTTTACTCATAGACATATTTGCAGTGTCTATTCCAGACATATAGTAGATACCAAGAATTTTGTTGAGTGAATGAATGAACCATATTTTCAATCTTTAGGTAGTAACAATGGTGGGTTGGGGGAACAAGATTAAGAAGATGAATAATTTATTTTTATTTATTTTTTATTTTTATTATTATTTTTTAAAGATTTTATTCATTTATTTATTTGACAGACTGAGAGAGAGAGAGAGAGCACAAGAAGGCGAGTGGTAGGCAGAGGGAGAGGTAGAAGCAGGCTCCCCATTGAGCAGAGAGCCTGATGCAGGGCTAGATCCCAGAACCCTGGGATCATGACCTGAGCTGAAGGCAGATGCTTAACCGACTGAGCCACCCAGGCACCCCGAAGATGAATAATTTAAATGAGAGGTGATAAGAAGTAACCTAATAGTTTTCTTAAGCACCAGAAAAATTATTTCAATTATATGTCTTTTCTCCACATATTTTTATGGACCTTGGTAGAGAGTGTGGGTCTCCTGGCTTTAAGCACTAATCTTGCACTTAGTTTTGTGACTCTGTGCTCTCTGGACCTGAGTTTCTTCTGTAATAAACTAGGTATAATAGCATTATTGTAAAAACCAGATAAAACAGTACCTGTAAAAATGTTGTACACTGAAAAATATTGTATAATGCTAGGGTGATATTATTGCAAATATGACAGTGCTACCTTCTCTGCTGTTGAAAGAAAAGACCTGATAAAACAAATTCCTTTTGTGAGGATCTAAATATCTATTTAGATCTAAATATTGCACTTACACACACACACACACACTCCCTCACACACACATTGTCACAAATACACATCCTACCCCACACACATACCACACACACATCACAGCTCTGAAAACATTAAATTTCTTTCCATATGGCTCAGAACATCTGGTGATTAACAGTTAAATAAAATTAATGAGGCCTTCCATTTTTATTAGTCACATAGTCATCCATTGGAAGCAATGGCTTTTCCCAAAAGATCTCTGTTTCTTCGTTCCCTTAATCTCCAAGTTTCCGGGGCTGACCTGACTTTGAACCTTGCTCCCTTGTAGATAAAGGGAAAGTATTTGGCTTACTATAAAGGAGCTAACCTTTCCCTATGCATCTCATTGCAAGACTCCCATTCATCCCTGCTGGGCTTGCTGTAAATCAGAGGACCTTCAGCTTTCATGTTTACTGCTTTTTCTTTCTTTCTTTCTTTTTGTCTGCAATACCAAATATCCTGATTGTGTGTGTGTGTGTGTGTGTGTGTATTGTGTATGACAAGCTTGTTCTATAGTGCATACTAATGACTTTTTTAGCCATGGGCATTTTATTGCAGTAGCATCATGTCCAAACTGAGAAATGATTTATATTTCAACACGCCCTGGCAACACTCATTGCTACTAATATGGAAATAGTGTGGAATTGGACATTTTCTTGTGACATATTGCTTAATAAATTATAAACATTATCCTATCAGAACTGACACTGCTACATAAATGATAACATAAATGACCATTTGCAATATCAGGTGGCTTATGGTTCAGCATGAATATTTATTATGATTTACTATGAATACGTAATATCCTATGAAAGGTTGTATATGTCGTTACCAGTAAAATTAAAGGTGCTTTGGTGATTATAACATTTAAAAGTCCTAGAGTTTAATAGCCTCACTAGGATCTTCATATTCTAAATGATTGATTTTAGAGCTCCATAGATTTCAAGAGGTGACTGGCGAACTCATTTCAATTGCATTAAACTACAAAGAAAATGTATCTTTAGATACCATCTGGCTACCTATCAAAACAGATAAGAACATTTTCACACTTACTGTTTCAAATGAAATGAATGCAAAGTAAAAATCATTTCCTTAATATAGTAGGTAAAAAATAGGCTGATTATTTTGCTGACTTTTAAAAAGTATTCCTTCTCCATTTAACCACAAGTGTTATTTTACAATTACTAGCACCCAAGAAGCTATTTTAAAATTCTCTAACTCATTTACCCATTTCCAGATGAGGAAACTAAGGAACTTGTCCCTGGTTTTGTTACCTAGGTGGTAGCACCCTGTAGCTTTCTGGAGTCATTTTCATATACCGGGCTACACTTCATTGTACTGAAAAAAGAAATCGATTTGGAAATGTTGTAAGTGTCTTAGACCTAGGAATTCGACCAATTTTTAAGTGATTTGTAAGTGTTCATGGGTGGCTAAATATAATAAAACAACTACAATGTATAAAGTACTTTATAAAGGACTTTTCACATTCAATATATTCCTAAATTCTTATAACCACTCTGTAAAGCAGATTATCAATGCTCTCATTTTCCTGGTGGGGAAACTTAAGCTCAGAGCAGTTTAATAAATTGTTTGCAGTCAGACAGCAAGTAATAGCAATGCTGTGACTCAATCATAGGACCAGTGGTTACACAGGTGATACTCTTCGTACCACACTATTTTTGTCTTGTTCATCTAGGGCCGTTAATAATTTCAGTGTTTATGACTACCTTGGGAGATTGAAGCTTCCTATGGTTACATTAAAAAGAGTCCCTGGGGCGCCTGGGTGGCTCAGTCAGTTAAGCGTCTGCCTTCGGCTCAGGTCATGATCCCAGGGTCCTGGGATCAAGCCCCGCATCGGGCTCCGGGAGTCTGCTTGTCCCTTTCCCTCTGCCCCTGCTTGTACTCTCTCTCTCTCTCTGTCAAATAAATAAATAAAATCTTAAAAAAAAAAAGAGTCCCTGCATCCATGTGAAAAAAGTAAAAAATAACCTGAGCCTCTTGCTTTATATTCTGGATTCTGGAGTTTTGCCTGCTAATCAAGAGTTGTAGGGAGTGCAATCACCTACAGTAGTTTATCCTGGCATCGGGGAGAGCGTGCACTTTGAAGCTGCAGAAAAGAGCTGAAGGAATTGTGAGGAGGTGATGTTCAGTGGTTGTCCAAATTTGCTTTCTTAAACTATAAAGACTGAACATGCTAGTTAAAAGAGCTGTGTAAACTACAGATGGTAAGTAGACCCTTTTAGCAATAACACTGTTACACAGAGGAAGGCCTAGAGACAGGATGAGTATTAAGATTTCCATTTTATGGTAGGGATGGGGGTAGAAAAATAAATATTCATACCTTCAAAGAGAAAATAATAATTCTGCATCTGCATTAATGTCCACTGAAGTTTGAATACCAGAAGTTCTGGATTAGGTCATGAGCCAAGAAGGAGATGGCTTGAAGGATGGTGTATTTGTAATCTGTTTCTGGATTTAGAGGCTTAAAAAAGCAATGCTTATTATTTCAAAGTTTGTGTGGGTCAAGAATTCTGGTACAGCTTAGCTGAATGATTCTGGTTCAGGGTCTCTAATGAGGTTGTAGTCAAGATGTTGACTGGAGTTGAAGTCATATCAAGGCTTGACTTGGAAGTGATGGCTCCCTCACAGGGCTGTTGGCTGGAGGCCTCAGTTCCTTACCATAAGGGCTTTTTTGTAGGTCTGCTTGAGTGTTTTTATGACACGGCAGTTGGCTTCCCCCAGAATAAGTGAGCTCAGAGAGAATGCCAGGTGAAAGCTGTAACGCCTTCTATGACCTAACCTGGGAGGTCAGACACTCTCACTCTCACCAAATTCTATTCATTAGATTCTATTCACCACACACTAAGTCACACTCAAGGGGAGGGGGATGAGGCTCTGGAACTAAGAAAAGAAATGGTGGACATATCTGATGGCCACAGATGAGTTGATGGGTGTGCATGTGATTTAATGCTTAGAATCAGAAGGAACTTGAAACAGCGCCATGTCCCCAACCCTCATTTGACATAAAATCTAATTCAGACTGAGTTGCAAGGATTTCACTACGACACATGACTGTTGAAGAGCTGTGGCAAAAACCCTGTTCATCCGGATACCAGACTCCTGCTTTTTTCATTTCTAAATATATGAGCTTTAAAATATGTTTTTAAAGTCTGTTCTTCCTATGTATTTGGAATACAGTGAAAGTTTGCTAAATTAGTTTTAAGAAGGCCTAGAAAATATAGTGACAAGTCTCTACAGTCAGACGGCAAGGCTAATGCTGCCAGAGTGGGGAGCAACCATCCATCTCTCCTTCCCTGTTCCATAAACGAAGAGGCATTCAACAAGGTGACCACACAGCCCATGCTGCTAAGATAGCAAACAAAAATGTGCCTCCTCAGTTGAAGCATTTCCTGACTTCACTTCCCCAGCCAGGAAAACCAGCGGCCCCTTCCTCTGTGTTCTCACCGTATTCTTCTGTTTCAGGACCTCTAACACATTGTGTCATCCCTTTTTCTACACGTCTGCTTCTTCTACCCTCCAGGACCTCAGCTATGTCCTCCTCATTCTGTATTCCCAGTCCCCAGTATGCTGCCTAGTTTCCTGATAGACACAATGATAGATAATAACAATGACTATGTTGTTTATGGAATTATTGAGTGCATGTCATTTTCAAAAAATATTTGACATGAATCTAGGACTTAAAAAGGAGGCAAGTTTTTTTTTTTAATTAATTAATTAATTAATTTATTTATTTGACAGAGACAGAGATAGCAAGAGCAGGAACACAAGCAGCGGGAGGGGGAGAGGGAGAAGCAGGCCTCCCCCCGAGGAGGGAGCCCGATGTGGGACTCGATCCCAGGACCCTGGGATCATGACCTGAGCCGAAGGCAGACGCTTAACGACTGAGCCACCCAGGCGCCCGGCAAGTTTGTTTTTAATAGAACTATCTACTTTGTGATTGCAGGTTTCACTTTACAGCTTCCCAGCCAGACTATGCATTTTAAAAACTTATTAATTGAGATATAATTGACTTTTATACATTGCATAAGGTTAAGGTATATCATATATTGATTTGATATATTTATATGGCAATACGATTGCCATGGTAGCATTATCTAACACTTCTTTCATGTCACATAATTATCATTTCTTCTAGTGGTAGAAACAACTAAGATCTAATCTCCTACCAAGTTGATGTTTATAATACAATTTTGTTGTCTATCAGACCATACATTTTTTAAACGGTTTAGGACAAGTTTATATAGAAATCAGACAGTAGTTTTTAAATTTTATTTTATTAATTGGATTCTCTATTTGTGTCACCTCTTGCTCAGCTGAAAGTGACACGGCAGTCACCTGACAATCCCGTATAGTGAAAGTTTTCTTGTGTAATTGTGAGGCACAAAACATCCTACGAAAGAACATGGCACTACTCTTGACCACCACTAGGTGTCCTCTGTTGGTTATTCTAGTCTGTAATAAATTTTTGCTTGATTTCTCTCCTCTTGTTTATTTCTGCAAGATTTCACAAGCAGATATATCTTAATGATTTTTATAACAACCATTGAAAAAGGCTGATAGAGGCACAATTAAACAGTGTAAGCTAGTCTGAGTTAACTGAAAAGGTATATGAAGTCCATGAGAAATTTTCAAACTCTGTAAAGAAGTTTCTTGAATTATTTAAACTTTTTTTTAGTGACATAGTTTTTCCCAGCAATTTTCCAAAATTACTTTTTCCTCCTCCCCCTTATAGCTAGTCTCTTTCCTCCCCATATTTATATATTTCTTCATCTATAAAGATGAAGGAAAAAAAAGGCCACCTCCATTTAAACTGAGCTGTGTCTATTTCATGTTCTTGGCTTTGAAAATTGTCTTTCATGCTATGTGCTTTTCCAGATATAGAAATAATTGGATACTGCTGTAAGTTAAAATAAAAGTATGTCTAAGTATTTCATAAGCACAAAGGATGATAAATTGTAGTAAGAGCTGGTAGCTCATGGGCAAGTGATGCTCAGTAAGCACCTCAAAATTATAAGTTCTTCACATTTCATCTTAATTTATAGACTTGGGATAGGATCACTCCACTTTTTCAAAGAGTCTCACATTTTGAAATCTACACATTTACTGTAACCTCATAACCTCATAGACTATCTTTGGCATAAACTATTTTATGGCTCCCCATCTTTATTCAAGTTTCAGCCCTAGAGTCTAATATAAACATTTTAATTTTTATTAAATCCAGAACTTCCTCAACTTTTGTTCCTATTTCTTCACCCCTTACATCTTTCTTTCTTTTTCTTTGTTTCTTTGTTTCTTTGTTTCTTTCTTTCTTTTTCTTTCTTTCTTTCTTTCTTTCTTTCCTCTTTCTTTCTTAGAACTTCCTCAACTTTTGTTCCTATTTCTTCACCCCTTACATCTACCTGTTTTCTTTCTTTCTCTCTTTTTCTTTCTTTCTTTCCTCTTTCTTTCTTTCTTTCTTTCTTTCCTCTCTCTCTCTTTCTTCCTTCCTTTCTATTTATTTGAGAGAGAGCAAGCGTGAGCGGGAGGTGGGGGCAGAGGGAGAGGGAGAATGAACATCTTAAGCAGGCTATACACTCAGCATGGAACCTGATGCAGGGCTCTATCTTTTGACCCTGGGATCATGACCTGAGCCAAAATTGAGAGTTGGATGCTTACCCAACTGAGCCACACAGGTGCCCCCACATCTTCCATCTTTAGAATATTCTCTCTTAGGATATGATCTTCCCTCCTGATGGGCGACTTCGGTGTCAAATTCTTCTCTTCTTACTTCTAATTCACCAGTTTTCTAATACCTGTAATGTATCCCATTAAATCACAGCTTACAGATAAACATAAAGCATAAAGCATAAAACTTTATTTGTCATTACCCATAAATGAATTAAATGAATTTAGTGGGCCATTACTAATAATATTAGTAGTAATATTAATCCAAATATTAGGAAATTAAAAGCATGACTATACTGGAATAAAGGAATTGGTACAGAATGGCTCCAAAGAAGTATTTCATGTAAGTAACTTGTTAAATAGAGACACTGTTTATTTAGTAGATGAAGATGATGAAAGGATTGCTAGAGAACATAATACTCAGATTATTGTAGAGGAACAATGATTTGGAAATTGCTAAGGGATTACTATCTAGTTAAGTTGATACATTAAAAAGAAATGAAGGAAAACTCCCATGAAGCAATGGGTCACATGTAGTATAATATGGTTCCTGTACTTAGAAGGAACATCTCAAAAACCCTTCTTGGAGGATTCAGTTATAAGAAGCCACAGTAGGTAGAGAAATGAGAGAAAGTGAAAAGAGAGAAAAGGGTTATTATAAGAAAGAGATTGAGAGAGATAGAAAGAGACAAACACACATGCGCAGAATGATGATCCATTATAACAACTTGGGACAACTTAGGCAACATTCAAAGGGAAAGATTGGATGAGGGTATTGGCAGGGAAAGACATTACAAGTTTGGGGATGAAGGGGGCTGATACTGAAAGGAACCAAGATGATTTTCAAAAAGCTAGTAAGGAGATTTTTGCAGGAAATTTTAGGGGACTGTATGTGTTGCCCAATATTGTCTTTGCATTGAGAGTTTACTTTGCTTCTGGAAAGCTAGGTAAGAAAAGGAGGTTTCCAAAAGAGAATAATTAGGAAGATTAACAGCAGGTTTTACTTCTAAGACTTTGAGCTCAGATTTTAGACATAGAAAATAAAAAAATGAAGAAAATATTAAGATCTGATGCCCTTTTCATGATTATAGATATGTATTTCCTGGAATATATGCAGTGGCCAGATATTCAGAAGTGACCTTCAATGGTGTGGGGGAACATGGAAGCCAAAAATAAGGAGGGATCCACCAGCCATTTCCCGGCCAACTTGCTTTTGAGCATTTTTTGAAATATGAGACACAAAAAGGAGGAGCAAAGAGAAGGATGAGGTATATATGCTGTGACCCCAAATGGATCATCTGATCCAAACTCCAATACTTGTAAAGAGGATATGATTTCACCCAACCAGCCTTTGAAAAACATAACCACATGTGTAAAACAGTAAGCAGAACTCACAGAATTTCCAAAGTGAAAAGGAAAGAAGAGATAATCTGGTCCAACTTTCTTTTATTTTCTAATGAAATCCTTTTACTGCATCCTTGATAAAACCATGTCTCCATTGGAACTTTTTTTTTTTTTTTTTTGAATGTACTCCTTATTTCCCAAAATACCACTGCCTATTTTGGGGCAACTCCCAATATGAAAAATTTCCATCTTGGATTATTCTGTTCTTTACAACTTCTATTTATCCTAGCTCTGTTCTCTGGATGCCATTTTGATTTAAGTATCTATATCCACATATAATGCCCATTCTAAGTTTTCTCTTTCTCAGACTTAGCACTATAAAATCTTGCATTTGTTGCCTAAACATTTTTTTTTTAAGATTTTATTTATTTATTTGACAGAGAGACACAGCGAGAGAGGGAACACAAGCAGGGGGAGTGGGAGAGGGAGAAGCAGGCTTCCCGCTGAGCAGGGAGCCCGACGTGGGGCTCGATCCCAGGACCCCGGGATCATGACCTGAGCCGGAGGCAGATGGCTTAACGATTGAGCCACCCAGGTGCCATTATTATATTTTTTAAGATTTTATTTATTTATTTGACAGAGAGAGAGACAGCGAGAGAGGGAACACAAGCAGGGGGAGTGGGAGAGGGAGAAGCAGGCTTCCCGCGGAGCAAGGAGCCGGATGCGGGGCTGGATCCCAGGACCCTGGGACCATGACCTGAGCTGAAGGCAGACGCTCAACAACTGAGCCACCCAGGCGCCCCTGCCTATACATTTTTATTCATGGACTCTTCCTCATAGCCAGGTGCTTCAGATTCACTTAGTTGAACACAGTGTCCATATCAAGAGAAATGAAAAAAATGAGACTGTCTCTGTGGTGCTAGACAGCATTAAAGAGAGAAGTAATAATATTCATTGTGACAAACTTTGTGTAGAAATTCAAAGTGACAACTAGATAGTAAGTTATCATGGAAAATTACCGCTGGTATAGGTAGCAAGCCACATCATAAATGATGAAGCCAGAGCTGGGAAGGTGGAGATTCAATCTGACAGATCTGCAACTAGAGCCAAAGGTTTAAGAACATGAAGAGGGGGGCGCCTGGGTGGCTCAGTTGGTTAAGCGACTGCCTT
>NC_138370.1:112538054-112548798 GCF_054177405.1 Leptonychotes weddellii | reverse complement strand
TGTACATTTTAAATTTTTAATTGACATTGCCAGATGGCTTTCCAAAAAGCCTGCAACAATTCACATTTCCACCTTTTTTCCTATATCCCTGCCAGTAGTGAGATTATTACTGTTTCATTTCTAGCAGTCTGATGGGTGAGCTGTGATAGCTGTTATTATTGTAATCTGCATTTTTTCAACTACTAGTAACTGCCTATTCATATGTTTGGTCATTTTTTTATTATATACCTGCGTATTAGAATTTAAACAAAAATTTAATACATTTTTTGCATCATTGGGAATAAATAAAATATGCGAAAGAAGATAAAACATTTAAATATACTTTTTATAATAGCAAGCATTCCATGAAACTTCTCTGGTATCAATCCTGAGGCAATTAGAGAGTCTGTCAACATCCCATGAGTATGGGTGGGCAGTCTTAAGAGAAATCATTCACTTGTAGAAAGCTGAAGCTCAGATAGTATCTGTTTTATGGGATATACATAATTTTTAAATTAATAAGTGATTGGATTAGAGGATTTAAAGATAGAAGGAAGCAATTACATGGGTGGTAGGTGAATGTGGTTGGACTCAGCATACCAACACAAATGCCTAAATCCTGAGAGGGGGAGTGGAAAAGGGAGAGTTGCATTGAACATTCCAGAGACCTGCTTGGCATGAAAGGCGATAACACAGACGCTAAGGCAAGGAATGCATACGTTCTGTTGTAGAGGATGCGTATTTGTACTAGAGGCCCTCTTTGAAGGCCTTGCTCCCAGTTATCTCTAATTCTGCTTCAACCAACACCTCTCAGTACGGCTCTTGACAGCATGAGACCTGGGTGATTATCTCACTTCTCAACTCCAAGGCCAGTAGTTTTTTCCATTACCTTGTAGATGGTTATTTGCAAAATAACTAGGATTTGTTTTAGGCCAAATGTTAGACTGGATTATTCTTTATTCTGAACCCTTTATCAGTTTACATGTTTACTTTAAATTCCTGTTGATTAATACATTCATATATTTTGAGTCAATCCAAAGGTGAATTTTTCAAAATCAGTTTGGCCATCTGTCTTCCACAACAGTGATAAAACATCTTTGACACCACTGATGAGAGCACACAGTATTCCTTGATCTTTGATAATTCAAATATGTCTAAAGGTATTGATTTTATGGTCAGTATGACAGAATTTTAAGTAGGGAGATAAAAATAAAGCAACACTAAAAATAAGTTGAGTGGATTATAAAAACAAACAAAAAATCCTTCTATTACAGGTTTTAAATGAAGTTCCATATAGATCCTCTTGGCAAAGGGTGGGAAACATGGCAGCAAGACATTTAAGGAAATTTTCTGATTGATCATTTGTTGATCACTGAGTTACACTGATACAAGGGTGCCCCCTAGGGATACAAGCTTAAAAATAAAAGCACAATATGCCAGACATGCCAAGAGATTTCATTATGTAAAATGGGTTCTCCCAGCATTAGTTTATCCAAGAGTAGAAATGGACCAGTTGAAAGAGAAGGTTCTCTCAAGAACGATAAATAAGGGAAGTGAGGAAGACATTTTTCTTTACCTTAAGCCAAATGAGGACTCTACCTAGAAAGGTCATCTGGAGAGGCAAAGTAATATAGCATCCCAGGGACTAAGTCAGTATCTGTGAGTCAGAGAGTATTATTAAAAAAAAAAAAAATTGCTGAGAATCCCAATGCCAGATGACAATATGCAAAACAGACTTGAATTCACTCTTCCTCTGGGTCACCTGAGTTGGAAATGGTGGCTAATAAGTGGGACTAGATTTGGCAGGGTAAAGAGAGAAGCTCTTCCTGTAGGAAGTCCCCACATTCTCACTTCTGGCTTGTAAGCCTGGAGGAGTATTAAGCTGGGAACAGATAACTAAATGGAATAAGGGTTTGGTGTCACAAGCAGTGAAGTCAAACTGGAGGTTAAGGAGGTTAAGGAACAGTTTTTTAGATGGCCAAGTCTCACAGCAACTGTAAGGAGTTAACTGTAAAGTCAGAGGGAACTCCCCACAAGACTGTCTTCACTTCAAATACCACCTTCAATTCCAGGGGTCCCCAGGGCCACCCTCACATCCAACCAGCTGGCTACAAATGTGGGGGTCCCCATGGACTCCCTCAGGTTTAATAATTCATTAGAAAAATTCACAAAACTCAGGAAAGTACCATATATGTGATTACAGTTTTATTATAACAAATTAGAACCAGCCAAAGGAAGAAATGCAAAGGGCAGACTATGGAACTGGGACTTACAAACTTGAAGCTGTCATGACTTCAGGGACATGTTATTCTCCTGGCACTGGTGATGTGTAGCAATGAGCATACAGAGTATTGTAATCCAGGAGGCTCACCTGACTTTGGCATCCAGAGACATAATTGAAGCTTCATTGCCTAGGCAGAACTGATTGAATCATGGCCCACGTGAACCGGATCTCCAGCCCCAGCCCTGCTGGAATCACGCTGATATCATCACCTGGCTAAAAGTTCCTACCTTCTCATCACGTGATTGTTTTTCTGGTGTGGCCAGATCACATCTTAGGACTATTGAATTTGCCCTGCCCACACTGAGTCATCACATGAACATAAATTATCAGGTATGGTCCAGGAGCCCGTCATGAATGTCAAAGACACTCCTACCATCTGAGAAACTCCAAGGGTTCAGAGTTTACCTCCCAGGATCAGGGGCAAAAGACAGACTTCTCTTTGGGTAAGAATAATTCTTCACTACACAAGTGTTTTTATTATTTTAAGAGGTTGCTTGTTCATATTAAAATGACACTGCTTTTGTGAAATGTGACTAAAGGAGATTAAAATCCAAGGACAGGGAAAGAACTAGCCCAATGAGAGGATTTGAAGGATCAGAGGGAGAATGGATAGTTGCTTATCATTACATACTCTTGAGTTCACTCAATATATCTGTTACCTGAGACTGACATATTTTGAAATTGAATTTGTATAAAATCAAAGTCAAGCTCTTTCCATTATGCCATGTGATGATATTTTACATTTCTCTACAGAAATGAAGTTATAGTAGAGTAGAAAGAACTAAAATGACACTATTGATTTTTGTTTGAAGAACTGTGAGTTAATTTTGGTTGTAAGAAAAATTAGACAAAGATAGTTCTATTTTTAATGTTTTGAGAAGTTTCTTTGCTGTTTTCCATAGTGGTTGCACCAATTTACATTCCTACCAACTGTGCCTGGGAGTTCCCATTTCTCTACATCCTCACTAACACTTGCTATTTTTGTCTTTTTGATTATAGCTAATGTGACAGGTATGAGGTGATAGCTCATTGGTTTTGATTGCATTTACCTGATGATTAGTAATGTTGAACATCTTTCCATGTGCCTATTGGCCATCTGTATGTCTTCTTTAGAAAAGCCTACTCAAGTCCTCTGCCCATTTTTAAATCCAGTTTTTTGGTTTTTTAATATTAAGTTGTGTAAGTTCTTTTATATTTTATCTTTATATTAGCCTCTTATTGGCTGTATAGTTTGCTGGTATCTTCTCCCATTCAGTAGATGGACTATTTGTTTTATTGATGGCTTCCTTTGCTGTGCAGAAGCTTTTGTTTGATGTAGTTCCACTTGTTTATTTTAGCCTTTGTTGCCTTTGTCTGAGAAAAGTGGTCCAAAAAAAGATATTGCTAAGACCAGTGTCAAAGAGATTTTGGCTTATGTTTCCTTCTAGGGGTTTTATGGCTTCAAGTCTTACATTCAAATCTTTAATCCATTTTGAATTTATTTTTATGTGCTGTATGCTTATATGCTGTAAGATAGTGGTCTAGTTTAATTCTTTTATATGTAGCTGTTCAGTTTTCCCAATACTATTGATTGAAGAGACTGCCTTTTCTCCATTGTATATTCTTGCCTCCTTTGTCACAGAGTAATTGACCATATATGTATGAATTTATTTCTGGACTCTCTATTCCATTCCATTAATCTATGTGTCTGTTTTTGTGCTGGTACCATACTGTTTTGATCACTAAAGCTTTGTAATATAGTTTGAAATCCAGCTCCGTTCTTATTTCTCAAGATTGCTTTGGCTATTCAGAGTCTTCTGTGGTTTCATATAAATTCTTTGTTCTAGTTCTGTGAAAATGTCATTGGTCTTTTGATGAGGATTGCATTGAATCCATGGACTCCTTTGGGTAGTTATAGACATTTTAACAATATTAATTTTTTAATCCATGAGCACAGATATCTTTCTATTTATTTGTGTCATCATCTATTTTTTTCCTCAATGACTTCTAGTTTTCATAGTACAGTCTTTCACCTCTTTGGTTAAATTTAGTTCTAGGTACTTTATTTATTTATTTATTTTTTGATGCAATTATAAATGGGATTATTTTCTTAATTTCTGTTAATTTTGTATCCTGCAACTTTACTGAATTCATTTATTCTAATAGTTCTTTTGGTAGAATCTTTAGTGTTTTCTCTATATAGTATCATGTCATCAGCAAATGGAGGCAGTTTTACTTCATCCTTTCCAATTTAGATGACTTTATTTCTTTTCCTTGCCTAATTGCTCTGGCTAGGACTCCAGTACTATGTTGAATAAAATTGGTGAGAGTGGGCATCCTTGTCTTATTCCTGATCTTAGAGGAAAAGCTTTCAGCTTTTTACCATTGAATATGATGTTAAGTGTAGGTTTGTCATATATGGCCTTTATCATGTTGAAATATATTCCTTCTATACCTACTTTGTTGAGATTTTTTATCATAAATGTATGTTGAAATACGTCAAATGCTTTTCCTGCATCTATTGAGATGATCATATGATTTTTATCCTTTGTTTTGTTAATGTGGTGCATCACACTGATGGATTTGCAGATGTTGAGCCATCCTTGCATCCCTCTCACTCGATTGTGACATACAGTTCTTTTAATGTATTGTTGAATTTGGTTTGCTAATCTTTTGTTGAGATTTTTTGTGTCTGCATTCATCGGGGATATAGACCTATAATTTTTCTTTCCTTTTCTTTCTTTCTTTCTTTTCTCTTTTTTTCTTTCTTCCCTTCTTTCTTTCTTTCTTTTCTTTCTTTCTTTCTTTCTTTCTTTCTTTCTTTCTTTCTTTCTTTTTTTCTTTTCTTTCTTTCTTTCTTTCGTGTCCTTTTCTGTTTTTTGTATCAGAGTAATGCTGTGCTATAAAAATGAATTTGGAAGCTTTTCTACTTCATTTTTTGGAATAATTTGAGAAGAATGGGTACTCACTATTCTTTAAATGTTTGGTAGAATTCAGCTATGAAGCCATCTGGTCCTGGGCCTTTGTTTTTAGGGAGTTTTTAAATTACTGATTCAATCTCATTATTTGTAATTGGTCTACTTAGATCTATTTCTCTGTGATTCAGTCTTGGAAGGTTGTGTGTTTCTTGGAATTTATCCATTTTTTTTAGGTTGTCCAATTTGTTGGTGCATAATTGTTGATAGTAGTCTCTTAGAATCCTTTATATTTCTGTGGTATCAGTTGTAACTTTTCTTGCAGTTCTGATTTTATTTATTTGCCCCATACCCACTTGCTTTTTTTTTTTTTTTGAGAAGTCTGGTTAGAAGAGAAAAACACATTTAATTATCTACATATGGGGAATTCACATAAATATGAGAGATTCCAAAGATAATCTGGCAAAATGAAGTATATATGTCATCCTGAACTAAGGAGGAGGGGGTGGGAATGAGGGAGTTCAAAGGGAAGAAAATCAATTCACAGGAAGATAAAAATGGAGTAAATGGTAAACAAATGTTTGCTGGGCCATATAGAAACAATGGTACATAGAGGAATTTTAATAAACAGATTGTACTAAGTTCCTCCATGTCTACCACACCTAGTTCATATTATACTGTAGTTATCTACAGTGAAAGTTCCCTTCCTGGAGCAGGTTCTCTACCTAAATTTTTTTTTTTGGCACTTAAGGGAAAAGGTCAAAAGTTCTTGCACCTTCTGTTTCTTAAAAATAATCAACCTAAAATAACCCACATGCCAAGAAGACACAATTTGGGATGGCAAATTTTGCTCCCTTATGCTGTGTGCAGGGACTTCTGCCTGAGCTCTCTCTAAACTATTGGTTTTCAATATTTAAAAGGTCAAAGAGATGCCTCTTCTCATCACTGCCAAAAAAGCTTCTGTTTTGTTTTCAGAGCTTTCATTTCTTTGAAGCCTCTGTGTACTGTTTCCACTTGACCAAGACCACAGGGAGTTCAATTATCAAAGAATGACTCCCTTCTGAGAATTCTTAAAGGAAAACACTCCCATTCTGAAATAAGATAACAGATGCAATAAGTTTCCCATCCACTCCATAGGATATTAAACAATGTCAGAATTCTCTGTAGTGCAAGGTTTGGAGTGGAATTTTTTTAAGCTACAGAATGGGCAAGGCACATCCACATAATGCCAATGGAGGCAATTTTGCAAATTCATTCTTGTTTTATCTCTGGACACTTTTGAATACCAGACTGACTTCTTTTTCTGTCCAGGACTTTTCTGAGCCTTTCCTCATGGCTCAACATTGACCCACACACTCCAGTGTTTTCTGTCAATAGGACTAATGCCTTCTTAAAAAGGACTGAGGAAAGGATACATCTTGTGATGAACCATATCATTTGTTAAAATTAACATTTATTGAAATAAATAGAATCTTTGTGAATCTTTTTTGAAAGAAATTTATATTCTGATAGAATTTTATAAAATGAATGGGAAAAATACTATGATTTATTTAGGGTGCATTATATTTCAGGTGTTTGTTATTCCATTTAATCATTACCACAGTCCTATAAAATAGATTTCTGTGATTCACACTTTACTGAGGAAAAAGGTCTGCAGTGCACTAAAGAACTTGCATGATGTCACACACTGGAAAAATAGAGTCAGTGTATGAACCCAGGTTTCCTGGATTCCTTGTTCTGTGCTCATTTCAGTGACTTCTTCACTTATACTAACATAGTTTCAGTGGCAAGAAGATAAATCTTCCCCCAAAACTAGATTCTTAGTTATTGTCTGCACATTTGAAAATAGAAGAACACAAAACCCGTCGGTGAGATTTGTGTCCATTCTTTTGTGAAGAACAGAATTAAAGTTGAGGACATGGATCAAAGAGTAAAGTTGATTTTGTCACTAGGATATTTCAATGGAAATTAAGCTAAATAAAGAATGAGAATCAGTTCTTTGGTATTTTCTTAAGAAATATGGCCATCTGTTTACTGTTCTAATGTAGTGATTACAGTGAGAGTATATACATACACACACACATATACTTTAAAAGGATACATTACATAGAATGTTGAATTCCAATATCTTTAAACTCCTGTTATAGAGAGTTATAATTATAAATGTGAACTTGGTGGCATCACTTACTTTATGAATGACTTTGGGAGAATCATGTAGGAATCTTAGCATGGTTTTTCCTTTTATATAAAGTAGAGATAATAATATCTAATTCACAGAAAATGTGTGTGTACCAGATTGAATGCATCTGTTTTCAAGCAATAGAAATCCCAACTCAAAATGAAATTTTATCCTCCCTGAATCGAATATTCCGAGAGCAGATCTGGCTTGAGATATGATTTCATCCAGAATTCAAACAAGGTCATCAAGATCCATCTTTAGGATCTGGTTTCTTTTTATTTTGGTTCCAAACCTAGGTATGGAGTGGGATTCTGGCAAATATTGACTAAAGTAGTTTTAAGCCCAAATCCATATACCCAGTGGAAAACATTTGAATTTATACACAAGAATTCCCATAACAGGTACTAAGGCTTGTTTATTGATAGCTTATTTTACATGCTCATCCCTAAATCAATCATTGTAGCCAGTTGATGAGATACTCTGATTGGCTTCAGTCATTAAAGTCTTAAGAAAGAACTGAGCTGAAGATATACATTTTGGAGTTGTTAGCATATGGAGGATATTTAAACTCATAGGACTGGATACAATCACCAAGGGAGTAGAGATAGAAGAGAGAGGAGGCCCAGGGTTTGAGAATTGAAGTGCTTTAATATTAAGTGGTTGAGAAGGAAGAATCAAAAAAGGATACCAGTATGGAGCAATCAAATGAGGTAGGATGAAAATCAAGAGAACGTCTTATTCTGAAAGCAAGTTAATAATCTTTATTTTTTTCTAGAAGGAGATAATGATTACCTGAGTCAACTTTTACTGATAAATTAAGCAAGAGCAAGACTAGTAACTGAGAAGCAATGAGGAAGTCATTAATGATGCTGCTGCTGCTGATTTTAGTGGTGTGGTAGGAGCAGAAGTCTGATTAGAGTGGGTTTATAAGAAAAAGGGACATGATAAATTGGGAAAATGAAGAATAGAAAAATCTTCCAAGGAATTTTCTGTAAAAAGGAATTGTCAAATCAGAGTAGTAGCTGGCAAAGAAAGTGGAGTCATGAAAAGATTTCTCTAAAATGGAAGAAATAACACTGTATTTGAATGATGATAAAAATGATGTAGTAAAAATGAAAAGTTAATGAGAAAGAAGACTGGAGAATTGCTAAAGTGATATTCTAAAGGAAGTGAGAAGAGATGGGGTCTACCAGAGGGACTGACTTTGGATAGGAGCAAGGAAAAAAAAACCTCTAGTAACTGGATAGAAGAAAGGACAGTAGCAGGTAGGTGGTGAGATGCAGTTGCAGGATTCTGTGGATGATTCCCTCTGTTTCAGTTTCTTGGTGAAGTAAGAAGAAAGATCATAAGCTGAGAATGGGAACGGGGAAGGAGGTGTTGGGAGTTTGAAGATAGGGAAGAAAGAAGGAAATTATATTTTTTAGGACAATGGAAGGGTGAATGGACATGAAGGATAAAGGATATGATTCCTAAGCAGCATTTTAACAGCCTATTGGCAACTATTTTCATGAATTTAAAAGGAAATCAGTTATCTTAGATGTATGTTTATCCCCAGTCACGTTTAACACTTTGAGTACAAGAATGGAGTTGGCAAAGAATTAGATTTAGCCAGGGCTGTAGTATTAACACTTTAGATGAGTAGAAAAGAGGCAAGAGAATCAAGGGAGTGAGGGATTCGGTGACACTGTCTTGACTTAAATGACCATCTTCTCTTACATTACTGCAACAATCTCCTAAATGACATCCTTGCCTTAATCCTGTTTCTCTCAAATACCTTTTCTGCAGTATAACCAGAGTGAGTTTTCTGAAGAGCAAATTTGAGATCACTCTCTTGTTTAAATCTCTTTAATGGATACCTACTCGCTTAAGGATAAAGTCCAAAGTTCTTAACATGGTTTCTATGGACGTTGATGATCTGGCATTGCTTACTTTCTTAGGCCCCATTTCTTTCCACTCCCTCTTCTCACTCTTATATCTGACGAGTTAATGGATTTCAATTTGAAGCTCTTTCTAGCTTTTGGGACAATCTTCTCTCATTTCCAAACTCTTCTCCTGGTTAACTCCCATTTGTCTTTTAGGATCCAGCTAAAACAGTGATTCATCCAGGTGGTCTTCTTGGCAATACAAAGGCTGTTTGTGGTTCTCTACTCTTCCCTGTTTAATTCATAAGATTTTATATGAAGAGTTTTTGCCCTATTAAAAAAAACTAGCATGTTACTAATCTACGCTAATCCTTTCATTTTATAGGTGGAAAAACTGAAGCTCAGTTTCATAGATAATTAGTGAGAGAGTCAAACTCAGGAATCTCAGTTCCTTTCCTTTTCACTCCAGCATTCTTTCCACTGTGTCTGTGAATATCTCTCTGGCTACTACAATTCCTTTGTTTTCAAACACTCACTGCTTACTGAGTACACTTTCTATACCTAGACCTCTGACAAGCAGGAACTTCATAGCTGCCCTCAAAGAACTTTTAATCTCAGGGGAGGACAGACACCAATAGATAATTACTAGATCATAGTGTAACTGAACCCAAATCCATCTGCCTGATGCATAGCAAAGCCAATCTGAGATACCAAGTTTGCAGCAAGGAAAGAGTTTATTTGAGGGGCAACCAAATGAAGAGACAGGAGGACAAGCCTCAAATCTGCCTCCCAAAGGAATTGGGAGGCTTTATAATCATAAGGGTTGAATTACATGCATATTGATGAAAAGGGCAGGGAAACTTAGGACTATTCATGAGGACAAATGGAGCATGCATATTAAGCAAACACATACGTAACATATCCGATGTTCACTTTTACGTAACATATCCGATGTTCACTTTTAAGTGGAGACCTACAACAGAAAGAGGCAAAATCCAGCCCCTGACATGAGGAGCTTATCTAAGGACAAAGAGAAAGGGCTATAGGCATGCTCGGGGAGCTGAACCAGTATAAACTGGATGGTATCTTGGAATGCAGGGCCTTGCTTCTTCATAGGCTGGAACCATATCAGTTGACTTTGAGTTCAAGCTTCTGTAGAGACAGCTAATGGATTTGTTAGTGGGGTCTGAAAAGACACAACTAGATTAGAAGGAAGCAGTTTTCTGCAAAACAAGCATTAAACTTTCTAGTAGTTTCAACCTCACTCATTGTGGGGCATGGTTTCAATGGGGAAGTGAAATATTAGAGCTATAATGTATTCATGGATTATAATTCTAGTTTATTGCCTATTGTTTTCATGTGTACCGATTGTATTGATCAAGTTACACTGTAAACTCTATGCACACAGAGCGCTTATTTAGTTTTGTTTGCGTCTTCTCTCATTTCTGCTTACTGTCAAACACAGGGTTTGTTTCATACCAGGACCTTAATAAAACTTACTGATGGAATGGGGCTAATCCATTGCTTTCTATTTCCTGTAAAACAA
>NC_138370.1:112499918-112537954 GCF_054177405.1 Leptonychotes weddellii | reverse complement strand
GGACCACGACCTGAGCCGAAGGCAGACGCTTAACGACTGAGCCACCCAGGTGCCCCTAAAGTACAGAGACTTTAAAACATCTTTCAAAATCGCACAGCCCACAAATTATGGAGCTGGGATTTTAACCCAGGCAGTCTTACTTAGATGCACACATTTAACTAAATTACTGTAATCTTTCACCAACCTCCTTCAGGTCCCAGCTAGCAGACCAAAACATCTTTTCAGGCCTTATTTTTTTCCCCCAAATTCACTTTCTTTTGGGCAAGAGGGTTCTTTCTTTTCTTTTTTTTTTTTAAACATTGTATTTATTATTTGAGAGTGAGAGAGTGAGAGAGTAAGAGAGAGAGAGCAGGAGTAGGGGGATGGGGAGAGGGAGAGGGAGAAGCAGACTCCCCATTGAGCAGGAGCTTGATGTGGGGCTCTATCCCAGGACCCTGGGATCATGACCTGAACCGAAGGCAGATGATTAACCCACTGAGCCACCCAAGTGCCCCAAGAGGGTTATTTCTGATTAGGAACAGAGACATTTCCTTATTATTTTGTATAGCACTCATTTTTACCACCTACTAATGTTAAAATACAGCTCTTCCCCTACTTATGATGAGATTGCATCCTGATTAAACCTAGCGTAAATTGAAAAATAGTGTAAGTTGAAATGAATTTAGTACACCTAACCTACCAAACATAGGTTAGCCTAGCCTACCTTAAATGTACTTAGAATATTCATACTAGTCTACAGTTGGGCAACAGCATTCAATACAAAGCCTATTTTATAATAAAGTGTTGAATATCTCATGTGATTTATTGAATACAGTACTGAAAATGAAAGACAGATTGGTTGTATGAACACAGGATGGTTCAAAGTGTATCAGTGTTTACTCTCACAACCATATTGCTGACTGGCAGCTGTGGTTCACTGCTGCTGTCCAGCATCATGAGAGAGGATCTGTCACATATCACTAGCCCAGGGAAAGATCACAATTCAAACTATGGTTTCTCCTGCATCACGCATATTGCTTTCACACCACCTTTCAGTTAAAAAAATCCTAAGGCAAACCATCGTATGTTGGGTACCATCTGTAACTACAGACCACACAGTCATTCACATTTTCTCAAACTTCTAATGAAATCAAAAGATTTGAAAACCAGATACTTCTGGAAAAACTGAAAAGAATAATCAGATTTGAAAATTTGATTAATCTGGATGAAATACAATTGTGTATTTCCCACAAATAAAACTATCACTAATTTAAAATCCTTTCTGCATCATGAGGTCAGTCTGTTATGTCATGATTAATGCTAGGGCAATTTGTTTTCCATCAGGCAGAAGCTAATATTAGATAACCTCTACTCCTAGGCAGACAGGCTACTTTAAGTTTTCCTTCTAGAACTGGGCCAAGTCTCCAGAGAACCCAGGCTTCCTTATTTGGAGATGGATCTATAAATTGACTGATACTCACACATACCAAAAAGGCCTTTGGGAAGCCTTTGAGAAGGTTGATCTTCCCACATGCCACTCACTGAAAGATAATGAAGGAAGACAGCTTTTTTTTTTTTAAGATTTTATTTTATTTATTTGACAGAGAGAGACATTGCGAGAGAGGGAACACAAGCAGGGGGACTGGTAGAGGGAGAAACAGGCTTCCCATGGAGTAGGGAGCCTGATGCGAGGCTCGATGTGGGGCTCAATCCCAGGACCCTGAGATCATGACCTGAGCTGAAGGCAGATGCTTAACAATTGAGCCACCCAGGCACCCGGAAGGAAGACAGCTTTTAAAAGATATTTACTTTCCTGGATGAAAGTATAAGTTCATGCTTGCATATAGGATCATTCTATACTCACAGGATGCTCTGTTAAAATAATAATAATAAAAAAAGGCTAGCCTTGAAAATTCCTCGAGTAAGCAAAACCAGTTTAGTTGTACAAATAAAGCTTAATTTAGCTTACTTTGCAAGACTAACTTAGCCTGGGTCATTTCTTGCTTATGCCTCTCAAAATTATAAGTGAAACTTAAACTGGTTACCTAAATCTGATATGAGACAACCACTAACAATTCCCTATCATTTAAGGAGGTTCTGCTATTATAAGCAATGCTTATGAAGAATAAACAGTCACTGCTATCCCACTGTATCAACTGCTTTATAATAGTATACCCCTGAGTTTTATTCCATGTTTTGGTTGAAGTGGTCCCAAGTTGCAAACTGTCTTTTTTGTGTATGTGATACAGGCTGGCTGGGTCCAAGGATCCATGAGGGTTCTTGGCTTGGAGTAGGATGGAAATCAAATGTGAGCTGAGAGGAAGTGAGAGCATAGTTTATTGAAGATGTAGAGAGAGCAGATACTGACAGAGTATCTGGAAGACTCAGAAAGGAAAGGAGAGTGAGTCTCATCTTTACTTGGAGCCTGGGGTTTTTATTGAGGATGGTGGGCTGGTGTATGTGTCCTCTCAGGCACTCAGGAACTGGTGAAACAAGGACGAATGCTCAGGTGTCCTCCAAAAGGTAGATATGCCCTGGAGCCAGGGGTCTGGATGTCAAGGTGTCTGGAGTCGGTGGCCTTGGAAAACGTGTATGAAGGGCTCTCCTGGTCACTCCTTAGTTTTTATCTTTTGTGTTGGAAGACTCCAAAGCAATCATTAACTCCTTGATCTTTGCAAGGGGGACATACAGTATCAACTATACACCAAAGTTGGGCAGGGGTGCAGGTCTGCGCAAGAACAGAAGCAGAAAAGAGGAAAAAGCAGTTTTTTCATGGAATCCCTTCAGTTTCCCTGTCTCATATGTATAATAACTTTTGCTAATTACTACTTTGGTGATTCATTTGTTTTACTCCTGTTATTTATGAACTTTTCAACTCACATGTATGATCTTCCTATATTTCTTGTACTTACAGTATACTATATTATACTCATGAATTTAGACTTAGGATCCATGGTTCCGATGTTAGGCAGCTCTACACTACACATTGTCCTTAAAATATTTACAGTATCTTAGAGATTTTTCAGAATCCAGTTTCACATATCCAAGGAGACAGCCACCCTGGCCTTTCAGTCAGCTAAAGGGCAAATAGAAAGCACCATTGCCTCTGAAAAGGGAAAAGACTGAGAATGTACAAATGATAAAGATTTTTAAAGAATAAATGGCAGCTTAACAAGACAAGGAATGGTCAAATGTGCAAGAAAATCAGAGAAGTTTCGGCTTTAAAGTCTTAATCTTGTTAAGATAAGAATTTGTCAATGAGCTCAGTGGGAAAATTGGATTATACTTTGACCCATGGTTGGATGAGTTGCAGAATATCTTTCAGGATGAGAAAATTAAATAAAAATAAATTAAATTCTTTGATGGGGGACATAAATATTCCCTAGCCACCATCTTCTTTCTTCCTACCAAAAAAGATACATGCTACTTAAATAGAGAGCTCTAGGAAACTATCCAGGAATATTTTTTTCCCCTCTACCCAATTATTACTTAAAATCTTGCCACTTTTATTCTCTCTGTATAGTCCTTTACATTTTCATGGTCTTTTAGATCTTTCAGTCACTCTTCCAGACATTGGTGATTGTCTACTTAGTAGCTATTTCCCTCTTCTGACCAAGTGAACTCTTTTTTTCCCCCCAGTTGTCAGTATTTCTGCATGGGAGGGCATGCTTCAGGGAAGGCTGGCCCTTGCCTATGGCAGAAATCTTGATAACCCAGTTATGTTTATTGGATAATTATGGATTGATTAAGCTAATTTTGGTAATTCCATTGCCTATTGACAATGATTGATTAAGGAGTACTATGTGACTTAATGCAGGTCAATAAGACATGAGGAGAAGAAAGCTGGGGATTCTTAAAAATTTTTTTTAGATCTTCAAAAGGTGCACAAAGATTTAGTCCCCTTCCCACCTGTCCCACCTCTGGACATTGCTGTTTATGCACATACTGTTTGGTACTGGCATACCTATTCTGAGACAACAATAAGAACTAGTTGACAAAATGAGAAGAGCAGAATGGAAATAAGGCTTTCAGTGCTGATTTGTTTTTCCCAAAGAAATCATAACACTTCATCAAAATGATCTGAAATAAAAGTAGGGAGAAATAAAGGCAACATCTGTTAATAGACATAGAAAAGGAATTTTCAAGTGGTCTTAAAGATTAAAAGAAACTGCACAATGGCAGAACAGGCCAAGTTGATAAATTTCTTCATTATTTCTGGCACATAAAAGTTTCTCAATATTTCAATATTGGATTCTTATTCATCCTTTTTGTTTAATATGTTGCTGTACCTGGATTCCTGTAGATGAGTGAAGCTCCTGCTCCATCAAAAACAGGTTCCTGGGGGCGCCTGGGTGGCTCAGTAGTTAAGCATCTGCCTTCGGCTCAGGTCATGATCCCAGCCTCCTGGGATCAAGCCCCGCGTCGGGCTCCCTGCTCTGCAGGGAACCTGCTTCTCCCTCTCCCACTCCCTCTGCTTGTGTTCCCTCTCTCGCTGTGTCTCCCTCTGTCAAATAAATAAATAAAATCTTAAAAAAAAAAAAAAAAAGAACAGATTCCTGACTTAGATCTCTATTGCTTGACTAGTAAAAAAAATAACCAGTAAGTCAGGGATGTTCCTAAAAGCACCTTCCTACCTCTCCATCTTGGTCTTCTATGACTCCTGACTCCTCATGCATATTTTAATCTTTAGCTACACATAAGCAGTGTATTTCTTTGACACCGATGTACTCTCTCATGCATCAGTACAGTTGTGTATATCTATGGTATGACCCTAACTTACCTCTGCTGCTCCTGTCAGTGGGTGGAGCCTCCAAATGGTGTTCATGAGAACTGTGGAGTGCTGAGCAATAGAAAATCTCTTCTCAACTCTGATAGCAAGAATGTAATGAACCTCCCTAAAATAAGAGAAGAAAATCCTTCCCTTCTCTCCAGCAACATGGTAGAGGAGGCAAAACAGAAATATGGCTACAGTTCTGAGCAAAAAGAAGAAAGCCATTTCAGGGTTTAACAAGGAAAGTATGTAGACAGCAAGCAATTTACAGAACAGATGGAATAGGAGAGAGAGTAAAAGATGGGAAAGAAAGTCTCCGTAGAAATCATTTGGTTAAGACTCATTTCTTGAAACAAACTGAACAATGGGATTAGCAGGGACTCAACAATAAGTCCTCCAGCATGATAAAGTGATAACTCCCTCACAGTGTGCCTTTGGCCTTGTGCACACACCAACAGAAAAACAACCCAGAGGATAAGGATTCTCATAGTTCTCTTGTGCTGATTGCAGTCATTTAAAAAAAAAAAATTCTTACTGTGTTTACAAAAATCCTTCCAGGTATTTTGAGTTATAAGTACTTTTACTGAGTAGCTTGTTCCTACTGTTTTTAATAAGTGCTCTAAATTAGGAAATAAAGCAAGTAGAACTCTTTATTAGTCAGGGTCCCATCAGGAAATGAAACAAAATGCATACTTGAAATTGAGGTTATCTGAGGAATGTTTAATAAAGATGTTACACGATTTCCTTTCCTTTGGTGCCTATGGTTCTCAGTCATGCCTCTTCAAGGAATGAAGAGATAGACTAGATGAAGAGTGGTGGGCAGCAAAGCAAAGTTTACTGAGTGTTAGTAAAGTTTATTGAGCAGTAACACAAAGCTCCCAAAGAGGGAGGGGACCGGAGAAGGTTGCCTATTTGGTGTTTAGATCTGGTAGGTTTTATGGGCTTGTTGGCAGGCTATTTTAATCTGATTAACCCTCCATGCCCCTGTCACCCAATCAGGTTTTTGTCACCTACCTATCATGTGGGGAAAGGGTTGGAGAGACACTAATTTCTATAGCTTTGTAGTAATGCCTAAAGAATCATTAGAAAACATTGAACCACAGTGCATTTCATTTTAAAATGACAATAATAGGGGCGCCTGGGTGGCTCAGTTGGTTGAGCGACTGCCTTCGGCTCGGGTCATGATCCTGGAGTCCCGGGATCGAGTCCCGCGTCGGGCTCCCTGCTCGGCAGGGAGTCTGCTTCTCCCTCTGACCCTCCTCCCTCTCATGCTCTCTGTCTCTCATTCTCTCTCTCTCAAATAAATAAATAAAATCTTTAAAATGACAATAATATATAGAGTAAGAACAATGAGAGGAGAAAAAGACTTGAGACACACTGCAAACATTTTCTTTCAAAACTACACAAGAAGTGCAGTGAGAGGAATCTAGCCATGTGGACCCTTTGAAAATAGTTTTCCCAATAATTTCCTCTCCAGTAAGGGTAATCATTGCCCTTCTGTATGGTTCTCCAATTGCAAGTACATTTCAGGAACTGACACAGAGGACGATGAAGAGTTCTGCTAATGATGGTCAATATTTTTAAACTATGTGAAAGCTGAGATAATAGTTAAATGGAGACTCGTTTAGTCAGTTCTCCTGGGTAATTGTCCTAACTGCCAAGTACATAGGGAGGCTGTACACATCTGCAACCAGATATTGCAAACAGGAAAATCAGCTCCTGTTCTTCATTCTATTAATATCAGACCTCATTTGAAAAGAGGTAAAATTCAGAGCAACATTCCTGCCATCTACTATTACTGTCCTAGATTTTACCAGACAATATTGGCTACTTGATTCTGATGAAGGATAGTTGGAAGAAGGGCAAGCAGGGACAAGGGGCCCCCCTGCTCTAAGAGGAAAACACCCTTAAAAAGATCTTACACCCACCCTGGAAGGAGCCTCCCACCCTTTCCCACGTGATAGGTAGATGACAAAAACCTGATTGGCTGACAGGCGCATGGAGGATTAATCAGATTAAAACAGCAGGCTAATAAGCCCATAAAAACCCCTTGACTTAGAAACTCCAGTGGCAACCCTCTCGGGTCCCCTCCCTCTTTGGGAGCTTTGTACTATATAAACTTTGCTTTGCTGTCCACCACTCTTCGTCTGGTCTACCTCTTCATTCTTAGAAGCAGTGTGACTAAGAACCTCGGCACCGAAGGAAAAGAAATCCTATAACAATTTCAGTATTAACTTCAAGAAAGTGACTTCCCAAGGATTGAGAGAGAGAGAGCTAAGTCACATGTTTCTTCTCAATTCTTGAAAAGATGATTTTGAAGCAAGTACAACTGCTTTTTAAAAATTCAGATTATTGAAAATCATTTTAAAGGGACAAATTTTGCTCAATAGTATTTTTGCACTGACTATCAAGGTGGTAGGGGGCACTTAAACATTGTGGTTGTGCTCTGAAATGTGGTTGGGATTTTGTCAGTGACCTAAAGTGTCCCTATTGGAGCTTTCACGATCTCTCTTCCTTTTTTGGATAATTTTATTTGATAGAGAAATCATCTAAATAAAGCTCTGGAAGAATATAATTTGAACTATTGAGAGAGGAGGGGTTGAATATTTAGACATTGTTCACACTTGAACATCAACTTTACTAGCTAATAAAAATCCAAGAAACAAACAGAAAGGAAACAGGAAGGAAGGAAGGGGATGAGGAGGGAGATGATTGGAGGCAGAGAAGGAAGAAGGGAGGGAGAAAGTAGGGGATGAGGGAGGGAAGGAAGACTAATCCTTCAAATCACAGGAGATGTGTTTGTGAAAGGCTAAAGGAATGGACTGGTCCTGATGAGTGCTGTGGCATTTGAATTCTATAATACATGTTTAAGTTTTTTAAAAAGACATTTTGAAATTGGTAAAACAGTGATTTAAAGAGAAATGTAACATTGCCTCATTTTATTTAGAAATTCATTTGGTAATATTCTGAGGAATTTTACTCAATAGGCAGAAACTCAACACATTAAACCAATCCAAGTCTGAAAAGAAGAAATGAGAATAAAATTCTAACTAACTAACTAACTAACTAACTAACTAACTAACTAAACTAACTAAAACCATATTACTGATTTTGGTGCCCAAATAGGAAAATATATCTCTTCACTTTGATTTATACATCGTTCTTCAGTTGCCTTTATAGAACTGAATTTAAATTAAGCTTCACTATACAGGAGTTTACTACAGGTGTTCTGGAAAAAAAATTATCTTTTTGGTTTAAATGTTAACTCCCGGGCGCCTGGGTGGCTCAGACGGTTGAGCGTCTGCCTTCGGCTCAGGTCATGATCTCAGGGTCCTGGGATCGAGTCCCGCATCGGGCTCCCTGCTCCTTGGGAGCCTGCTTCTCCCTCTGCCTTTCTCTCTCGCTCTGTCTCTCATGCATAAAAAAAAAGAAAAAAATGTTAACTCCCAAATAAAAAAGCCCCAGGTTTGCTTTCATATGTCATGGTAAAAATCAACTAGAAACAATCATATCCATCCTTAAAGAAATGTTTTAAAATTGGCTCTCAACTTTCATCTTCCAGATGGGCAGCCTCAAGCAGGCCCTGCTGAGGTGGCATATTAAAGGCCTAAATATGCTTCCAGTCTACACATGGATTCCCCAGGTTGACAATAAATATTTAAAGAGTTGCTGGTGTGTCACAAAAACAAAACTGCACCTTGTGTCTATGTAGGATGGTTGATAAATAAATCTGTTTTTCACTTTTTATTTGTCATTTTTATTTAAAGGGGCTGAATCAGCTGCATTTTCAAGGGCTCACCACTATGCTCAGCCACATGGCTGAGTTACACAGTCCATCAGAAGCTACAAATAGGTGCCATTTGAAACATCCATATGTTCTATGAATGCTACCAATGTACACATTCATGTTTCCAGTAGAAAATATTTCTCTCAGAGCCCCAGATGACACCACTTGAGCGATAGTAAGAATATATACATTCATTCGTTTGCAAACATTATTCTAGGCACTTCTAAGTACTGTGACTGTAAATCATGATAATATTGATAACTAAGCAACCAATGTCATTCACTGAACAACTATTTTATGACAGGCATAGCATTTTACATCATTTAATTCTCTCCAAAATTCTTTGAGATGGATATAATCCCATTTTTATAGATTTGAAATCTTAATCCAGAAGGAAATGTTTTTATTGTCACACAAGGGTAAACCATAGAACTAACACATCTTCAAACTGGGACTTACTGTATTTGTCTATTCACTTTAAATAAGTTGCTAAGATTTTCTATACAGAAGGCCACCTACATCTAAGATGGGTTGACATCATATTGGATGGTGACAAACTGACCCAAAGAGGCCCTATCTTATAGGGGAAGGATGACTGCTAGGAGCAAACAATAGAAGGCAGAGGAGAAAGGGAAAGAAGGTGCATCAGCTCTAAGTGCATAATGAAAGCTACATAATAATATGGTCCCAGTTTTCCATTAGATTTTTTTTGAAAGTTTTGAGTTCCACAATTACATTTTTTTTTTTTTTACCAAAGATATTCAGGAAAACAATGAGAAGATTTGCTGCCCTTTATTGAGTGCTAACTCTGAATTAGAAACTGTACTAAGTGCTTGCATAGTTTGTTCAATTCAGTCCTACCTGTGAGGCAAATACAGATAGCTGCTCCCATTGTTTATTGAGGCTTGGTGAGATGGAGTGGCTTCCTTAAGTTCATATAGTTCATAAATGCAGAACCAGGATTTGAGTATAGTCAATGTTCTTCACCACTACTCCTGCTGTCTTGTACATTGCATAACTAAAACAGGAGAAAATTTAGTTGGTACAGAAATATATTCTACTTTTTCTTTTTATTGAAGTATAATTGATATGTAACACTGTATTAGTTTCAGGTGTACAAGATAATGATTAGATATTTGTATATATGTATTTTAAAATGATCAGCACAATAAATCTAGTTAACATCTATCACCATACATAGTTATAATTTTTTTGTGATGAGGCCTTTTAATATTTGCTCTCTTAGCAACTTTCAAATATATAATACAGTATTATTCATTATAGTTACAATGCTGTATATTATACCTCCATGACTTATTTATTTTATAACTGAAAATTTGTACCTTTTGACACTAATCACCCATTTTGCCTGCCCCCCCCACCTCTGGTACGTACCAATCTGTACTCTGCATCCATAAGCTTAATATTTTAGATTCCACATTTACTGAAATCAAACAGTATTGGTCTTTCTCTATGTGACTTATTTCACTTAGCATAATGCCCTCAAGATCCATTCATGTTGACACAAATAGCATGATTTCCTTCCTTTTTTCTGGCAAAATAATATTCCTGTGTGTGTGTGCATGTGTGTGTGTATGTGTGTATTACATTTCCTTTGTCTGTTCATCCATTGATGGACACAGATTGTTTTCATGTCTTGGTTATTGTAAATTATGCTGCAATGAACATGGGTGTGCATATATCTTTTCAAGTCAGTGTTTTTGTTTTCTTTGTATAAATATCCAGAAGTGGAATTGCTGGATCATATGGTAGGTCTATTTTTACCTTTTTGAGGAACTTCCATACTGTTTTCCATAGTGGCTGCAGTAATTTACATTCCCACCAAGAGTGCACATTTTCTTCACATTTTCACCAACACTTGGTATTTCTTGTCTTTTTGATAATAACTCATCTGGCAGGTATGAAGTGCTATCTCATTGTGACTTTGATTTGCATTTTCCTAATGATTAGTGATGGTGAGCATGTTTTTATGTGCCTATCAGCCATCTGTAGGTCTTCTTTGGAAAACTATCTATTCAAGTCTTCTGCCCATTTTTTAATTGGGTTGTTTGGGTTTTTTGATATTAAGCTGTGCAAATTCTTTATATATTTTGGATATTAACCTCTTATGGGATGTATGATTTGCAAATGTTTTCTCATTTTGTAGCATGCCTTTTCATTTTGTTGATGGTTTCCTTCACTGGGAAGAAGCTTTTTAGTTTGATGCAGTCCCACTTGTGTTGATGTTTGCTTTTGTTGACTTTGCTTTTAATGTCAGATCCAAAAAAAATCATCACCAAAACTGATGTCATGGAGCTTATGGCCTATGTTTTCTTCTATGAGTTTCATGGTTTAAAATTTTACATTCAATTCTTTAATCGATTTTGAGTTAATTTTTGTATATGTTGTAAGGTAGTGGTCCAGTTTCATTTTTTTGCATGGTCCAGTTTTCTTAATATCATTTATTGAAGAGACTGTCCATTCCTCCTTGTATATTCTTGGCTCCTTTGTCATAAACTAATTGACCATGTATACATGGGCTTATTTCTAGAATCTCTATTTTATTCAATTGATCTATTTGTCTGTTTTTGTGCCAATACTGTTTTGATTGCTGTATCTTTGTAATCTAGTTTGAAATCAGGGAGTGTGATGCCTTTTATTCTACTTTTGATTTAATCTCCACTTCCCTGAGGTGACCATTCTAGACATTTCAGATAAAAATCAAATACAGAAAAAATGTTATTCACCCCATTATAATAACAAATATTTATTGAACACTTACTTCATGACAGGCATTCAAGTGTTTTATTTAATTCTGACCGAAGTCCATAATATAATTATTTTAATTTTGTCATACTTTACAGATGGGAAACTGGGACATGTTAATTTATTTCACAAATGTATTAGTATCTATTGCAGTTAACAAATTATCACAAAGTTAGCAGCTTAGAACAACACACATTTATTATCTCAGTTTCAGAAATCTGGACCTGACTTAGCTGGGTCCTTTGATTTAAAACATTACAAGGTTGCAATCAAGGTGTCAGCTAGGGAAAGAGTTTCATCCAAAGGCTCTTGGGGAAGGATCTACTTACCAGCTCACATGAATGTTGTCAAGGTTTAGTTTTTGTAAGCTATTGGACTCAAGGCCTCAGTTGCTTTCTAGACATTGCCAGAACAATTCTTAGTTCCTTACTATGTGGACTTCTCCATATAGCTTTATCAAAGCCAACAAATGAGGCTCTGCTGGCAAGACAGAAGTTACTCTCTTATGTAACTTATTCACACAAATGGCATTCTATTATTTTTCTTGTATTCTATTGGTCACATGCAAGTTGCTAGTTTTGCTCACACTCAAGAGAAGAATACACAGAAGCTTAAATATCAGGTGGCAAGGATCATTGAGAAACATCTTACAGTCAGCCCACCACAACAAATATTTTTGAGCACCTACCATGTACTCATGAAACATATTCTAGAGGTGCTTAAAGTGGCTAAGAACATATTTCAAGGTGGAAAATTAAATAATTGAAGAAATAAATAAGAAAAAGGAGCCCATTTAGGGGGGATTTCAACAGTATCTAAAACTCCTCTCAGAAAAAAAGTCCTTTCAATGTAATCCATATAGAATAATTTTGGAGCCAGGGGTAAGATGAAGCTTCATATCAAAAGATGAGATACAGTCCACATGCACAATTAAGCTATAGTGACTTACCTGTCTCAAAAAGTAGGCAACCTACTGTGAATTTGGATATGTTTTGTTCAAGAGAATGAAGTATTTTCCAATATCCAATGCAGATTAATGTAAAATTATTTGCAGTTATCAATTTGTTTTACTTTTCAATGAGACTTAAACTATTTCAATAGGGAACTGACAATTAGAGACTATTTGAAGATGATGCCACTACAGACCTTCTTCTAAAAATCTGCTTCTAAAATATTTTTTCTTTTTGTTAAATTAGTGCAAAGGAAGGTCATACCTACCTCTCAATGTTTTTGTCATCATTTTTGCTATAGTGAAATATCACTAAAGTTGTCAAGTGTTGATCTTTTCTGGAGTTTAAAAGTCCTTTTGGGGAATGTTCAAGTACATAAAGAAAAGGGATGCATCACCAGCAACTTGGATTAACTTACTGCACAATCTGAAGGAACGTGACTTCTATTGTTTGCTTCAAAAATATTTTATATTCATGTAGAAAAAAGAGCAAATAAAAAATTCTGCTATTGAGTAATCACTAAAACATTTTATTATAGCTCTCCGTCCTTTTTTCTATGCATATATATACATAAATGCATGCAATAATATTTACTTGCTTGCAGTTATCCTTAAATTTTTTCTTTTTCATACACCTCATATTCAACCCTCAGAATATATCCAGAGTCCAAATACTTCCCTCCACATCTGCTGCTACTGCTCTAGCTCAGTCCACCATCAGTTCTCCTGACTGGTGTCTCTTCTTCCACCCTTGCCCCTTATAGTCCACTGTCTACACAGCAGCCAGGACCATCCTTTTAAATGTATGTCAGTTTATGAGTGCTTTGCTCAGAAACTTGCACTGGTTTGCCATCTTAGTTAGTCAAAATAGTTAAAATCCTTACATTTTGGGGGCACCTGGGTGGCTCAGTGGGTGGAGCGACTGCCTTCGGCTTGGGTCGTGATCCCGGGGTCCTGGGTTCGAGCCCTGCATCGGGCTCCCTGCTCAGCGGGGAGCCTGCTTCTCCCTCTCCCACTCCCCCTGCTTGTGTTCCCTCTCTCGCTGTCTCTCTCTCTCTGTCAAATAAATAAAAAACCTTAAAAAAATATCCTTACATTTTGTCCCAGAAGGTCTTATGATGTATATCACTTCCTGCATTTTCCCTGTCTTTCCCTACCACTTGTCCTCTTGCTTACTCTTTGGTACACTGGTCTCCTTGCCGTTCTTGAAAACACCAACACATCCTTTTTTGCAAGCCTTTGTACTTACTCTTTTATCTGCTGAACTACAATACTCTTCCCCATGGCTCGTTTCTCATTTCTTTTAGATCACTGTTCAAAGTTCACCTTATCAGAGAGACCTTTCTTGACCACCTCCTACTTTGTTACTTTTTATACTTCTAACTCATTTTATCTCAGTGAACTTCTTATAGATTTACTTAATTATTGCTTGTCATCCCCACTAGAATGTAAGCTCCATGAATGAGAGTGGGGACTGGGATTTTTTAGTTCACCGCTATATCCCTACTACCAAAGACAACTCCTGGCATATACTAGGTGCTTATTAAGTTTTGTTGAATGGGTGAATAAATAATTGAATTAAAAATAGTAGCAGTGATAACAATAATAATATAATAATAAACTTTTATTTAATATTTCATAAGTTTTAATATCAAAAAATATAAAGCTATATCATCAGGCTTTTTTTTTCCTATGTGCCTAGTATTTTTTTTTAAGTAGGCTCCATGTCCAATGTGGGGTTTCAGCTCACAGCCCTGAGATCAAGAGTTGCATGCACTACTGTCTGAGCCACCCCTCTATGTGCCTAGTATTCTAATGTTTCATGGAATACTTAATCCACCCATATTTTTGTTTTCTTTCCCCAAATTTTCTAGATGATAGACAATATTACAGCAAAAATATTGTCCACAAATGTCACACATACTTACATATATTTAGCATAATTTTCTATAAATGAAATTCTTAATTCAGACAGAATACTTATTCAGACAGAGTAATACATATCAAAATGTCTACCAGAAAGATGGGACATTACTTCCAGTGGAATATGAAAGTATTGGTTTTCTCACATCTTTGCTAAGACCTAATATCACCAGGCTTTTAAATTTTCCCTAACTGAGAAAATATAGTGTATTTTTCTTTAAAATTTTTATTTCTTCAATTACTAATGACTTTGAACATACTAGATATTTTATGAACTAGCATTTTGTGTATTTGCTCAGTGTTTGTTTTTTGTTAAATAAATTATTTGCTTATTACAATACACACTGTAGTTTGTCATTTACATCTATTTTTATGGTAATTTTATTTATAAAAAATTTGAATTTGCTTAATCAAGTTTATACTCTAGTCAATAGAAAATCTACCTTAAATTGCTTAAACTCATAAATGAGATCATGTATGATCAAACGTGCTTGGGGACTCAAGTTTGAGACTCCTTGAAACATTTTCTGTTAATAGATTTTTCTACCTAGAGCTTTAAGAGAACTTTGTTAGCATTTCTCAATATTTTCCATGCACAGTCATTAAGACTACAAAAATAATTTTAGAATGTCAAGTTGAAACTTCAGGGGTAAATGAAATAAAACTGGTTTAGCTATAAGTATACCATCTTGTTATATTAACTTGGTGCACTTAACTTCACTAGACGCCTGGTTCATCAGCCCACTCCTTTATACTTGTAATCTTTAGATTGCCCCTTTGCTAGTTGGAATCATATTGTTATATAATATTATGACTCTTAAATACTTGGGGATCATTTACTTCCTTTATTTCTCAAATAACATTAACAACTTATATAAGTTGAGTGTCTGAATTAAGATTGCTCTGAAACAAGACTAAAAACTGGATCTTTTGATTTTCATACTATATTATGCTTCTCCTCCATGGATCACCATATAGATATTTACTGATTTTAATTTCACCCAATTCTTTGATTTCTGAAAAAACAAACGTAAAATTCTATGGAATAATTGGGACATTAAGGGATAATTCTTAAAGGAACCCATTTCATTGTTGATCAGAGTCCAGAAGAGGGCTTTTCAGTTGTTTTTTCTCCACTCCTAGTCCAGGAATCCCCATTTTCATTAACAGTGCCTAGGAGAAGAGAATCTCTGCATGAAAAGCAGCAGGAACTGAATTCTCATTTATAGGAAATTCTTCATAAAAAATAGGGGTATTATAAGATAATCCAAATTTCCAAAACCCTGGGAACAGCACTAGGACTCAGTATTATAATTCAGGTAATTCAAGATATTCCAGAGGGGGTGGGGTGGGGAGAATGTAGCTGATGAGGGCAAATGAAAGAATGAATCAGATACAAAAGCAGGGGCAGAGAGCAGATCAAACTGGATAGAAATTGGCAATGGAATAAAAGGTAGACCAGAAAGCCGAACTAAAAAAGAAGTTCTGCAAGAAAGTACTTTGGTTGTTTGGACTGGCTATCTGGGCCCGCTCTGTCTTTTTCTTAACATGGTCAGAGGCTGGATGCCCTGGGGAGATGCTTGATTCCTAGCAGTGCCAGGCTTTTCATTTAGGATCAACATTGTTCTCAACCCAGTTCCTCGGATTCCAGTGAGTTAATTCTGCTCTCACTTCATGGCTACTGCATGGGCTTTGGAGTAAGAAAAATTCAAAATCAAACCTCAGATTCACTATTACTATGTGACTTTGGACAATTTGGTTAAACTTTTGAATGTGTGTGTGCATAATTTAGTGTGTGTGTATATATATATACATACACATATATATACAGCTTAGTTTCCTAAATGACACATAGTAAGTGTCCAATAAATGATATGTACTGAGACTATAACTCTTTCTATCATAACTCTAATTTATTAAACTTTTAAATTGTTTTTAAATCTTCTCATTCATACTCAGTGGTCCAGTTAGGTTTCTCTTTTACTTTGTGGTTGTAAGTTAGAAATAAAATGACATAAAGGTAATAAAAAGATAAAATAAATTCTCTTTTGCCTTAAAGTCTCTTGCTCAGTGTTTATTTTGACACATTGAATGAAAACAGATAAGGAATTAATTCTACTTAAAAAAGGAAGCTGGAAGCTAAAAAAAAAAAAATGAAAGAAAACCTCACAATTTCCTAACAAATTAGAAGTCTCAAGAGAAATGAATCAATGACAACACAGTCCTACATCATACACAGAACCCTTTTTATTATTTCTGGTTATAATTTCTCTAATTTGTACAAATGACCTACATTTCCCTGGGGTTTGAGTCATCCAGGAGACTGATAACAAAAGATTTGCAATCCTGTAATTCAAGATAAGTACTCATTGCAAATATAAGAGAGTGACATCAGTCCCTAGAATTTAGAGATCACAATTACAAACATTCAAAAAAATACGTAAATTTACTAAAGGCAAACACAGTATCGACTTCAGTGTGATGAGAATACATTTACTTAAGGTACAAAATTTTGTATTAGTAGTTGCTTAGTATAAAATTTCTAAACTCCCTTGAAATGCAGATATCAAGTTTAACGTTTGTTTCCTAATTTATTTTATTCAGGTATTATTATGAAAATTCTTCCACTATTTAAAAACTTACTTATCTTTTCAGCTTTTGCCAATTCAACAACTTGTGAACTTTCTTTGAAAAATAAAGTTAAGTGTAATTAAATTGTTAACTTTATTATTATTTTACATGTTTATTCGTTTATTTTGTTTTTAAAATGAAGGGGGGATTTCAGAGGGGGAGACGAACCATGAGAGCCTATGGACTCTGAGAAACAAACTGAGGGTTCTAGAGGGGAGGGGGGTGGGGGGATGGGTTAGCCTGGTGATGGGTATTAAGGAGGGCACGTACTGCATGGAGAACTGGGTGTTATACGCAAACAATGAATCATGGAACACTACATCAAAAACTAATGATGTAATGTATGGTGATTAACATAACATAATAAAATAAAATTAAAAATAAAATAAATAAAAATAAAATAGTAGTATTCTGATAAATGGTATATTTAATATGCATGTATACTATCTCCATATCTCTCACTTTCTCACCAACTCACACCCACCCAGTAAGCCAGTAAATACTCCTAATTTGGGTTAGTAGCTCCAAGTCATATCAATATTTTTCTTGGCTCAAAAGTATTTATTCAAGGTTCTAAGAGAAATCTGTTTTTAGTGTTAATATAATTGTAAAAATAAAGGCTATTACTACATGGCCATACATTCCTTTTCCGGAATCAGTCAAAAGCATATTGTTTTCAAAGATAGAGTCAGGAAATATGAAGTTCAACTTTACAATTACAATTAAATCCAGTGAAATGGGTCTTACACACTGCTTGGGAAAGTAAATGCAGAATAGGACCAGCTTTCTGGAGGGCAATTTAAAACTCTCCATTTATCTCCTTAAATTTTCATATATTTTGTTAAATTAATTTCACTTCTATAAATGTAGCTAATAGGAGAAAATCAGAGATGTATGCAGATATTTATGAAAAAGATAGTAAATATAACAATATTTTACCATAACAAATTGAAACACCTAAAATAGCAGTATGGAATTCATTAAATAATTATAAGATCTGTCTATATAATACAATACAGCATTTAACTATCTTTAAATTAATGTGTAGGGACATGGAAATATGCTTATAACAAAGTTAAGTGAAAAAGAATAAACATTGTAACCCTAATTTTGGAAGTATATATGTCAAAATTATCCCTGTAATTATTAACATATGACAGGATTAGGAGAAATTTTATTTCCTATTTTATATATTTTATGTTTTCCCTAATAAACATATATGACTTATATAATCATAATAAAATGACAAATGATACAAATGTTATATACAATTTGTATCTATAGCTACAGTCTCTTATGAGCACAAGAACTTAATTGACAAGTGGCTGCTTTATATTGCACATGTTATTTTCTTGATTAGCTCAAGCTCCACATACCCCTCAAATTTGCTACTCTTCCATAATTTCATAATTCTATTTATTTTATTACTATCTGCTTAGTCACCCAACATAGAAAGTTAAATTCATGCTGATCTGTTTCTTTCATTGTCCCAAAATAATTAGTTCCTAAGTTCAGGTCATTATTTCTCTTAAATGGTTCTTGAGTGTATCTTTTTCCTAAATCAAGGACATCTATAGAAACAGGCTTCAAAGTTCTAAACATGTTATATAAAGATCACAAAAATATATTGAGCTTAATATTTTGGAGAGTCCAACTTAGCCATATGTTCTAGCCATCCCAAACTCTTTACCATTTCCTAAGTAAGAAATGCTATTCCCTTTAAAACTTCAACTTGCTATATAAAACAACAAAAATTCCTCCTCTTCTCTGAATTCTCATCTAAGTATTCTTGGGACAATTAACTGAGCCATTTTTACTGCTCCTCAGCCTACTTTTGAAGAACCCAACATACGGAGTTGTAATTATTTGCTTTATGTAAGTTCTCTTTACTAGATTGTGGTCTCCTTTTCAGAGAGGACCGTACTTTGAATCTTAGATTTGAATCTTTTTTTTTCTGTCTCTAGTATTAACAGAGTGTGAAATATATGGTAGACATTTATTTTTTACTGTATAACATTCTTTTGATTGTTACTCTGTGTTATGCTTCTAAATTCAAAAGATTTCTGTTGCTCAATTGATAAATACATATATTTCACTTTAGTCTCTGTTCATACAATACTTAGAATTTATACTGATGTCATTTAATAGAAAAGTAGCCCATCTTTAAGAAGAATTCTTTATAGGGCGCCTGGGTTGCTCAGTTGGTTAAGCGACTGCCTTCGGCTCAGGTCATGATCCTGGAGTCCTGGGATCGAGTCCCGTATCGGGCTCCCTGCTCGGCAGGGAGTCTGCTTCTCCCTCTGACCCTCCTCCCTCTCATGCTCTCTGTCTCTCATTCTCTCTCTCTCAAATAAATAAATAAAATCTTTAAAAAAAAATAAGAATTCTTTATATTATCAAGACAATTATAGTGACTTTGTAAGGAAATCTATCTTTGTTGAAAATCTAGTAAGTTCCAGGTTTTGCCAGATACTTTAGATATTTAATTTTGTTTAATTCCTTACTTAAAAATGAAGAAACCGAAGCCCAGGATATTTAAATAACCTTGGTTAGATCTCATAGCCAATAACCATTGGATTTGATATTTTCTGAGCTCAGTAGCAAAATTGTTACAGAAGCAAGAAATAGTAGTACTATAGAATTTTAAATTATCTTAATATTTATAGGAAATACCACTAAATTAATAAATGTTTTGCTTGATCCTGAGTTCTCTTGTTTCCCTTATGTATCTGCAATTGATGAGATATTTGACAAGGTATCTCAAGACATCCTTAGGAATAATACCAAGAAATACAGACTAGATATTAATGTAATTAAGGGGAAAATAAAGTGCTTATATTGTGACACTTAGAGGCTGTTAATGGATTGATCCCAATCTGTTACCACTTTATTAATTTTTTGAATAAAGAATTAGCATAATTATCACATTTGCAGATAAAATTGTAGCTGTGACAAAAATACACTGGAGGAGATAAGCAGGGTGAAATAATATGTAGAGGGATTAGAAGATTGGACTAAATCTTTAGAAATTGCATTTAAAAGGAATTAATATAAATTCTCAGTTTTGTTTCCAAAAATCCAAGTAACATATTAGGAAAAGATAACCGAATAGCAAACAAAGGTGGAGAAAATAGAATAAAAGGAAAGATTTATTGTTTTCCTTTAATTATCAGCTCAAGGCAAATCAATAGGACATGTGGCTCCCTCAGACAAGAAAACAAAACCAAAGGAGGGGATAAAATAATTCCTGCCTGAACTGTTTGTAAAGAAATCATTTCCACTAATGAATGCAGAATCTTCCATAATTTAGCAGCTAGTAGCAAATGAGGGTCTCCAGGTGGGGTAGGGCACCTAATAAAACTGACCTTATAACATTGTCAATACATTTTGCCTTTTTGTCAGAATTCAGCCACTTAATATAGTGTCCATCATAAAGGTGGATGCTGGCGGGCATTGCTCCCCTCCATTAAGGCAAGGAAGGACAAAACTATTTATTTTGCATGTACGCTACAAAATTGAGCCTGGTTGGAATTTTCAGAGATTTTACTGAACACTAAGAGAAAACAAAAGAGAAATTATCAGATAAATCAAGAAATATAGAAACAGTTTCCCTTAAAATATTTGAGTCTGAGGTTCAAACTCTGCCTCAGTCTATAGGTTACCCCAAATGAGCTCATAGAGCTTTGTAGGCACAGAGCCAAAGTTATCTCTAGCTCTTAGCTTGCCCATATTTGGAGAATGCCAACTTCTGATTGATTTTCCAGGAACCAATTGCCCAAATATCTTGTTCTCTTGACAAATCCTAGTCTTCTACAATATAGTTCAGCATTTTAGGACAAAAAACCATGAATCTCCCGTAATAATTGCTCAGATTTATGTTGCATGAATAACTTCAATTTTACCTTTCAGATGACTCTACCTTTTATACTTATTCATGCTCCAAAGAGTAACAATATTCTAATTCAAAATCTGTCCTGCAAGACACTTTATTAAAAGGGATCTGGGGTCAAAAAAGTTTGGGAAACACTGCACTATGTTCATCCCTCAGGGAGTCATCTGGCACAGTATCATTAAAATTTCTGATGTGTTCTACACTTTAAAAGCCTGTTAGATTTAAATTTGCTGGAACTTGAGTTAACTGAAAGTTTTCCAAGCTAATTTGATCAAAGAACAAATTATGTATATGTATTATATATGTGTATAACATATATTAACTTCCCATGGAAGATAGTTTTTTCCAATATTGCCCTAACTAAAGAAGTATACAGTCAGATTTTACATGTAAACATGTAAAAAGCAGGTCATTCCCTTCAGAAAACAAAGTTTCTAGAACTAGATGGGCTTTGCTTTATGTGTTTAAACACATAGTATTTCACTTCTGAGAACCATTTCTCCAAATAATCTGGACACATATTTTTTTTTTGAGAGAAACCAAGAGATTTTATAAAAGTATTAAAACCATGCCCCATGATTTCAGTTTGGAATAAGTGGGGATGAGATACTTAGCATGCACAAGAGTGATATAGGGTTGGAAAATGTCATTGATTGCCTCAATAACTGCCTATGAAATAAATCCATGTCAAACAAGTTTAGCGTTTTTGTGTATTGTCTCAAGACAAAAACAAGGGTCTCTAAGTAGATTCTACAGGGAGAGAGACTTCAGGTCATTATAACAACACTTTATAACTATTAGAGCTATCAAATATTTAATAGGGTGATTCACAAAGATATAGAATTCTCATTATTGGGAGAGGTTCTTTGGTTCATCTGCAGTCTAGGTACTTAACACAACTCCTACTAAAAATACAAACGTGGCTTCTAGAAATGCATACCTAACCCAGAAGCACACACATACACATAATGGTAAAAAAACACTCTCTTTAGCCTGAATAGGGAGACCTTTTCAAAGGTCTGTAAATATGCAAAGGGAGTGATTAGTCCCTTTTTTTTTAATATAGTTACAAATTTTTATTGAAATTCCAGTTAGTTAACATACAGTAGAAGTTAGTGATTCATCACTTATATAAAACACCAGTGCTCATTACAACAAATGCCCTCCTGAGTTATTAGTTTTAACTAGAGACATTGAACATGTTTTACAGATGGTGCTTCAGCATACTCCAAAAGGTATCTTAGCCAAAATAGTGAAGAAAGGAGACTAGCTTCTATGGATTCTATGATTTTGAGATCTTGCCAATATCTATATATTATCAAATTCTATTGATTGTGTTTAAATTCTATTTATTTTTAAAATACATCAAGCTTAATTGAGTTGATTTTACCATTCATTTGCATTCTTGAATTCTTTCTTCTGTTATTGAATTCAACCAGATAAGAATAAGTAAACAGAAAATATTTAATTTGAATGATATATAACAATTAAATCCAAAGAAAATAGATGGCTAATTATTTTATTGTTTGGTTCTTAAGATTTTTACGTAAAACATTTTCTTCTGCTGTTGTTTCCAAATGCTATTTTTAATGAATGTTATTCCTAAAGTACACATATAAAGGAAGAGGCTAGGCAATTAGAGGTTTTCAGAAGTGGAAGAATAAAAATAATCTTAAATAATCCTAGAAATAGTTGTGCTAATTAAAGTTTTAACTGAAATGAAAAATATATTGATACACAAATCTCTGTAAAAGCTTTGGCTGAAAAAACACCAAATCCCACAGGCAGGTAATAAATCACAGAGGAAATACAAAGTTCATTCAAAATAATGGAGTTCCATTGAAACTAAGATATCTCAGAGCCCATTGATTTCTGGGTGTTGGGGCAGAAATTAAGGGGAACATGTCACCTTAAAAAATCTACAGAGCTGCCCCACTCCCAGTGTTGCAATTATATCTGGCCTATTATCACTAGATACTAATGCAGAGATCATAATTACAGCTTGCTAAAAAGAAGTTAGGAAGTAGATATAGAGGTGTGATATCTGTAATGACAGTAAACATTAAATTTTAGTCTATGAAGACAAAGCAAGATAGCTCTCATGTGAACCTCTTACTGTCTATCTTTATGTTAGTTAATAGACCTTAACTTTAGAAGAAATAATACCAGAAACTGAACTTGGAAGAAGAGAAATGACCATGTTTCTCTTAATATAAAGTATTTAAGAAAAACATTAGTATTGATTCATAATAGATTTTATGACAGCAAAGGTTGATTGGAATGTATTATTCAAGGACAAATATAGACTAAGTTGTTCCTGTATATAAATATATGTTTCTTTATTTATGCACATGTGATATATTTCATGTTAATCATATAGAACAATAGAAAATACCCACAAGATCAAGTATCTATCCAGCTTTTTCCAGGTCAGTTTGGTTCATTTATAGAAAGCCATTTCCACTTGCTTTCACAGATTCACTTATTATAAGATATTTTACCTTTTTTGGCCTACAGTGAAAATATGCATATGGGAAGTATTGTGTTATCGTGCCGTGGAAAATTTGCCATTCTGTCCCTTTAGGGGCAGCAGGATGAAGAGATACTCATAAAAACATGCAAATTTTCCAGACAATATTGTAAACAAATACAGAGACGTTCTTTTTTTTTGGCTAAGTGTCAAAAATCAGTTTTTTGGCCAAAGCAGATGATAATCTTCTAGAATGAACAGCTAGAATAAAAGAATAATTCTGAAATTTTAATATATAGATGAATTATTTTAATAATTACTTGGCTTAATGATGCAGAAACAGTAATGTCTCAGCAACATGAAGTGCAAGATTGTTTTCTTCTAGTCACCACACTGAGCACTTGGGGTACACATATTGATGTAAAGAATCTTTTAGTTCATTTTGCTTATGCTCCTGCTCATGAATTAATGCTGCCTGTCACATGTGATAAACAAAGGAGACCAAGTTGGTATCCATCAGTTAAATCATCTTCTAAGACCGTAGAACTACCTAATAGGACTTTTCATTGAAACACTTATGGCCAAAATGGTAATTAAATAATTGAATATTAAATTCAGTCCTTAGAGGTTTTTTATTTAGTGTTATATATACTAGTCCTGAAATAATTCTGCAAAGATAGAAACATAATATGACCTAGTCTTTATTTTTGATTTATTGGCAATTAAATTATTTAGATCAATTAGTTGGCTCCAAAAGAACATAGTGTTCTTCCTAAATTTATCTATGTAATACATTTACTGTTAACATTCATAAAGGTCAGTCTATTTCCCTACTTATTTTACTATGTGAAAGTGATTAAAAGGCTTTATGTAAATATAATTCACAGTTTGCTAACCATCACTAATTATTGCTTCATTTTATTGTAATTGTATATATGCATCCTTCAAATTGATAAAATTTTATTATAGAAATATTTTCATTCCAAGTTACCTACATTTGAAAGTACATAATGAAACATGAAGAATACATCTGAAGTGTATACTCTTGTTCTTTGTTCATATCACTGATATTACTTGCTTAGGTATAGGATAGATGGTAATCTATTTGATCATACACCTGCTGACCATATCAGAAATAACAGTGCAGCAGACATTTGGCTATTTGGGCTTTTAAAAGATAAAGCCAAAGATGAATCTAAATGCTAGATTTTGGCCAAATCCAGAGGCCAAAACCAAACATAGACACATCCCTAAATTATGTCCATCTTCTGGCAGTTGTCCCCCTAACTGCCATGAGACCCGAGTGATACTGCTCCATGACAGAATTAACAGAAAATCACTTGGACAGGTAGCATGTCAAGATGGCATATTTTGATGGCAATGTTTAGTGGTCATTGCCTAATAGGCTTAATAACCTGCTTTCAGAAGTCTCAATCAGAGTGAGTGGTACCACCTACCCCTGCTATACATGGCTTTAGGGATATCTGGTGCAAATCCATTGTAAACCCTGAGTTTGTGCTCCAGATCTTGCCCTCTGACCTACTCAGAGTCATGTGACATTGTCATGTGACATTGTGACTTCTGCTCTAATAAGATAATTACATTTTTAATGAGTCTATAAACATTTAAACATCAAAATAGTTGAACCGTCCAAATACCATCTAGTCTTAGTTTATACCTTGCATTATATTTATTTGGCCAAGGCTAGGCTTCTCCAATGTCCATAGATCTCTTGATACATTGCTTACTGCAATGAAGTACAAGTATGTCTTTAATTAGCTTGCTAGTAAGAAATGCAAGTGATGTCTTCCAGGTCCTTGCCTATTTCGGCACAACCATAAAATCATTCAGAAGGAAAGGAATAATAAGATAATGGGGAAGATCCAAAAGTAAATGAAAAAAAAATTACCTAATGGAATATCTAGAAAGCAATTGTTATATTATATTAGAAAGACATTCATTATTACCAGAGTCTATGCTAGAATAAATCCCCTCCCCCTCAAAAACAAAACAAAACAAAACAAAAACAGCTTGTATATTTCAGGTATTGCTTTTACCTTTGAATATATGATCATTATTTCAACACGGATGTCTAAGTGTGTAACTATTTTACACAAAGTTATATTTATAAAACTCATGAATTTTTCTCCAAAAAATCCCAAATATACTACCACAGCCAGTCATTGTAGAACATTTTCTCTTTACCTTAATTATTATTTATTTTCCTGAGTATTTTTAGAATAAAAGAAATAGTTGATCTTTTCGTGTGTGTGCTTTTTTCCTTGGTTCTAATCTATCAATATAAAATAAACAGTGGTGGGATTATTGGTTTATTTTAACCTATGATAATAGAATTTTAAAAATATCTACATCTATTTTTGGAAAAAAAATCAATTTTGAGGAATCTTGATAATTAAGTACAACCAAAAAGATCCAAAAATAAATATTATTTTAAAAATTCCATCATTTGAAATAAAATATTGACTGTTTTTAAGACCTGTTATTATATATGTAAGAAAACACTCAATAGACAACTTTTTTTCTCAAATGGCAGTTTTGACACAATTACATTTTCACAGGTAAAATGATGTGCAGTTAAGAAATTAAATATTCTGGGGTGTCTGGGTGGCTCAGTTGGTTAAGCGTCAGCCTTCAGCTCAGGTCATGCTCCCAGAGTCCTGGGATCCATTCTTGCATCGGGCTTTCTGCTCAGTGAGGAGCCTGCTTCTCCTCCCACTGCCTACTTGTGTTCTCTCTCTCCCTGTCAAATAAATAAATAAAAAATAAAATCTTTCAAAAATAAATATTCTTCCAGAAATATAACTGGTTTATATTTGGACTTCCAACTTACTTTGTTTAAAAATTTACAGAGCAGTTGGATGTGTTTCTCATAAGATTTTGGTCATGTAGGATAAGAAAGCTAATAGGGCCCAGTAGGAATTAGACCTCTACGTTTGGATCCATTAATGCTACCTTCCAACTAAATGGGCTAACATAATAAGCTCAGGTAAAGCACACAAATTGGAAATTCTCTGTGCAAATTGTGCTCCTGAGGCAAAATGATATAGTAAACAGGCCACAGGTTCTGGGGAAAGCCATAGTTATGTAGATTTCTAGCTCCCCCAAGTACTACGCTTATAACCGTGGACAATTTATTCTTCTTCTTATATTTAAGAAAGACATAACAATTCTGAATTTGAGAGCGATGTATCATGTACCAAAAGTATATAGTGAATGGGTTACAAAATTAGTTCCCATACTGTTATGTGCCTAAAAACTTGGGGGTCGGGCAACAGAGTTAATAAAAAGTTTGTAGCACTATACAATACTAATAATGACAACAATAACAATATTGTGAAGAAGAAAATAAGGAGGAGGGGAGGAAGGCAAGGGAGGAGGATGGGGAGGAGAACAAGTAGAAGTGGACAGATTGTTAGTCACTGTTTTGAATAATTTTGAGTTTCTTCAAATGGTTTTCATTCCCTACTTTACCTTCTGTATTACTTATGCATAATTACATTAACATGGAATTTGGGAGTTATATGAATCTGATTGAACTGCCATAACAAAATAACACAGACTAGCTGGTTTAAACAACAGACATTTGTTTTCTCATAGTTTTGGAGCCCAGTATTAGTTTCTAGTGAGGCTTCTCTTCTTGGCCCCCTGCTCACCACATCCTTACATGGCCTTTCCTCTGTGCACACGTAGAGAAAAGAGAACTCTGGTGTCTTTTTTTTTTTCTTTTCAGAGGGACACCAATCCTATGGGATTAAGGTCCCACCCTTATGATCTTTTTTTAACTTTGATTACCATTTTAAAGGCCCATTATGCAAATATAGTCACATTAAGAGGCTAGGATTTCAATATATAAATTTGGGGAGAATGCATTTCAGTCCATAACAGGGGTGGAAAGCAGAAAGGGGGTGTCATAGTGAGAATTTAGTTGCTGCAATATCAAGGAAACTAGTTAGAAATCAAAAGAATAAAATTTTTCTAATTCACAATCTCATTTACCAACTTCCTCTTCCCTCAAAAGAATTTTAAAGGATTGTCCCATATTGTTTTCTTTCATTCGCATTATTTTTGCAAATAATTGACCCTTAAAAGCCTTATTTTTAATTTCACTTGATGAAGAACAATTGGAAAGCCATCAGTTAAGGGATTTCTCATCAGCTTTCTATAGATGACGTATTTACATGTATTACTTGAGAAAAGGCTTAACTCTCTACCATTTCATAATTATAATTTCCACTAGTGTTTATTATTATTACATTTATGTCCAGAAGCTGCAGTGCTACCATCCTGTCAGTCAAAGTGCTCATCATCATATGGAAAAAGTTTGATTTGAATGAAAAACCTGGACAATCCTGCTGATGGCTGGACAGCTTCATACCACTTGAGTTAATGCTTTTCTGGACAAACTTTTAATTTCACGTTGTCTGTGGGGGCTCCCTGGCTTAGATAGCAAATATCTGGGCATGAACTGTGGGTCTGTGAGGCTCAGCCAGATGCGCCCCCACAATGCTCTATGGTGTTGACGGCCTCGCCTCAGTCCCTGACACTCGGGAAATTTTCTCTCTCCGGTGAGAAACTCAAGTCTGATTGTTCTGACCCTCATTTGCTATCCGTCCCTTCAAGCAACTAATAAGTTTTGTTTTCATTTTTAACATTTGGTGGAGATGTAGTTATTACATTAGCTCTTTATTTCTGCCCTTATATACTAAGGTTTACCTCAGATTTTACTGAACTTAGTATCTCAAACTGGACTATTTCATTAACAAACCTTAATTAACAAACCCAAAATTATGAAATCATTTTCTTCTTCAAATATCAATGTGTCTTTAATGAAGATTAAGTGATCAAATTTATTAAGGTTCAACCTTTCAAGCAGCTGATATTGTTAATATTTTTAGCACACAGATTTATGACACTCAACCCTGATGATGAGAAAAGCTTTTTAATATTTTCTTTAAAATTAGTACACAATTTTGCTGCCTTAAATAATTTTAAAAATAAAATTAGGATTTGCCTTATTAGAAATCTGAGATTTAAAACAACTTAAAAAAATATTGGGTCTTCATGGGGCACCTGGGTGGCTCAGATGGTTAAGTGTCTGCCTTCGGCTCAGGTCATGATCCCAGGATCCTGGGATTGAGCCCCACAACGGGCTCCCTACTCCGCGGAGAGCCTGCTTCTCCCTCTCCCTCTACTGTTCCCCCTGCTTGTGCTCTCTCGCTCTCTCTGTCAAATAAATAAATAAAATCTTTAAAAAAAAAAATTGGGTCTTCAAAATTCACTAATTACATTTATTTCACTGATTGCTAATCAATCTTATGGTTACAACTCTAGATAACTGATTATATCTGGAGATTGTAATAAGGGATATATTGCCTAGAAATTGTACTATTGGTGAACTAAAATATTAAGGTCTCCTATAATCTAAGCATTCAGCAAACAGTGATGTGACTTTAGAGGCTGCAGACCCTGGAAGGTAATTACCAAGGGGTGGGATTTGAGTCTCCTGGCTTAAATAAAATTCAAATGAGACATAATAAAGTCTTGTAAATGACTTTTATGACATAATTTTTATAGGAAAATTATCATTGTATTTTAATGCTCTAACGCATTCACATATAAAACCAAGCTTTTATCTGGGATATGTCCTTGCCATCTAACTTAGTTGTTTTTTTTTGTATTAGTACTTATCAGTTCCTGGTCTGAGTCATGCTACCTGCTGCTTCCATCTCACTCATAGGGAGCCTCAAGTTGACAGAGATACCAAGCTGCCCCACCCCCAGCCTTCTAGAAGGGTACCCTAAACATGCCAATCATTCTGTCCTGCCACCTTATTCCAGAAGCTAAAGTGTTTCTTATGTTACAATAATACTGAAGACTATTCAGTACCTTTAATTTATTACATTTCAATACATAAGTTTTTCACTGAGGAAAATAATTTTTAAAGAATTAGAGAAAGCTAATGTACTATGAAAAAACTCTTGTTTACTTATTCAAATATGGCTAGTTCCAAGTTCCCATGTCCTCAGTCACTTATAAAGATGGTACTATTATTGAATTGGAACAGCTAAGTGTTTTAGATCTACTTCTAGCTCATAACTTAGATGAGGGTGAAAGCAGGAAATCAAATTAAGGGCAATGTGAGTTTCTACCAACTCTCATTTTTCTTGACTGTGTCTATATGACAAAAATTCAACCAGTAGATGGCACTATTTATTTCAGTGGGAAAGATACACTTTCATTGTCATAAAAATAAGCAATTAATTGCTGAATGTGAAAATGAGTGGACTCCTTCACATTTTATTGTGAGTTTCCCCCAACTGATTTGTATTCAAATACCACAAAAAGACATAAAATCAACAGAGAGTTCCTCATTTAAAAATGGACAAACATACTTGCTTCTGGGACTTTGTATATTTTTCAAATAATGATATAAAGGCATGAGAAATTTAAAAATATTAATCTGAAGATTTTGTTATATGCCTTGAAAATGTAAAATATATGTATATGTATTTATAGACATACAGATTTATATACATATTTTTAAAATAGAAGTCTTAAATCAAGGTGTTGGCTAAGCCATGTTCTCTTTAAAGGCTGTAGGAGAGGATTTTTCCTTGCCTTTTCCTAGTTTCTGGCAATTTTTGTCATTCCTTGGCTGATAGAAACATCACTGTAATCTCTGCCTCTGTCATCAGGTATTTTCCCTGTGTCTGTCCAAATTTATCTCCTGTTATGAGGAAACCTGTAATTGGATTAGGGCCCACCCTTAATTCTGTATGACCTCATTTTAACTTGACTGCATCTGCAAAAACCCTAATTCCAAATAAGATCACGTTCACACAGGGGCACCTGGGTGGCTCAGTTGTCGGGCATCTGTCTTCCGCTCGTGTCATGATCCCGGGGTCCTGGAATGGAGCCCCACATCGGGCTCCCCGCTCCGCGGGAAGCCTGCTTCTCCCTCTCCCACTCCCCTTGCTTGTGTTCCTGCTCTTGTCATCTCTCTCTCTGTCAATAGATAAAATATTTTTTAAAAAATCACATTCATAGGTACTAGGGGTTAAGACTTGAACATATATTTTGGGGGGATATAATTTAAACTATATTATCTAATAATAATAATAATAAAAGAATCAAAACCCTCCAGGATAATCATTACTACCAATAAAAAGACAGGTTACTTATAAGGAAAGAAAAATAAAATTGGCAATGGTCTACTCAACAACACTGTATGGGAGAATAAAATAGAGTAATGTCTTCAAAGTACTGAAAAGATATAAATTGAAGCTAAAATAGTATGATTTTCCCTGCCAAAAGAAAATTACCAAGTTGTGGACCAAAAAAAAAGTTTTTTTTAAATCATGCAAGTATTCTAAAATTTAGCCTCTTGAATAAAATGTTTTTTGGTGAACCTAGCCCTCAATTGCATCCTCTTTTCCCATAACTTAATTACAGCCAAGGTTGCTCACAGTATACAATTCTGGTTAATGATAAGTGGAATTTTGTCATGCGGTTCACGAGAAAGGGTTTTTGTTTAGTTTAGTTTAGTTTTGTTTTGTTTTAATTTCTTGATGAGATTTCACTCTTCCTTTCCTGTCTTTCCTACTAGAAGGCTTGCATTGAGACTGATGCAGTAACTATTCTGTAACCATGAGGAAAAGAAAGTTGTAGAAATGTTGATCTAATATTACATAGCTCTGAGCCAAGTCTATCAGCCACCTACATTCAATCTTCTAAGACACAAATAAATCCCTATTTGTCTAAGCTAGTGTTACATATGTATCTTACTTGCAGGCAAAGACATTCCTAATTAATACATTACCATTAGATCCTTTTTGAAATTATTATTTGGTGATTTATTCCAGCAAAAGGAAGAGATTCTAAGATGAGATAGAGGACAAGAAATAGTTACAGTCAAAGAAATCAGTAAATTTATAGTTAACAATATACAAGTGTTAATGGAATGATGAACAAATTTTAGTGACATTTTCAAATTTAAATTCAAGATGCTTTCAGGTGGTAATTTGGGAGCTAGTAAAGGACAGTACAAATGGAATAAGGCTTCTGATATATTTGGTGTCAATATTAATTGTATATATACTAGTGGCAGAATATAACATAAGTTAATTTTTTTTTATTAAGAATTAAAGTGGTTGGGGCACCTGGTTCAGTCAGTAGAGCAAGAAACTCTTGACCTCAGGGTTGTGGGTTCAAGCCCCACACTGGGTGTAGAGATTGCTTAAAAATAAAATCTTTAAATAAATAAATAAATAAGTCACAAAAAGAATAAAAAATAGATTAACTTCTAAACCAATAGATAGAAAAACACAACCAAGGAAACACAAATATTCCAATAAGCTGTAGAAATAGTAAGACAGAAAGAAATAACAAAGAACATAGTGAATAAAAAATATTATAAAAATATATTTCTAAAATATAAAATAAAAAATAAAGTGCAGAAATAATTCTAAATATATCATTTCCCATAATAAATGTCCAATAAATTACTCTATTAAAAAGGGAGGTACAAGATGAAATATACAGCCACAAACTCTTTGCAGGAAACATACCTAATACAAAATGAATTGAAAGGCTGAAAATAAAGAGGTGAAATAGAAATCTCAGACAACTGGCAAAGGCAATAAGAACAGCAGAAGTGGTGATATAAATAACATATAAAAGAATGTATGAAATCTTTGACATCAAATATAAACATCTTTAACACCAAATTATATAACATCAAGACAAATTAAGGAAAACATCACAGAAATGTAAAGATAATTTGATAAATTCTCAATTTTAATGAAGGACATGAACACATTTTTCTCAGAAATCAACAAACTAAATATATAAAAATAAATTAATAAATGAAAGATTGAATAAAGTAATCATAAAGCTTTATTTACAGCCATATATTAAACTTTGTATCTAACCAAGAGAACTCTTCCTTTTAAAGTGTCCAAGGGGGGCGCCTGAGTGGCTCAGTCGGTTAAGCAGCTGCCTTCAGCTCAGGTCATGATCCCAGGGTCCTGGGAGTGAGCCCCGCATTGGGCTCCCTGCTCGGCGGAGAGCCTGCTTCTCCCTCTCCCTCTGTCTGCCGTTCTGCCTACTTGTGCTCTCTCTCTATCTCTGTTAAATAAATAAATAAATAAATAAATAAATAAATAAAATAAAAATAAAAAAGTGTCCAAGGGATATTTATAAAAATTGACCATACATTAATTAAGAAATTCTCCAAAGCAGAAATTATGTATTTCCTGTTAATACAGTATATTAAACTAAAAATTTAAAAAGAGAATAATTATAAAATAAAAGTTTAATTTGATCTTAAATTTAATTTAATCTTTAATTATAAAGAAACTTGTCTACATTAGCATCAAAATTTAACAAAATATGTGCAATACTTATACACAGAAAAGACAAAACATTGCTAAAAGAATGGAAAATGTGAATAAGGGGATAGATAGACTATGTTCATGGATTAGAAGACTCAATGTTATTAAGATGTAAATTCTAGCCAAAAATATACTTATTAATAGAAGTATTTAACATTGGGATGCCTGGGTGGTGCAGTCAGTTAAGCCTCCAACTCTTGATTTTGTCTCAGGTCATGATCTCGAGGTGGTGAGATCTAGCCCCCGTGGGGCTCTGGCTCAATATGGAGTCTGCTTGAGTTTCTCTCTCCCTCCCCATGCACTCTCTCTTTCTCTATCTCAAATAAATAAATAAATCTTAAGAAAAAATGTTTAACATTAAATGAGCCAAGGAGTTAAAAGAGTACATTATAGCTCACATAAGGAGTGCCTGGGTGGATCAGTGGTTAAGCCTCTGCCTTCAGCTCAGGTCATGATCCCAGTGTCCTGGGATTGAGCTCCACATTGGGCTCCCTGCTCAGGGGAGAGCCTGCTTCTCCCTCTCCCCCTGCCCCGCCCTACCCCACTCATGCTATCTATCTCTCTCTCTCACTCTGCACTCTCTCTCTCAAATAAATAAATAAAAGCTTTAAAAAAATAAATATTAAAAAAAGCTCACATAATATAAGAAGAAAAAAAGTAATAGATATGCAAGGAAAACAAACTAAACAAAAAGATGGTCTGATCAGTAAAACACAATGCTAGTTATTTTAAAGATAAAGTAGACAACCATTGGATATTGTGATAAAGGAAAAAGGAAAATGGATTAAATATTAGGAATAAGAAAGAAGGTATAACTATTGATACATATTTACATTGGTTTTTGAGAGAGAGAGAGCAGGGGTAGGGGCAGAGAGAGAGGGAGAGAGAGAATCTCAGGCAGGTTTCCCACTCAGCATTGAACCCAATGTGGGGCTCTATCTCATGACCCCAAGATCATGACCTGAGCCAAAATCAAGAGTCAGATGCTTAACTGACTGAGTCACCCAGAGACACTATCTCTCTCTAAAGAATATAAAACTACAACAAACAGAAGAGCAAGAACTAAACTCCAGATTATTCTTCTTGTGTCTATGATATAATAATGGTGGGGGCAGTGCAAGCAGATGATATTGTTCTAAGTTGATGATACTAGAGAAAGATATGGGAATTACAGAAAGGGAGCTCCTTTAGAGTGAAAACCAAACTGGACCAAATGGAATATGATGAACAGACTAAAGGTGGAAAAGGTCTGGGAGAAAGTTCCAGATTCGGGGGTGGAAAAGAGGAAGAAATGGGATATTTGCTGTTCCAAAGTATACACTGTCTCCAAGAAGGAAGTTGAGACTTTATAAGATAAGAATATTTGATATATGAAAGAGAAAAGCTGGTGGGAAGGCAGGTAGCCAGAGGAGAGTGACCAGGGGCAGATCTGGAAGACTAGTTTTGTAGACATGACTGCTTTGCCTAAGGTTTATTTTGCTTATCCTCACCTGGGTGGGAATGAGGCGATGCTATGTTTAAAGAGACTTTGTTATGTTCAGCTGTGAGTGTAAGCAGCTCTGCTTAGAATAAGACTTTATTATAAAAGCAGCTTTTAGCCAGGAGAGTGGTTGTTTGAGAGAGTTATTTAAGCCAGGGATCTTTGTTTTTTTGTGGGGGAATCAGGGACTCCTGACTAAAGGGGGATTTCCTGGAGGGCAGAGAATGGGAGACTCTGGAGAGGAAGCAGGGGTAGGATGAGCAAGACTGGCCAGTGAGATTGGTGGGGTTTCCAGGTTTCCCTCTTGAGTATGCACCTCCGTCCATCAGCAGAGCATTTGGTCAGGAATAAAAGTTGCTTAGAATAGGAGAAAGGCCTATAGACAAAGGAGGGGTTCCTGCTGCTAGTGGTCTTAGAGTCCTCTTCTAATAATGCATCTGCATTGAGATTAGATTTGGAGTATTAATAAGCCCATTCCTCTTGAGGTTTTTGAAGCAGCTTTTACATTATTACATCTCTTATTTTAGAACCTAATCTTTAAATTTTTTCTTTTTTTAAAAATTTATTTATTTATTTATTTATTTATTTATTTATTTATTTATTTATTTATTTATTTATTTAGAGCAGGGGAAAGGGCAGAGAGAGAGGGAGAGAGAGAGAGAGAGAATCCTCAAGCAGACTCCCCGTGAGCACAGAGCTGGACACAGGGCTCAAGCCCACGACCCTGTGATCATGACCTGAGCTGAAATCAAGAGTCAGATGCTTAACTGTCTGAGCCACCCAGGTGCCCCTTAAGCTTTTTTCTACCTTCAGGACAAGGGCCAGATACAATGATAAGATAAAGTTTGATTTGGCCTTTCCTTTTCCAGTTCATGCAACTGCCTTTCTCAGACACACTCTGCCAAGTGCCTAGAATACTCAGTATACTTAGCCTCCTGTCATTACAACTGATTGTCCCTTGTCCATTCCCTTGGTAATCCCACTGCGGGGATAATCCTTACAGGTGTTGGAGGATGATAACAGTATTTGAATTTTGCCTAGTGGGCCTGTTTGCATTTTAAGTAAAGATACCTGAAGCCAAAAGATCCTTGATGTGCAAGTAATCTTTAAAAGAAGAATTTCACGTACCCAGGTAGGCTACGGCAGAGATTTGTAAAGTCAAAAAAAATTTTTTTTCCTGGAAGCCTTTTTTTTTAATCTACAAAAACTGAGAGAAATTGATACGAATTTCTTTACAGGCCCTAAGGGAACTAACACTGTTTTGATCTGCATTATATAGTATTGGGAAAATACATTCCCTCCAGATGTACCCCTAATTCTGATACAAAGGATTACTACTACAAAGCTCCATAACTCATCTGTGCATAAGGCTAGCTCTAGCTACTGCCATCAGATACATGATGCAAAGAATGCCAACAACTCATTTTACCACCCTCTACTTTGAGGTCAAGAGAAGCCATATGATCCTCCACTATAGAATTTTCAGGAGAGACATGAGAACATAATTCAACAGACTGTATAGCTTTCCTTTTTTACATTGGAATAGCTTTTCTTTATTTTGGGAGGAAATTCAGAAAGGTGATAGCTGTGACAAGTCAGCCATTAAATTAAAATGGCCATCTGTTTAAAAAAAAAAAAAAAGCATTTTCAGATCAGGGAGAACTATAACAATACAGCCAGTTTTGATATTTTTAGTAATTGTCATTCTTATTGGAATAATTTCTTTCTGTCATTCTTCAAAGCACAGTATATTCCTTTTTTTTCTTCATAAGCACATACACTCTTATTGAACCTTTCATAAAACATGACACATTTCTATCCAATTGTTTCCCTTTTCCATTCCCAAATTAACCTTTAATGATCTCACCATTATTAACAATTTAAAGGTAATTCCCTGATTAACATTCTTCTTATCAAAATAATCATTTCCCAATAACAGATGGTATCAAGCCTAATATCAATTATTATTTGGGGAAAGTTTTTTTTTCTTCTAACAAAATGAGGCCAAATTAATTAGTTAGTGAGCCTCTACCATGTGTTTACCTTTGAATGACAAAATGGGAGATGAAAGAAATTCATAGTTTCTGAGTGTCTGCTATGGCTTTAGTATTTGAACATAAATAACCTCACCTGAAGTTCAGAGTACTTCCCAAAGTTATATAGATACATAGCTTTGAAGTAATAGATTCAGGGTTCAAGCTCAAATCTGTATAATTTGAAGATTGAGAAAACACTCAGCAAAATATCTGCCTCCAGGTATAGGAAAATATCTTACAGTGAAGAAAGCTGGGGGTATGACTAGATAGCAAATATAATGCCTCAGCAATCCAAAAACAGTTCAGATGAATGTGTAAAAGAAAGAATATGTCTGGATCATTTGCGGGGAGGTGGAGCAAGATGGCGGAGGAGTAGGAGCCCTAAATTTCATCTGGTCCCAGGAATTCAGCTAGATAGGGATCAAACCATTCTGAACACCTACGAACTCAACAGGAGATCGAAGAAAAGAATAGCAGCAACTCTTGGAACAGAAAAGCGACCACTTTCTGGAAGGTAGGATGTGCGGAGAAGTGAATCCAAGGCGATATTCGGGAAGATAGACGGCGAGGGGAGGGGGCCTCCGTCAGCTGCTACTGGCAAGTGATAGAGCCGCGGAGCACAAAATCAGAACTTTTAGAAGTCTGCTCTGCTGAGGGACGTCACTCCAGTGGCTAAGCTGGGGGTGGAACCCTCGCTGGGACAGTGTGGTCTCAGGATCCTTGGAGTCACAGAAAGACCAGGGGTGCCTGAGTGTGGCAGAGCTCCCAGGTATCGGAGCTGGGAAGCCGGCTGCAGAGACAGAGCCGAGGAGCGGCTCTCAGCTCGGGGTTGCCATAAACCGTGGTCCATGGCACAGTTGGGCCACTGCTCTTCCAGCAGGGACCCAAAAAGTGGCAGATCTGGGGAGACTCCCCTTCCTCCCCCAGGAGGAGCAGTGCGGGAGCACACCACAAGGATCTGCTGGGTTTGGAGACTCCACACGGGGTCATGAGCCAAAGATAGAAATGCTCAGTCACAGGCTGGGTGAGCACGGAGTGCGGCCAGAGACTGGGGAGGCGGGAGTGAGTGACTGCTTTTCTCTGGGGGCGCACTGAAGAGTGGGGCCCCGAGTTCTTGGCTCCTCCAGGGCAGAGATTGGGAGGACTCCATTTTCCCTCTTGTCCTCCAATCCTGTATGGAAAGCTTGCAGGGAACAAATGCTCCTGGGAGCAAACCTGAGCAGATTACTTAGCCTGGCCCCGGCAAGGGCGCAGGGCAATTCCACCTCCAGCAAAGACATCTGAGAACCACAGCAATAGGCCCCTCCCGCAGAAGATCATCAAGAACAGCCAGCCAAGACCAAGTTTACCTATCAAAGAGAACGGCAGAACTCCAGCGCTAGGGGAATACTGCACATAGAATTCATGGCTTTTTCCCCATGATTCTTTAGCCTTTCAAAGTTAATTTCTTTCTTTCCCTTTCTTTTCCCCCTGGTTTCAGGTCTCTTCTGATTTGTTTAGTGTATATTTTTCTGGGGTCAATATTACCCTGTTAGCATTTTGTTCTCATTCATTTATTCTCCTCTGGACAAAATGATAAGATGGAAAAAATCACCTCAGAAAAAAGAACAAGAGGCAGTACCAACTGCCAGGGACCTAATCAATATGGACATTAGTAAGATGTAGGAACTAGAGTTCAGAATGATGATTTTAAAACTATTAGCTGGGCTTGAAAAAAGCATGGACGATATTAGAGAAACCCTTTCTGGAGAAATAAAAGAACTAAAATCTAACCAAGTCAAAATCAAAAAGGCTATTAATGAGGTGCAACCAAAAATGGAGCCTCTAACTGCTAGGATAAATGAGGCAGAAGAGAGAATTAGTGATATAGAAGACCAAATGATGGAGAATAAAGAAGCTGAGAATAAGAGAGATAAACAACTACTGGATCAGAAGGGCA
>NC_138370.1:112413400-112499418 GCF_054177405.1 Leptonychotes weddellii | reverse complement strand
CAAGCCTTTCTCAAGAAACAAGAAAGGTCTCAAATACACAACCTAACCCTACACCTAAAGGAGCTGGAGAAAGAACAGCAAATAAAGCCTAAACCCAGCAGGAGAAGAGAAATAATAAAGATCAGAGCAGAAATCAATGAAATAGAAACCAAAAGAACAGTAGAACAGATCAACGAAACTAGGAGCTGGTTCTTTGAAATAATTAACAAGATTGATAAACCCCTGGCCAGACTTACCAAAAAGAAAAGAGAAAGGACCCAAATAAACAAAATCATGAATGAAAGAGGAGAGATCACAACCAACACCAAAGAAATACAAACAATTATAAGAACATATTATGAACGACTATGTGCTAGCAAATCAGATAATCTGGAAGAAATGGATGCATTCCTAGAGTTGTATAAACTACCAAAACTGAACCAGGAAGGAATTGAAAACCTGAACAGACCTATAACCACTAAAGAAATTGAAGCAGTAATCAAAAAATCTCCCAACAAACAAGAGCCCAGGGCCAGATGGCTTCCCAGGGGAATTCTACCAAACATTTCAAGAAGAATTAATACCTATTCTTCTGAAACTGTTCCAAAAAATAGAAATGGAAGCAAAACTTCCAAACTCGTTTTATGGGGCCTGCATTACCTTGATCCCAAAATCAGACAAAGACCCCATCAGAAAGAATTACAGACCAATATCCCTGATGAACATGGATGCAAAAATTCTTACCAAAACACTAGCCAATAGGATCCAACAGTACATTAAAAGGATTATTCACCATGACTAAGTGGGATTTATTCCTGGTCTGCAAGGTTGGTTTAGCATCCACAAATCAATGTGATACAATACATTAGTAAAAGAAATAGCAAGAACCATACGATCCTCTCAACAGATGCAGAAAAAACATTTGACAAAGTACAGCATCCTTTCTTGATCAAAACTTCAGAGTATAGGGATAGAGGGTACATACCTCAATATTATAAAAGCCATCTATGAAAAACCACAGCAAATATCATTCTCAATGGGGGAAAAACTGAGAGCTTTTCCCCTAAGGTCAGGAACATAGCAGGATGTCCACTATCACCACTGCTATTCAAATCCTGGCCACAACAATCAGACAACAAAAAGAAATAAAAGGCATCTGAATTGGCAAAGGAGTGAAACTCTCACTCTTTGCAGATGATATGATACTTTATGTGGAAAACCCAAAAGACTCCACCCCAAAACTGCTAGAACTCATACAGGAATTCAGTCAAGTGGCAGGATATAAAATCAATGCACAGAAATCAGTGGCATTCCTGTACACCAACAACAAGACAGAAGAAAGAGAAATTAAGGAGTAGATATCATTTACAATTGCACCCAAAACCATAAGATACCTAGGAATAAATTTAACCAAAGAGGCAAAGAATCTGAATGCAGAAAACTATAAAATACTCATGAAAGAAATTGAGGAAGACACAAAGAAATGGAAAAACTTATTTTCTCCCAATCTGTAGCTTATCTTTTCATTCTCTTAACTGTCTTTTGAAGACAGCTTATTGATTCTTTCTTTAATGTATCATGCCTGTAGTGTTGTATATAAAAAGTCATTGCCAAACTCAAGGTTATCTATTTTTTTAATTTTAATTTTATTTTATCTATTTTTTCCTATGTTATCTTCTAGGAGTTTTATAGTTTTGTGTTTTAAATTTAGAGTATTTTTGAATTAATTTTTTTGTGAAGGGTGTAAATTTTGTGTCAAGATGATTCTTTTCCTTCTTCTCTTCCTCCCCCACTTCCTCCTCCTTTTCCCTCTTCTGAATGTGGATGTCCAGTTGTTGAAAAGACTATTTTTACTTCATTGTATTACCTTTGCTCCTTTGTCAAAGATCAGTTGACTATATTTATGTAGTTCTATTTCTAGACTCTCTATTCTGTTCCATTGATTTATTTGTCTATTCTTTAGCCAATACCACACGGTCTTGATTAATGTAGCTGTAATAGTAACTCTTGAAATCTGGTGGCATCAGTCCTTCAATGTTGTTCTCCTTCAGTATTTTTTCCTCTCCATATGAACTTTAGAATCAGTTTGTTAATATCCACAAAATAAAATGCTAGGAATTTAATTGGGAAAGAACTGAATCTATATATTAGGTTGGGAAGAACTGACATATTGACAATATTGATTCTTCTTATCCATGAACACAAAACACCTCTACATTTATTTAGTTCTTTGATTTTCATCAGTTTTGTAGTGTTTTCCTCGTATAGATCATACACATAATTTGTTAGATTTATACCAAAGTATTTTATTTTTTTGGTGCTAATATAAATGGTATTGTTTTTAATTTCAAATTTCACTTGTTTCTTGGTGGTGTATAGGATGGTGTGTGTGTGTATTTGTCAATTCTTTCCAGTTTTCCACATAAATGATCATGTCATCTGCAATGACAGTTTTCTTTCTTCCTAATCTGTATGCATTTTATTTCCTTTTCTTGTCTTATTGTACTACCCAGGACATTCAGAAAGATGTTGAAAACCAGTTGTGAGAGGGCACATCTCTACCTTTTTCCTGATCTTTGTGGGTAAGCTTCAAGTTTCTCACCATTAAGTTTTTTTCTTTTTCTTTTTTTGGTAGATATTCTTTGTCAAGTTGAGGACATTTCCTTATATTCTAGTTTACTGAGGGTTTTTATCATGAATGGGTTTTAGATTTTGTCAAATCTTTTTCTGTATCTATTGATATGATCATGTGACTTTTCTTCTTTAGCTTAATATAATGGATTACATTAATTGATTTTCAAATAATGAACCAGCATTATATACGTGGAATAAATGCTACTTGGACTTGGTGTATAAGTTTTTTTATACATTGTTGGATCAAATTTGCTAATATTTTGTTGAGTTTTGCATCTATGTTCATAAGAGATATTGGTCTATAGTTTCCTTTTCTTATAATGCCTTTGCCTGGTTTTGGTATTAGGGTAATGCCAGCCTTATAGAATGAGCTAGGAAGTATTCCCTTATCTTCTAACTTCTGAAAGAGATTATAGAGAATTGATATAATTTCTTCCTTAAATGTTTGTTAGAATACACCAGTGAACCCATCTGGGCCTGGTGCTTTCTGTTTTGGAAGGTTCTTAATGATTAAATGAATTTCTTTAGTAGATATAGGCCTATTCATGTTGCTTATTTCTTATTGTGTGAGTACTGGCAGATTGTGTCCTTCAAGGAACTGGCCCATTCCATCTAGGTGATCATATCTGTGGCCATAGAGTTGTTCTTGGTATTCTGTTATTATCCTTTAATGTCTATGGGCTCTTTATTGATATTCCCTCTTTCATTTCTGATGCTAGTAGTTCTTTTCTCTTTTTTTTTTTTTTCTTAGCCCAGCTAGAAACCTATTAATTTTATTGATGTTTTCAAAGAACCAGATTCTGGTTTTATGGATTTTCTCTATTGATTTCCTATTTTCAATTTCATTGATTTCTGCTGTAATTTTTGTTATTTCTTTTCTTCTGTTTATTTTGAATTTAATTTGCTCTTCTTTTTCTTGTTTTCTAAGGTGGAATTTAGATAATTCATTTTACTTCTTTCTTCTTTTCTAATATGTGCATTCAATGCTATAAATTTCCTTTTCAAACACTTCTTTAGCTGCATCTCACACATTTTGATAAGTTGTGTTTTTGTTTTCATTTAAGTCAAATTAATTTTTAATTTCTCTTGATAGATCTCTTGGGCAGATGTGGTATTTAGAAGTGTATGGCTTAATCTATAAGTATTTGGGGATTTTCCAGCTATCTTTCTGTTATTGTTTTCTGGTTTAGTTCCATTGTGGTCTGAGAGCAGACACTGTCTGATTACAGTAGTTTTAAATTTGTTAAGTTGTGTTTTATCAGCCAGAATCTGGTTTATCTTAATGAATGTTCCATGTGAGTTTAAGAAGAATGTATATTCTGCTTTTGTTGAATGAAGCAGTCCATAGCTGTCTAATATATTAAGTTGATTGGTGGTTTTATTGAGTTCAACTATGCTGTTACTAATTTCCTACCTGCTGGATCTGTCCATTTATGATAGAAAGGCATTGAAGTCTTCAACTATAATAGTGGATTCACATATTTCTTGCAATTCGATTAGTTTTTGTTTTATATGTTTTGATGCTTTGTTGTTAGGCACAGACTTGTTAAGGATTATAATGTTTTTCTAGAATTAGCCTCTTTATTATTAGGCAGTGTCCCCCTTATCCCTGATAACTTTCCTTGTTCTGGAATCTGCCCTGGCTGAAATGAATATAGTTATTTCTACTTTCTTTCAGTGAATGTTAGCATTGTATTTCATCTACTTACCTTTAATCTACATATGTCTTTATATTTAAAGTGTTTCTTATAGACAATATATAGTTGGGTCTTGTTTTGTTGCTGTTTTTATTGTTGTTGTTGTTTTGATCTAATCTAACAGTCATAGTCTTTTAATTGGTGCATTTAGACAATTGACATTTAACATGATTACTGATATAACTGAATTAATATCTACCATATTTGTTACTGTTTACTATTTGTTGCTCCCATCCTTTTCTCTATTTTTATCTTTCATTCTTTTTCTGCCTCTTGTGGTTTTAACTGAACAGTTTATATGATTCCATTTTCTCTCCTTTCTTAGCATACCAGTTGCACTTCTTTTTCTTACTTTTTCTCGTGGTTACTCTAGAGTTTGCAATATACATTTACTATTAATCTAAGTCCACCTCAAATTACACTTCATGGGTGGTGCAAGTACCTTATAATAACAAAGTAATCCTAATTCCTCCCTCCCATCTCTCATATCATTGATGTCATTAATTTACTTCTGTATAAATATACATAAGAATGTACATGCACACACACATATATATATACATATGCATACATAATACATTGTTGTTATTATTATTTTGAAGAAACTATTATCTGTTAGATCAATTAAGAATAAGAAAAATAAAAGGTTTTATTTTAACTTCACTTCAATGCTCCTCCTTTCTTTTTGTAGATCCAAGGTTCTACCTGTATCATTTTGTTTCTTTCTAAAGAAGTTCCTTGGGGCCTCTGGGTGGCTCATTTGCTTAAGCATCTGACTTTGGCTCAGGTCATGATCCCAGAGTCCTGGGATCAAGCCTCACATTGGGCTCCCTGCTCAGTGGGGAGTCTGCTTCTCCCTCTCCCTCTGCCACTCTCCCCACTTGTGCTCTCTATCTCTTTTTCTCTCAAATAAATAAACAAAATATTAAAAAAAGAAAGAACTTCTACCATTTCTTGCAAGGCAGGTCTCCTGGCAACAAATTCTCTCAATTTTTGTTTGTCTGAGAAAGTCTTTATTTCTCCTTTACTTTTGAAGGATAATTTTTCAGGGTGCAGAATGCTAGATTGGTAGTTTTTTTCTCTCAACACTTTAAATGTTTACTCTACTCTCTTCTTGCTTGCATAGTTTCTGAGACATCATATGTTATTCTTATCTTTGTTCCCTTACAGATAAGATGCTTTTCTTCTGGTGTCTTTCAGGATGCTTTCTTTATCTTTAATTTTCTAAAGCTTGAAAACGATATGTCTACCTATAGCTTTTTGAGCATTTATCCTGCTTGATGTTCTCTAAACTTCTTGAACCTGTTTTTACAGTAAGTAGCCTTACTTTTCTTCTCTATAAAATTCTGCTGATGTCTTTTCCAGGTTTCCCTCAGTAGCCACATCTTGAGAGTCTTCACCGAATCCTTCCTGGTTATAGTTTCCAGACATTCCACAAAACCTGAACAATAAACATTAAAGCTTATCAAGAGTTATTGATCATTTAAACCTCTTATATCAAACTGATATTTTTCTTCCTGTGAATTGTCATTCATTTAATTAATTCGGTAATTGCTGCTTTCTAACTATTCATAAATAATTATTTAATTTTTGCCACTTAAAATTGTGTATGTCAATCATAATAATATTACAAATAAATTTTAAAATTCTCAGAAAAAGAATTGGTCTAATGCCATTTAGTACAGCATTTTTAGGAACTCTGGAAAATTGATTAAATTTCATTGTTAATTTATTTATATCTGTTTTGAAATAAATTTATAAATTATAAACTTACATTTATTTATATATATTTTTAAAGATTTATTAGTATTTATATATTTTTTAAAGATTTATTTATTTGAGAGAGAGAGAGAGCCGGGGAGAGGGACAGAGGGAGAGGGAGAGAAGCAGACTTCTTGCTGAGTGAGGAGCCCTATGCAGACTTGATCCCAGGACCCTGAGATCATGACTTGAGCTGAAACCAAGAATTGAATGCTCAACTTACTGAGCCCCCCATATGCCCCTATTTATTTATTTATTTATTTATTATTTTTTAAATATTTTATCCATTTGTCAGAGAGACAGAGAAAGAGAACACAAGCAGAGGGAATGTCAGGCAGAGGGAGAAGCAGGCTCCCTGCTGAGCAAGGAGCCCAATGTGGGACTCAATCCCAGGACCCTGGGACCATGACCTGAGCTGAAGTCAGATCAACCACCTGAGTCACCCAGGCATCCCTCTTTATTTATATTTTTAAATTTTATTTTATTTTTTATAATTGGCTAAAATTTATAAATTACATACAGTAAATGCACAGTTTTTAAGTGTTCACTTTTGACCATTGTGTACACTGCCCAAAGTAGGAAACTGGACATTTCTTTCACACAGAAATTTACCTTGTGTTCCTTTCCAGTTAAATGTTTTTCTTCCCCAAGAGAACCACTTTCTGATTTCTGTGTTAAGAACTGTAAAGTATATATAACTTTACTATTCTTGAAAGCTAGTAAGTTATCCTGCCACTGTTTCACAGATTCTGACAGAAGACATGAGTCATAATAACTGTGAAACAATTTTGGATTCCAAGCAAAGAAGGCATGAAAACTGATTAGAGCCATTAAAGCAAGGACAAGGATGAAAACCTTTTAAGAGTTAGTGAACAAATGATAGAAGCATTCAAAGAAACATCATGGATTGTGTTATGGACAGAATGTGTCTCTCCTCTAATTTCTATGTTAAAGTCCTAGCGCCCAAAGTGATGGCATTAGGAGGTGGAGCCTTTGGAGGTAACTGGATCAAGAGGTGAAGCCCTCATTAGTGAGATTAGTGCCCTTTTAAGAAGAGACTCAGGAGCTTGCCCAGGCTCTCTACTTTCTGTTATGTGGGATAAAATGACAAATCGGTAGTCTGCAACCAGAAGAGGGCCATCATCAGAACCCAACCCTGCTGGCACCCTGATCTCAGACTTTCAGTCTCCTGACTGATTGGTGTGATGTTCACCAAATGACTTCTAAGATTCTTATTTTCATTCTTTGATACTAATTCTTATTTTGAACTACATTAATTTAAAAGGCAAGGGTCCAATTTTGCATATTACAAATTTAGACATATGTGAGATGATAATATGTTTTTTATGAAAAAGATTTTTCACTTTACACATTAATATAAAAGTGGTCTATAAATGACCAAGACTAACAGCCCATGTTGAGACAGACCTAAGCTGAGGCAATTGTCATCAATCATGGGGAGGGTTGCTCAACACACACACACACACACACGTATGTATATATTCATTTATTTTATTTTCCTATAGTTTAATGATCAATTTTGCTATTTTTATATTACAGAATGGATTTCTACCACCTTGTTAGAGAAAGTCAATTGTTTTTTAAGCTGAGTGTCCAGGTGACACAGTCCTGACCACTTATACATAAGTAGATGTCAGTGGGTGGAGCTTTCTTGAAGCTTTTTAAAAGAATCTGATTTAGCTGGTTTGTTCAAATGGAATTATAATTAGAGAAATAGCTTCATTATCAGAAATTAATTTAAAAAGGCCAGAAGGCTCTCCTTAAGAAAAAAAAATCAGCACTTAACATGAAAATCTAATGATAAAATGGAAAGAAACAGAAAAGAGCCTGGGGGAAAATGTCAAGTGATGGATTTGTGGGCATTTACTAAAGCAGAGGAAATACACAGCAAAAAATTTCCTATACAGAAATTCTTTTATTTATTTTTTTTTTTCAGAAATTCTTTTAGATGAAAATTGTTAATTCTGTTTTTCATATCTTATTTCATTATTTTTGTGTGGTTTATACTGGCTCTTCTTGCTGAGGTTTAAATTCACAGAGTCCTTTTTTTTTTTTTCCCCCAGAACGTATCAGGAGGGTATCTCTTACCCCTCCCAAAGTTGTAGACATAGCAACAATTATATTCCAGTCTGAGGACTGTGTTGAAGTGACTTCTCTCCCTTCTCAGTATTGCCAAAATAGCTGACTCCTGGCTCTAGTATTTGATTTATGAATTCTTTCTTCAGTTAGAATTCTTTTTTCAATCGGGTATGAAGGATTTTAGCCTCCTTTTTTTTTTTTTTAAAGATTTTATTTATTTATTTGAGAGAGAGAGAGAGAGAATAAGAGATAGAGAGCATGAGAGGGAGGAGGGTCAGAGGGAGAAGCAGACTCCCCGCCGAGCAGGGAGCCCGATGCGGGACTCGATTCCGGGACTCCAGGATCATGACCTGAGCTGAAGGCAGTCGCTTAACCAACTGAGCCACCCAGGCGCCCTTTTAGCCTCCTTTTTCACAGAAGAGCTGATTCAATCAAGCAAAAGTTAGAAATCAAAGCAATACATTTGTGTGACAATGATTAAATTTGGAGTTTTTTTACTGGCGGCCTGAGCAGCTTTGGCAGTGCTGGTTCTGCTCTGATAGCAACTCTGCTCTAAGGGGATGGATTCCCTGTACTGTCACTCGGGGCCTCCGTGCCAGCCACCTGCATCTAGAATGGTGGTCTAGTGAAGAGATACTGTGGAGCAATAAACAAGTTAGTTCTTTTATCTAATTTGTGGCACCTAAAAGGGAATTGCTGCTTCTTCCGGTTAAAAACCAACCTGTAATTTAAGATGAGATCAGGAACTTTTTTTTTTTCACTTGCCAGCAAAACAAAGACGCTGACTAACAGTTGCCACGTACCAGTCAATCCCCAAACACAGTGGCTTAAAGCAACAACTATTCATTTAGCTCACGTATCTTCCAATTGGCAATTTGGGCTGTGATCAGCTGCATGGTTTTTCTGGGCTAATTATGTGTGAATGGTCTGCTGCTGGGTTGGTTGGGGGCTGGTTGTCCATGATTGCCTCAGCTGGGACAGCTTCTATCTTCATATGGGCATCTCTCACCTTCAGCCATCTAGCCTGGTCTTGTACACATGGTCGTGGCAGAGTTCTGAAAGATATTGTTACATGCAAGGCCTCAGGAGATGTAAGCTTGGACATGGCGCACTGTCATTCCTATCACATTCTCTTCACAGGCCAGGCCAGGTCAGATATACAGATGAGAAAATAGCCTCGGCCTTTTGAGGGGAGGAGCTGAAAATCACATTGAAAAGGGCATGGATACAGAAAGTAGCAAGGATTGTGGTCACTTTTTTTTTTTAAGATTTTATTTATTTATTTGATTGGGGGGGAGCATCAGAGGGAGAGGGAGAAGCAGACTCCCCACTGAGCAGGGAGCCAACCCCCAGTTCCCCCTCAGGTTGGAACAGGGTGTTAGCAATGGACCCTGAGATCATGACCCAAGTGGGAAGGCAGATGTTTAATGGACTGAGCCACCCAACCACCCCCCGGATTGTGGTCATTTTTGCAAACTACCACTCTTTGCCATTGGCCAGGAAGATTGACTGCAGATCAACACTGAAAAAACTGATTTCAGTTGAGCGCAGCAACTTAGCTAATATCGCATTCAGGTAAGAGATTACTTACGTGGTGTGGGGCAGGTATAAGTCAGAGAAGTATCTACATGCTGATTTCTGCTTTGTGAGCAGGTTGTACTTCTAAATCATGTTGTTTTGTTGTTTCTGTTTTATTGAGGGAAAACGAAATATTTCTAACATATAGCAGCATGCAACTCCATGCTTCAGTTGGCATTTAATAAAAATTTCCTTGAAACAAGAGAAAAAGATGAGAAAGACCTTCAGACAATCAAGACTGTTCTACTAGATTAGCTTCTTCATGTTGCAAATCTGTCAAGTCTATGATTCATTCAGATAGCACTTGTTTTTGGTATAATAATGAAATTGTTGCTTTAGTCTACTGCATTCTCCCCTATTATTATTTTGTTCAAGCAAGATACTGTGCTGAATTGAACCATGAAATGAACTGTATTGAACAACATCAACACAAAAATGTTCTGAGGTGTCATTTGAATTTTCATGTTTGTTCAATTCTTTTTACAGTTATTACCTTGATAATAACGTAATGTTTTTTTATTAGATATCAAATCATAGAAGACAACAAAGAGGAGTTAAATTAGCATAGTTTAATGTTATAAAGGAATCAACAACATCGATAAAAGCAGTGGGCACTACACAGATGTCCCAGTTCCATTCTTTTACAATGCAGTAGCTGTTAACTCTTCTTAATGCATTGCTGCAATAACCAAGGATCATTCTTCAGCCTGAAAACATGACATTTGGAGGCAGGTGAGGTTATCAGGGGAAGGGAATCTGAGCTGTTAGAAAGGTTGAGTTAGGTGGGCTTGGTGCCCTCTAGGAACAGCATGCTCATTGCTGTGGCTGGAGAAATACGAGTTGGGGGATAAAGGAGGAGAATAAATCAAAGAGGCAAAGGGCAGGGCTGAGGGCAGACCATAAAGAAGTTGTAGACTGCTGTAATGATTTTGACTTTTACTCTGAGATATGAGAAGCCAATTACAGAGTTGTTAGCAGAAGATTGAAATGATTTGTTTTTATTTATAATAAGATCACTTTGCCTGCTCTGTGGGAATAGAGAGTAGTATAATAAGATCACTTTGCCTGCTCTGTATGTGTTGGAGAGTAGTAGTAGATAGACAGCTATATAATAGAACCTGAGAGATGAATTAGGAATTATGTTTTTTTTTTCTTTCAAATCCATTCCTTGCCCTTCCTCTGATCAGATTTATATATTAGAGGTCTAATCCTTGAAAAGTATATTTCCCAGGCTACTTTGCTAACAGGTTTCAAAGCTAAATTTGATCAAAGAGAAGCACTGTCGTGAAGTTAAAGGCAGAAAGAAAGGAAAACCAGGGTATTGCTCCCTCTCTTTATTGGCTCTGGGTTGCGTCTCTAGTGTCTGTTGCTCCATGCTCCATGCTCCATGTTTAGTCCCTGTTGGGCAGACCACTCTGATAGCCACTTTGTTTGGGTAATCTTGGATCTTGGGTTCCAGTAAAACTAATTTTAAGGGTAGAGTAGCTGTTGTCTATAATAACTGTCTGGGTTATCTAAACTCTTCTGCTTGTTATTTCAGGTATTCTAACATTTTTGTAAATAATTGGCTTCTATTCATACCCCCAAATAGATTCTGTTAATCCACTGGATCTTAATTAATAGAGTGGACTATTATAATACATAAGACTAAAGATGATGGTGGCTTGGAACAGGGTGGTAGCAATGGAATTAATAAAAGTCATTAGATTCAAGATATATTTTGTAGGTAGAGTGAACACGATTCCTGATAGACTTTATGAGTGTTGTGAGAGAAATAAAGGAATCAAAAATGACTGTTTTGCCTGATAAAAAAAATAGTGTAATATCCAATAACTAAATGAGAAAGATGTAAATAAAGCAAGAGTACAATGGAGGAAATCAGGAATTCAGTTTTGGGCATGCTATGTCTGAGATGTCTATTACATACCTCACTGGAGATGTCAAAATTTCAAGTTGTGTGTGTGTGTTTGTGTGTGTTTGTGTGTGTGTGTGTTTGTGTGTGTGTGTGTGTATGCATTGGAAACTCAGAAGAGGGGTCCAAACTGGGGATATAAATTTGGATAACAATTTTTTATAGTTATTCAAAATTATGAGACTGGAGGAGATTATCCAAAAAAATGAGCATATATAAAAAAGAGAAGACTACAAAAAGTGAATGAGAGCTCCATTTACTGCAACTTCAATTATTTAAAATTGTATAAATGGGGATGTCCAAAACAACTTCCTGCTGTGGTGGAAATGTCTTATGTCTGCACTATCAGACATAGAAACTGTGTTAGTTTTATAGTTCTACCATAATAACTTATTTCAAATTTGGTGGCTTAAACAACACAAATTTAATATCTTGCAGTTTGGTAGGTTCGAAGTCCAGCATAGTTTCACTTGGGTAAAATCAAGGTGTGAGCAGAATAAAATTCCTTCCTGGAGGCTTTCATAGAGAATCCACCTGTCCTAGCTTCTAGAGATTACCTGCATTCTTTGGCTCTGCTCCCTTCCCGAAATAACTAAGCCAATGAAGCTTGTTGATTCCTTCTCACATCTCATTACTTTGATCTTTTCTTCTGCCTCCTGATTCTACTTTTAAGGATCCTTCTGATAATATTGAGCCCACTAAGATAATGCAGAATAATATGCCTAAATCAATGTCAACTTAATCACATCTGTAAAATCACATTTGCCTTGTAGGGTAACATATTCACAGGTTCTGAGGATTAGGTTGTGGACATAATGTTGGAGGTGGCATTATTCATTTTAGCTGTGTGGCCACTAATACCACATGGTGATTGGGCACTTGAAATATGGCCAGTTCATCTGGGAACATTTTTTTTTACTTTAATTTTAGTTAAATTGAAATTTAAATACCCACATGTGGATAATGGCTGCTTCATTTGGGTAGCATAGATCTAGAGGAATAGGGGAATGAATAGAATAGGGAAATATAGTATGACAACAGACCAGCATTAAGAGCCCATGTGTGGTTTATAGTCCTGAATTTTAAGGAAGACTTTAGCATGGTTGTGAGTATTTCTGCAGCCATTATTTAGCTAGTGGTGGCAGCCATACACTTGGTTAGAGGACATGTCATCAGAAACAGATAACTATAATCAAGGAAGAAGAAAATTTGTATTCAAGAAATAGTGATGAGCCAAAAAGCCAGAAAAATGTTCACTTAATTAAATAATTATTGAGGCTGGCACTCCAAAATTTAATATAATTCTTGAGAATTCATAAAACAGATGATCCACAATGTAATAAGCAATTTTAATAATTTATCAAAATTCAAATAATCCTTGACATTGATGGAAAAATGAATTGAAATGCTTTGTTTCACATTTAAGGATAACTAATAGAATAATAGAAATAAGATACAGAATTTGCAACTTATTAGAAGTAACAAAGTTAAATACAGAAAAACTTAAAAAAATTAAAAAACATGAACAATAGAAAATATAACAAGATGGTGGCAAAAAGCTTTAACATATTGATTAGATAAATTCCTCTATCAAAGACAAAGAACATAATTAGCTCTTTTTAAGAGTCATATTTAAATGACACAGAAAGGTAAAAATTGAGTAGAGCAATCAGAAGGCAGACAATACACAGAGATTTCGGCAGAAGCCACTCTTTCCAGTAGAGTTTTGAATTCCAAAGCCTGTGGGGCTTAAAAAAGTTCAAATCAAAATTTCATTTAAAAAGTGGTCTCCAATTAGTACTTCCCAAGATGGCAGAAACAAATACAAATCTTTTTTTTGCAGGGATGAGGTCCAGTGTAACTGGCTGATTAGCTGCCCTTGAGTGTTCTAAAACAAAGCCTAAAAATTTATAAGCCTTTCTTATGCATCCAGAGATTGCATTTTTTGTCTTTTAAGAAAGAAGACCCTTAAAAAAACACATATACAGAAGGACAATAAAACTCTGTGTCTCCACCAATATTAATCAAATTAGTTCTTCCTTTATAATGAAGAAAAAGAAATGATCACCAAAAATTTGCAAAAAAATCAATTACCCAAAAGAGAAACACAACTAGATTATAATTTTTAGTCAAATGTCTCTAAAAGGCTGGTAATTTTGAGGATATGTTGCAAAAAAATATATATGATATTTTTATCAAAAAAGATAATTAAGAAATGCCAGGAAAAATCAAAAGCTGAAAAAAAGTGATTTTAATATCAAACAAAGTAAAATGTGGCACAACTCTGAGTGGTCAAAGGAATGTAAGGGTAAAGAATCTACTTGAACTTGATGTTTTCAGAGTCACAGGGATCATGGCATTATGCCTATTGAAAAGAAAGGGTAAATTCTACTACAATACTTGATTCAGGAGTGAATAGTACATAAGTAAACATAATAATGAAACTATAGTTTGTTTTGAACACTTTGATCAAACTTATGACTAAGCACAGATAAATTAAATGTAATGTTATTGTCCTTTTGATAGGATAATGAAAGTATCTACATGGAAGTTTGAGATGAGAAGAAAATGAAATGGTAGGGTCAATTATATCCTCCCATATACCTACACAGTGGGTAGCTCAGATCCTTGTCTAAAGTAATTTGTTGCCATAAGAAAGATAGCCTTAAGAATATTATTTAAAATTACTAAGGTAACCACAAGGGAGTTAAAAATACCTAGTGTAAAATATCTAGTGTAAAAATGACAAGGCAAAAAGACATGATGAATAATGTGAGCAAATCCTGATCTTTCAAAGGGAGGAAACAATAGACAATGTCTAAAATTGTTAATCCACAAAATAGAGATATAATTAGTTTATTCAAAGTTAAGGAGATAACCTCCTGCATAGCACAAATAGAAGTGGAAAAAGTAGTTGCCTCTGGGAAGTGTGATTATGGATGTTATAATATTTTATACTGTCAAAATCTGCTTTTAAGAAAGAGGAGCTCTAAAAAGAAAAACTTTTTGTTTGAAATTTGTATCCTCAGAGAATGTCAAGAAATTATTATATCCAAAAAAGAATAGTAGCTATTTGAAAAGATAAAATGTCATAGCTTTTAAAATTTGTTTTTAGTTTTGATTTTCTCTTTAACCTGAAAGTTATTTAGAGGAGTGTTTATTTCAAATTAGGTTTATTTTATTACTTTCTCTTTTTCCCATTAAACTAGAGTCTTATTGTGCTCAGAAAATGTAATGCATTGAAATTCTACTTAGGAGAACTTTTAGAGATTTTCTTTGTAGCTGAAGAGATTTTTGTAATTGTTCTGTAAGACTTTAAAAAGAATTGTAAATTATATTTTTTGTCATATGTAAGGATTTCTGAAACCTAGCTGTATTATAATATTATACGGTAATACTGTATAATGTTAGGCTATGCATAATTATTTCTGAGAGTGGTATGGTAAGCTTGGACCATTGTGGCTTTATTTCTTCCTCTACATCTTTATATTTCAAAAGCATGTTGTTTGCAACACAAATACCATAATTATTTCATATTTCATCAAAATAAAATATCTATTTTAGCCATAATCATTTTTTCATACTTAAGACTATTTTTCAGCAGTTTTAGATTTACAGCAAAATTGAGAAGTCCAGAAAGTTTGCATGTACTCCTTGCCTTCACACTTGTGTAGCCTCCCCATCATCAATATGCCCATCAGAGAGGTACATTTGTTAACAAATGATGAACCTATGTTGACACATAATTATCATCCTAAGTCCATGGTTTACATCAGGGTTCCCTCTTGGTTGTACCTCCTAGGGGTTTGATCAAACGTGTAATGACATGATGTATATATCATTATAGTATCATACAGAGTATTTTCACTTCTCTAAAAATCCTCCAGTGGTCGATCTATTCATCCCTCCTCCTTCCCAAACTCTGGCAACTGCTGACATTTTCACTGTCTCATAGTTGTGCCTTTTCCAGCATGTCACATAGAATCACACCACATGTAGCTTTTTCAGATTGACTTCTTTCACTTGTAATATGCATTTGAGTTACCTCCATATCTTTTCATGGCTTGATAGATTCTCTCTCTTCCCTTCTTTCTCTCTTCCTCTCTTTCCCTTCCTCTCTTTTCCTTCCTCTCTTCCCCTCTCTTTCCCCTCTCTCTTTTTCCCTTTCTTTCTTTCCCTCTTTCCCTTTTATCTTTCCCCATCTACCTTTCTTTAGCATTGAATAGTATTGTCTGGATGGACCACTTTATTCATTGGAGGGCACCTAGGCTGTTTCCAAGTTACAAAACTAACCATAAAGCTGCTATAAATATCTATGTGTAGGTAAAACTGTGAACTTTGTGGTGTTTTAAGATGCCTTATTCTCATTCCCTTTTCACCAGCTCTGTGGTAGCCTTAAAAACCAACAGCTTTGCAACTGCAACCATCGTAGCCATGAAAACCACTGGCATAGAAATCAATGGAGGGGGAAGTAGGGGCTTGAAACTCCCCCCAAATCCCTACCCATATTATTGGGAAGCTACCTGAAAAGCGCAGTGTTTATCTAGCCATATTCCCAGGGCACATATCTAAAACAATCATTGATAGTTACTTCAAATCATGGTTTCCTGAGGTAGAGATACCATATGGAGCCAATAATCCCTTTGAGGATGATGTTAGTGGATTTTTTATATAAGACCTTTATTATGTTGAAGTATGTTCCCTCTAAACCTACTTGCGTCTTTTTTAATTTGTTGAGACTTATTCTGTGACCTAATATGTGATTGATTGATTGATTGATTTTAAAGGGAGGGCAGTTCTTTTTTTTTTTTTTTTAAGATTTTATTTATTTATTTGTCAGAGAGAGAGCGCAAGCAGGGGGAGGGGCAGGCAGAGCAGGCAGAGGGAGAAGCAGACCCCCTGCTGAGCAAGGAGCCCTATGCAGGACTCGATCCCAGAACCCTGGGATCGTGACCTGAGCCGAAGCCAGACACTTAACCGACTGAGCCACCCAGGTGTCCCCTAATATGTGATTTATCCTGGAAATGTTCCCTGTGCACTTGAAAAGAATATGTATTCTGCTGTTTTAGGGTGGAATGTTCTGAATGAATCTGTTAAATCCATTGGTCCAGTGTTTCATTCCAAGTCACTGTTTCCTTGCTGATTTTCTGTTTGGATGATCTGTCCATTGATGTATGTGAGGTGTTAAAGTCCCCTACCATTATTATATTACTATAAATTAGTTCCTTCTTGTTATTAACTGCTGTATGTATTTGGGTGCTCCCATGTTGGATGTATAAATAGTTAAAATTATTACATATTATATATCTCCTTGTTGGATTGTCCCCTTATGACACAATCCAACAGACTTTGTTTTGAAGTCTATTTTGTCGGGGTGCCTGGGTGGCTCAGTTGTTAAGTGTCTGCCTTCGGCTCAGGTCATGATCCCGGGGTCCTGGGATCGAGCCCCGCATCGGGCTCCCTGCTCGACGGGAAGCATGCTTCTCCCTCTCCCACTCCCCCTGCTTGTGTTCCCTCTCTCACTGTCTCTCTCTGTCAAATAAATAAATAAAATCTTTTTTTAAAAAAAAGTCTATTTTGTCTATTTTGTCTGATGTAAGTATTAGTACTCTGGCTTTCTTTTGACATCCATTTGCACAATAAATGTTTCTCCATCCCCTCACTTTCAATCTACATGTGTCTTTAGGTCTGAAATGACTCTTGTAGGCAGCATATAGATGGGTCTTGCTTTTGGTTTATTTGTGTGTGTGTGTGTGTGTGTGTGCATTCCATCACCCTATGTCTTTTGATTGGGGCATTTAGTCCATTTACAATCAAAGTAATTATTGATACATATTTATTGCCATTTTGGTAATTGTTTTGTGATTGCTTTTGTAATTCTTCTCCAATTCTTTCTTCTCTTGCTCTCTTACAGTTTTCTGGCTTTCTTTATTGATACCCATGGATTTCTTTCTCTTCATTTTTTGCATACCTATTACTGGTTTTTGATTTGTGGTTAATATTAGGTTTGTATATAACGTCTTCTGCATATAGCGGTCTGTATTAAGTTGATGGTCACTTAAGTTTGAAATCATTCTTTATTCTTCTCCCCTCCCCTGCCTCATATTTTAGGTATATCATGTCATATTTTACATCCCTTTACTGTGTGAATCCCTTGACTGATTTTTACAGATATACTTATTTTTACTGTTTTTGTGTTTCCTGCTTTTTTTACTCTTACTTATGGTCTTTTCTTTCCACTCAAAGAGTCACCCTTCAGTTCTTGCAGAGATGGTTTCATGGTCATGAACTCCTTTAGTTTTTGTTTCAGAAACTCTTTATTTCTCCTTCTAAACTGAATGATAGCCTTGCTGGATGGAATGTTATTGGCTGCCTATTTTTCCCATTCAGCACTTTGAATATATTTTGCCATCCTCTTCTGACCTAAACTTTAACTTTTATGCTGAAACATCTGCTGATATCCTTATGGGGCTTCCTAATATGTCGCTGTGTTCTTTTCTCTTGTTGCTTTTAAAAATCTCTTTATCACTACTTTTTGCTATTTTATTAACTACATGTTTTGGTGTGAACCTCCTTGGGTTGATTTTGTTGGGGTGTTTCTGTGCCTCCTGGATCTGGATATCTGTTTTCTTCCCCAGATTAGGGAAGTTTTCAGCTCTTATTTCTTCAAATAAATTTTCTGGCCCCCTTTCCCTCTCTTATTCTTCTGGGATCCCTATAATGTAAATGTTATTATGCTTGATGGAACCTATGAGTTCCCTAAGTCTATTCTCATTTTTGCATACTTTTTTTTTCTCTCACCTGCTCAGCTTGATTACTTCCCATTATTTTGTCCCCCAGGTCACCGATTCATTCTTCAGCTTCCCTAGCCTGCTATTTATTCCATCTGGTATATTTTTAATTTCAGTTATTGTGTTCTTTGTCTCTGATTGTTTCTTTTTTATCTCTTTGTTAAAGGTCTCACTGATGTCTTCCACTCTTTTCTCAAGTCCAGTGAGTATCTTTATCATCATTTAAATACTGTCAGGCATATTACTTATATCTGTTTTGCTTAGGTCACTTACTGTGGTTTTGTTCTATTCTTTCATTTAGGATTTATTCCTCTGTCTAATTCTCTGTGTTTGATTTTGTGTGTTAGGAAATTTAGGTAATTTAGAAGTCCACATGTATGTGCAGGACTGTGATCATGTCTAAGAAGTAGCTGAGAGGGCCCAATTCTCTCGCCTATGGTTGACATTGGGTCTACATTAAGCAATGATTGAAGGTTAAGGCAGAGTTATAAATTATCTGCTAGAGTGTTGAAGATGTGCAAAACAAACACAGAGCACCTCAAAGTCTATGGGACTTAGTTGTTCAAGACACTTAAGAAAATCTCTATCTAATCATTAATTCATGACGAAACTAACCAAACAAGTACTTAAGTGGATGCATATAGCAGAGACACAGATCAACTGAATTACTTTGGGAAAGTCACAAACAAAAGGAAAGCCATACAAAGAGAACAAGCAATAACAAATAGCAATAGCAACAAACTCTGGAAAGTGAAGGGATCTAATTTTCATTTGATTTCTAGAGTTTCCAAAATTCATTATTTTAAATGTATGTCTTTTCAAGATGGCATTACAAGGCACACACAAAAATAAAGTATGACCCATACATAGGGAGGAAACTAGTCAATAGAAATTGCCCCTGAGGAAAGGCCAGACATAGAACTTAGTAGACAAAGATAGTAAATCAGTTTTATAAATACCTTTAAGAACTAAGGTTAGCATATATAAGGAATTAGAGGACAGTGTGAGAATTATATCTCAAACAAAGAACAAATAGAAACATTAAAAAAGAATTAAATAGAAATAGTTCACTTAAAAAGTAAAATAACTATTAAGAAAAATTTACTGGAGGAGCTTAACAAAAGATCTGAAATGGCAGAAGAAAGAGTAAGTGGAATTTAAGATAAATATTTTGAGATGATTTAATCTAAAAAACAGAAGAAATAAATGAGGAGAAACAAAAAGACATGTGGGACACCATCAAGCATACTGACATACACAAAATGGGATTCCCAAAGGGCGAGGAGTAAGAAAAAGAGGCAAAAAGAGAAAATAAGTTAGTAGTAAAAACTTTTAATGAATCACCAAAAATTAGTACTCATTGTTAAGTGAAGAGATACAAAATAAATATAAAAACCCAACAGTTTTCATATATACAAGTTATTACCAGTGAGATACTATACTGGGAAAATATGTGTAATTCACGATAGTACCTAGTGTACAAAATATATGGGAATAAATAAAAACTTGGAACAAAATATTTATAGTCTATGTAGTAGATTAAATGTTAATGAACATCCAATAGAAATAAGCATACAATAGAAATGTTACTTATAAATCACGATGAAGACAATAGAAAATAGCAAAGTATAAAAAATTTATCAGATAAATAATTTAAAGTGACAAACCACTTTAAAAGTGTGAAAGATGATCAACTTTGTGAACAAACAGGAAAATACAAATCAAATCCGATCTCATTTTGTGTATAATTGCACTTAAAATATGTAGACACTAGCCACATGTGGCATTTTAAATTTAAAATAATTTAAATTAAATGGAATTTAGGATTTGATTCCTTAATTTGGTAGCCAAATTTCAGGTGTTTAATAGCCATATATAACTAGAAGCTACTGTACTAGCATGGATATAAGACAGGTCTATAATTGCAGTCTGCTTCTCCCTCTCCTTCTATCCCTCCCCCTGCTCGTTTTCTCTCTCTCTCTCAAATAAGTAAATAAACTCGTAAAAAAATTTATCTAATTTATATAATCTATTATCTAAAAAAGTAAGTCACAAAACAATATGACTAGTATGATATAGTGTGTGCTTGTGTGAGTATTTGCTTGTGTGTAAGATCTGTGGATATTTGTAACTAGAAGGAAATAGGCTCTTAGCAATACCCAGTAAACTTTTATAATGATATAATGGTCAACCTTAGATGGAGTTAAAGATTAAAAAAAGACAATCATATTTTGCTTTTTTTTTCTGCAGAATTAGGTTTTTATTCCTTTTATGATTTAAAAAAAAAGAGAAAGAGAGTTTATAGAAGCCAGGTAGTGGTGAAAGCAATGCTGTAAGTAATTTTTCCACCATCATAGAGATTTCCTCCATATCAGGGAAATGGTGTTAAGTAAACATTGCCACATATGCTAAGAAATTATGAGTATCATACATCATTTGTCCTCAAACATTGTTTCATTTAGATGTGGAATACTCTATATAAGGAATTATATATACTTGAGAAAAAACATTAAAGAATGCTTTCATATTTTCTTTTCTTTTTTTAAAATTTTATTATGTTATGTTAGTCACCATACATTACATCATTAGTTTTTGATGTAGTGATCCACGATCCATTGTTTTCATATAACACCCAGTGCTCCATGCAGTACGGCTTTCATATTTTCTAATGCAGTACTAAAGACAGTGAATTCAAATAGAATTCATCCGTGGCTTGATGATAGCTATACCAAAACAGCAGTAGAATGAACTACTATGTAGTGTTTCATGACTGACTGTTATGTATGCTCTTAGCTTTAGGCTTGATTCTTCTCTTGAGGGTTCAGGTGACATATCCACTTATGTAGGGCTATTCTAATACATAGCCAAAATAATGGAAAAGAAATGTGAATAATTATTTTCATAGAAGTGAAGAGTATACCTATATTATTCTAGCTGGGGCCTTAAATCAATTAGTGGAAAAAAGAGATTTCATTGTAACATCAGAGCTTATAGTTGTGAGGCATCAAAAAAATGTATCCAGTTCTCCTTTTAATACACACAAACAATTTCTGGTGGGAAAACATTTATATCCTGTACCTCCCCATCCCATCACGTTCCATGTTAATTTTAATATGGAAATTAAATTTTAATATGTTTTTTACAAGATTCACACCTAACATTTGTGGAGACTTTTATTTTACCGTATATATGACAATAAAACAGTAAAACAGTAGAATGTATTTTTAAGATGTCCTTCTCTAAAGCCTTTTCAATATTTCTCTCCCCATTTTGATTTACTGCCCCCCACCACCCTCTACCCTTAACTCAGCTGTGCCTCTGCATTAGGTTCCCAACACAATGATCCATAAAGACCAGCCCTTCCTTATCCTGGCTTAATGTTTGTTCCAACAAAATTTAATTATCCTGTGTTTTATAACCTCAGAATGTTGATTTCAGCTAGTCTTCTGTTGGGAAGCAATGTAAAACATGGATGGTAACAAAAAAGCCTTTTCTGAGATGTTTATATCTAGGTGTAACCAATATGAGTAAAAACAATGGCAAAACTAAAGAAAGAGAGCCAAAGAGGTAAGACCTTTATGGTGGGTTGGGGTGGGGGTGGGGTGTCTCTGGGTTATAAGAAGACATATTACACAAAGCCCTTCTTAGCACTGAATGATATTTCAAATTAAGTGTTAAAATTAGTACATCCAATGTGTTCTTTTTGCAGATGTTGAATTTCTCCCGTTCATCATATTTCAACAGATGAGAGGATGGATATATTACTAGCTATAGCATTATTCTTGTCCTATAGACAGTAAGACTCAAAGCATATGACCTCCCAAAGGCATTTCTGTCTAAGAGCAGCAATGGAAAATGGACACTGAAATCCTTAACGTTAGTTATTCAATCTTGTTTTCCAGGATTTCAAGATTATTTGCTAAAGATGCTTTCTTAAAGTACAACAGGAAGTGATTTTGTGAAATTCTGTATTAGTACTAAGAATCACAAAGATTGTTAAGAAAACATATTCATCATTATAAAAGGCTATAGATAGAAATACAAGAACCCCAGAGTTAGAACAGTAACGAATGCTTAGATATCAAGGACTCCTCTTCAAAAGTATACTGAGATTTGGGTAATAAAACCAAGGGGGACTAGGATGAAACATTTTTTGCTGGCTGTGTCAACAACTAGCTATGTGTTGTCCAAGTCACTTAACTGCATTGGGCTTCTATCATTTGTGGAATGACTCCTTTATATGATTTGTAACATAATGGCAAATGAATAATTGAATTTTTAAAATTTCTCTCAGCTGTACCACTGTATTATGAACTGAGGTTCTGCTTCCTCTCACTACAGAATTTTTAAAATTAAACTTTTTGTGTTAAAATAATTGTGGGTTCACATGAGTTGCAAGCAACATAGAGCCATCCCATCTACTCTTTACTCAGTTTCCTCCAAAGGTAACATCTTATAAAAATATAGTATAATATTACAACCAGAATATTTACACCGATTGAATTAAGATCTATAACAGCTTGCTATGGATTTGATTCTTTAATATTTATCAGATAAAGGGATTAAAATTTTTGAGAGCTTAATGTATGCTGTGTTTTATATGCTTCATTTCATCTAATTCTAATTATAGGCTACTTTAGAGGCCCAGCTGAAAGTGAAGGAGTCAGGTTCAAGGTCTGTTGACATCACAACCCTCATTTTTTCTTTTATAGCATGCTGCCCCCGAGAAAAATCTCCAAGATCTTTCTTATCACTTCACGCGGCATTAAGTTGCACCACACACATCGCTGCATATATATGTGTGTGTTTCCATCAGGAAAATTTTGCTTACGTAGCTTTGCAGAGCCACAGATCTAGGAAGATTTGAAACCTTTCTAGGTCTAGGTCACCCAGCCCATCATCCATTTAGTTAGGATTAAGTTTGTCTTCTGGACTCCCTCTTTTTTTTTTTTTTCATCTTTTATACCATAGCTTCATTCTCTGAATGATAAATGATGTTAGAGCATGGCAGAGAAAGAGGTAAGGGCATTTTGAAAGAAGTCATTTGTATGTTTCAAAAGAAGAAGGATAATTTTACAAGAAAATCTGCTCAGATGAGTTACTTAATTATGTAAAACAAAACAAAAAACGAACAAGCAAAAAACCCCACCGTACATTTAACTAAGAAAATTAAAATTGTGAAATGGAAAATTATGCTATTCAGTCTTTTACCACCATCCTTTCAATCTCCTAGGGTAACAAACACCAAAGTCTTTCTGAGCATCTAGGGATTCTCAGACCATTGGTGCCTCAGCTCCTTAAAAGTAATATTGGAGTAATTGGAGTAACAATTGATTTACACAACAAATATGTATTGAATGTCTACTAAGTGTTAGAATTAAAATACTAGGGAGATAGAGCATACCAAAAAGAAACATCTCCTGAGCCCTATGGGGGGTAGAGCACAGAATTTTAATGAATAACTGTACAAATAGATACATACTTCTATTCCATATGCATCATGGAAGGAATCCACAAAGTATTATGATAACATAGAAAAGGATAATTTAATTGAATCTGAGAGTTCAGAAAATCCTCTTTGAGGAAGTAACATTTAGTTTGAGAACTGAAAGATAAGAAGATAGATTTTATATTCAGAGAGAAACTTTGGGGACTGGTATCATCTGAGGGTTTGCCCATTTTACTTATCAGTCAATCTTGTGGTCCATAATCCGTAACTGGGGTTAGCAGCTGGAACACTTACTCGTGGCCACTCCTTGTAGCCTGGGATTCCTCATAACATGCTGTTTGGGTTTCAAGGCTGAGGAAGAAGAGGGAGTTTATGCATGATAAAATCTACTTGTGAATCAGCCCCTTGATCACTTAATTCCTAGAGATCTAAATATAAATGGCATTACACATAGTATATGGAAATTGATATATGAAAAAATACATATATGTGATAAATGTTCCATTTTTTTACTGAATATAATATATTCAGCATATATATATATATGCCTGGGTGGCTCAATCAGTTGAGTGACCGAATCTTGATTTCGGCTCAGGTTATGACCTCAGGGTTGTGACGTCCAGCCTGTGTTAGGCTCCACAGTCAGCGAGGAGTCTGCTGGAGATTCTCTCCCTCTCTTTCTGCCCCTTCCCCTATTCTCACTCTCTCTCTCTAAAATAAGTAAATCTTTAAAAAATAAATTAATTTAATTAAATCTAGAGTTAAAATTTAGATTTTGCACCTATGGTACAAAAATGGACTTGCAGCTTTTTTACAACTTGGCTAAAAGTGTTCAAGGTGGCATCTGACCTGTGCTCTATGTTATAGGTTTGAACTGTGATAGTTAATTGTTCTTTACTTTCTGCCCCTCTGAACAAAAAATTATTTTTGCCTTTTAAATAAATTGGCTCCATTCACATTAACCAATGTTATTTTCTTTTAGTTACTTCTATCTTGCCACTTTACTTATTCCTAGGTGAGCAAACATATTATGTCTGCAACAAATATATTCAGCTGTCCTAACAGATTCCCAAGTGAAAATGGAAATAAACAGTGAAAGGGAAAACACTGTCCAGCATGGTTAGTGGTTGCAGCGCAGACTCTGAGGTTGTCCACCTGAGTTTGAAAGCAAGTCTCACAAGTTACCATTTATGTGACCTGTTTACTTAACCTCTTTGTACCATGGTTTCCTTTCTGTGACATTAAGATTAATAAGGGAACCAAACAAATCATTTAAGTATAAAAGAAGATAAAGCTTAAAAAGCACAGCCCCCAGTGCTTGGCATATTTTAAGCCCTCAGAAGATGTTTAGCTCTTATGCCATAAGTAATTTTACTAATAAGAAAAAATGCCACCCAGTTTCTTTCTAGTGAGTGTGGGCACATGGGGAAATAGGGTATGATATATGAGCCTTAGCATATGCTCCATCCTCAGGCATCAAATCCTCTGGCAGAATAGGCTTCAGGGAGACCTAGGAGAAGAGCTTAGTGTCCCTGGGAATACAGCAGGAGTGCAAGTGACATTGGCCTATCTACCTCTGTGCGAGCTCTCAAGCTTCCCCAAGAATCTCATTGGGTTAGCTTCATTATCACCCACAGGGGCCTCTGCGTTTTCACCCAGATAGAGTTACTGTTGCAGTGTGTCTAGTCGGTTAAAGTTTGTTTGCTTTTCTCACACTGGCTCAAGACAGAATCTTTGGTGCTTTAAAGGCAACTGTGGGCCTGGTAGGCTTCTAGAGTTTCATCAATTCTCTCTAAAAATAGGCATGTTTGGGCACAAAGAATACACAGCTGGGTTCTTATCCATCTCAGGGAGAAGAGGAATGCTTCCCTCCAATGTCCTTGTCATTGCTGTTAGTCACTGACCATTTAAAACTTGCCTCCCTCTGTTGTGAGGCTCTCATTGCTCCACCTTCCTTTCTGTTGACTCTTAAGTCACAAGTTGACTGTATTAGTTAGGGTTGTCCAGAGGAACGGAACTGCTAGGATGTATAGAGATAATATAAAAGATTTTTTATGGAGATGATGAGAGGAGATGATGATTTATCTCAGTTATGGAGGATGAGAAGTCCTATAGCCTGTCATCAGCAAGCTGGAGGACCAGGAAAGCTGGTGGTATAATTCAGTCCGAGTCCACAGGCCTGAGAACCAGGGGACCCAATGGTGTCAGCTCCCTGTCTGAGGCCAGAGGCCTGAAAGCCAGGGGGCTGCTTGTGTAAATCCCAGAGTCTGAACACCAGAGAACCAGGATCTTCACTGTCTGAGGGCAGGAGAAGGTGGTGTGCCAGCTCAAAAAAAGAAAATAAGAATTCACCCTTCCTTTTTCTTTTTTATTTGGGGGGGGACCTCAAAGGGTTGAGAAATGCCAAACCACTTTGGCGAAGATGGATCTTCTTTATTCAATCTGATTTAAATGATAATCTCTTCTGGAAACACCCTCACAGATACACCCAGAAATACTGTTTTACCAGCTATCTGGGCATCTCTTAGGTTAGTCAAGGAGTAAAATGAACCATCGTGTTGACCAAAGGCCTATCATTCGCTATCATGCACTCATCTGTGGGACCCAAGATCAACCTGCTTCACATTCTCACTTTTTTTTCCAGCCATCTCTCAAGTGTAGATTCTTGGGTAAGTGGTGCGTTTTCTTATTCTCATATCAATACCACTTTATGTTTCTGTTTCTTGACCCATACTCTCTCTTCTATTCCTCCTAAACTCTTTCTTCCCTGAGTCTACCAGTTCCACTAGTAATGGACTCCAGATCCCAAAATTCTTTACAAAATATTTTGTGCACCGTGGATTTAAATGAAATCTTGTTTTCCTTAGAAGACCTGGATTAACATTTTCTTCTTTCAAGCAGAGCTGCATATTCTCCCTTTTCTTATCTCTCAGGGTTGAGGGGCAGCTATCTGCATGCTCTGTGCTCTTCACTGTCACTTTTAGACTTAGTCTTCTGTCTTCTTATTAAAATTTTATGCTCTTTTATAGTTCATGCCACTCAGCTATACAATCTCCATCTCTGTTAGAGCTAAAGAGCAACCCAGAAGCTGTCTTTTAAAAATGGTGTTTAATTCTCTGCTGTAGGTATGTAGCATTGTCTAGTTCCAAAACCCTTAGGATTTATGCTGTGAAATTCCTACTGGAACTTGCCAGAAATTGAACACATATTTTTTTTTTCCCCACCCCAAGTGATGGTTCACATTTTTAAGTCTGAAACTGAAGGATCTGAGATCTTATTGGACTTTCCAGTTAACAAGTTAGCTGGCCTTTCTTCTACCAATCTACCTATTAACAGAAACTGCAGGCCTCTGGATAAGAGAAGACAATTTATTCACCAAGCATCTTAGCAGTGCCCTAACTCCCCTTTGAGCAACACAACAAGGGCCAGATATTACTCATGCATACAAAGGTTGCACTATAAAAGGGGAATCTTGAAATTATGACATGTCTGTCTTCTTCGTCTCCAGAAGAGACCTTTGCTCTGGGATATAAACAAATCTTCTCCAACGAGGAGGAGGAGAAGCCTCTAGTTTTTGTTTTGTTTTTTTTTTCCCCATCACACTGGAATATAAACAAATGGCTCTAGGGGCTATCTCTAGGGTTGCTATTCAGTCATCCTCTACTTTAGCCTGGACCATGCAGAGATGTGGAAATAGTAGTTTCACACGACTAGGGCCCAGGTTGTAGAACAGCTTTCATAGCAGCTTGGACTTGCTACAAGGAAACTTTTCTCTCCTGGATACCACTACCATTTGGCAGCTTCATCCCATCTACTAAAAGTCAGGGCAATATTCCTACTGGTGGAATATTCTGCCACAGACCCCAAAGTGCTATCTTTTTAGCTTTCTTCACACCAAAGTCCCCGTAGGTGTGAGATGCAGTAGTTTTGTAGGGGATATCCATCATGACCCAGGTCACTGAGCCCCTTCAAAACTTTACCAATGTATTGGGCCCTGATTCTTCATCAGGTCCATCTCCTATCCCCCGTAGTTTATGCATTTCATCAAAACTTCTGACATATTTGTGACTTCTTGCTTATCCGGTTCCATTAACATGATATTATCCATAAAGTGTACTCGTGTGCTATTCTGTAAATGTTCAGACAGTCCAGATCACTTCCAAATATATTATAAAAGATGGCAGGAGAGTTACTGTAGGCCTAGGGAAAGACCATAAAAGTATAATTCTGTCTGTTCCAAATCACTACAACTTTGTTTTTTATCCTCCTTCTTAATAGGAATAGAAATGAAAACATTTGTTAGATCAATGGCTACATACCATATATCTGAGCCCATGTTAATTATTCATATCCTACACAGCAAACAGAATTCATCTACTTGACTAGTGAATCAGTGTGGAATATAATGAGGACCATTATTCCTGCATTCTTTGAGAATTTAAAGGTGGCACTAATCACTGCCATTTCCTCCAAGATGCAATATTGTTTTTGATTTACCAACTTGACCAGTGAGGGGAGGGTGGGATGGTGTCAGTTTTAGATGCTTCCATGTGGCCTTCCCCACAACAATATAATCTATGAATCAGGAGAAGGAACTTACATGGGAATTCTAAGAACAACCTAGTATATCCATATCAATGATATATTCAGGGCCAGGTACCAGAGAATTAAACACTGGACGTTTCTGGGAAGCCAGGGAATTCCCTGGAAACTAACCTGGGTAGTATTACATTTATTATATTCCTTACATTCCTGAGAGTCAAATTAACTCAGACCCAGCAACTAACATTCTTTGAAATATTTTTGAATATTTTTGTATTCCCTTTACTTGAGTAAATGTCTATAAGTCTCTTTGAGGCCTATGGGGATTATTTTTTCTACCTACTTGTCCAGTTTCACAGTTTTGCAGGGTCCTTTCTTCTGAGGACTTCAGTCAGTATATTTCAGATCTGCAAAATGGCTGAGGTCTGAAATCTGGGCAAGTATTTGAAATATTTTATTGGGCCTGCTGCCCTCAGTTTCCTTTCTTGATTTCTTTTGATTCTATGGATTGAGCAATACCCTTGTTGGTTACCCATCTAGGTTGTTCCTAGGGAAGCTATGTTTTAGCAACCATTTCCAAGGTACCCTGTGATTCAGGTCCCCCGTTTGCCATACCAACCTTGCAGCTCATTAAGTTCATTGGAACAGCCTAATACTGAATTTATTTTATTTCTGACAGTTAAGTGCCACCACCTGGTCTCTGTTACTCTGGGATTCTGTAATTCCCAATTCTACTATTGAGCCCAGTTGTAATAGAATCTCCATTGTTTTATAGAGTAGAAGTCACACTGAGTTTTTTAATAATACTGTGCCTCTCTCACTAGAGTGTAATTGATCATTTTGGTAGAAGTACCCTCCAGCTCCATCCATGGAACATGGTCAGTTGGTAGGTTTTTCTAACTCATACAGATATCCATCTAGCATGCCTGCTTTCACTATCTGCTACTATAGTTATTCCATTTCTCTTTCACTTACTGTGGGCCAATGCTGTTTCCAAACTTCTAGTGTCACCCCAGTTAGAATCAGAACCATCTAATTAGCATATTAAGAATCAGTATACTACTACCATCTTCTGAGGTCCTTGCCACATTATTAGATCCTGTATTTTGGAGACTATCCCTGTGTCAATAAGCTCTTCATTATCCAACCTTCTGTTTACTCCACATCCCCTCCTCCCTTCCCCACTCCCAACTCCATGGTCCCATACATAATTTCCAGGCTCCTGCTGGTACATGTTGACTACATCACAAAGCTTTCTCAGGATATAGTCCATTTCTTCTCCTCTAGTCCCAGCACTTCACTGGCCATGCTTTGCTGTGGCCTGATGCTATGACTTGATCTGGTGGCTGGACAGGGATATGGGACTAGATCCTTACAGTGGGGTGGGGTACAGTCTAGAGGCTGCTGCATTGTTTCAAGCAAGGAGAAACTGGGACTTTTTGATTCCTCCCCTAACAGAGAGGGATACAACCTTCCTGTAGACCCAGGGTGTTAAAGGGGACCTGAGGCTTCAATATTCTCTATACACATGGCCTTCTCCTGTCTCAGAGTCCCACTGCTATCCAAGCACAGCCTTGACTTTACAAGGTTGAGATTTCAAACTTCTTTAGAGATCTGTTACTAGCCTTGATCCTCTGCTTTTTCTGTCCTAGGCTGTAAAAGAGATGAATTACTTTACATGCAGCCTAGGAGGATCTCTGAATTTCACATTTTGCTTTTGATTTGTGAAATTACCCTCAGCCTTTTCGTTTCTTTCTCCAATGTATTAATTACACTCAGCAAGAGTCATCTGATTCCATTGTCCTCATAATTAGTACTCCCACTGAACTTTCCACAAGCCCGATGTGTTACACCAGCCTGTGCAGTCCCTGTTTCATCCATTTTGACTGAAGAAAGTTTAATAATGATCAATTGCATCAAACCTCATTCTGTCTTTTTGTTTGATACCTTTTCCACTAAACAAAATTCAAACTGAGTTGCAAGGCCCTACTTCAGCATCTAGCAGAGCATAATTACTCTATTAAATATGTAAATATTAGATTTTTTTTGGACCTATGTGATGATCTTCACTAAGTCCAATCACTTCTTTTTAATATATTGCAAATAGAACAAGGCTAATTTTATTTTGTTTTAAAGATTTTTATATATTTATTTGACAGAGAAAGAAAGTGCACAAGCAGGGGGAGTGGCAGAGGGAGAGGAGAAACAGGCTCCCTGCTGAACAGGAAGTCCAATGCAGGACTTGATCCTAGGAAGCTGGGATCATGACCTGTGCCCAAAGCAGACGCTTAACTGACTGAGCCACCCAGGCGCCCTGAAAAAGGCTAATTTTAATAGCTTATGTATTGGAAGTTGGTTCTGTCTACTGGAATGCCTCTGATTCACAATAAGACATAGATTGCAACTAAGCCAATGGTTACCACTGATTGAAAACTGGCCTAGTCACCCCACCTGATGTGTTGAGGTCTGATCTAGAAGGTTCCAGGCCATAGCTGTTGCTCAAACTTATTGGAATAGACAATAGGATTCTTGACAGAGACCCAGTCATAGTTCTAGGTTAATTTCAGAATCAACTGTGTCAAAATTAGTTGCATCAACCATATTGCTTATATGGAGAAGTTAGCCCCATTACATACACACACAGACACACGTACACTTCCTATTAAAATTCAATTGATTATGACTCAAAATGGATACCAGCAAATTCTAGTAATGCTGTGTTAACCTGTGGAACATAATGGAATCAGTTTTCACCGCCTCCCTTATCTATACTCCCAGAAACCTCTGCCTTTCATTCCCAGTGCAATTCCTTTCAAGGCAGCATGGCATGCTGTCACAGAGGGAATGCCGTTCTTGCCAATTTGCATCCTTCAGGGTGAAGGTCAGGGGTTCCAAGTTTAATTGATTTCCTTCTTTGAAGAAAGAAAGGACAAGAATGATGGAGCTTTGTGAAAAATCCCTGGTGTTTCCATGCATGTCATTTGCCAGTGTGAAAACAGCAGGGCTTTCATCTCCTCACAGACATCCATGCTCGGTTCCTGTCTTCGGTTCACTGCTAGTATCTGGCCCTGAATCTAACATACCACTGAATGTACAAAGGAATCTGTTGTATTTTTTGTCTTTTCTGTTTTGGCTTGGGCCCCCCTGATGTTGCTCCAGCTCAGCAGTCAGCTGCTCAGACAATGAGAGCCTGTCTCTTCATCTTGCAATTTCCTGCTTTCCATTCTTCACTTGCATGATCCAACAAAAGCAATTCATTAAAAGAGTTAAGTGCTTGGCTATTATCAGAGAGGGGAAAACAAATTCAGCTATTTTTGACCTTGGAGGTCTTTCAGAAGCCACTGAACTCAGCTCTTTCTTCACCTACAGTAATCATAAAGAATCACCCACAATTTCTATTGGTCACCTTATTATACTACTGTAGAGTGGGCAGATTTGTGTTGTCTAAAAATCAAGGGCAGATGATGTAATTATTCAAAGAACTCAGGGGGTTTCTTTGCTTATTTATGTGCCACTTCTATAGCCACTGCCTTTCTTGGTAAATTCTGAATGTTAAAGCAAATAAGGCTGATATATTATTATTAACTTTCTTGGAAAGCAAGTAATACAAAACAAAACAAAAAATTTCTTTACTACCTCCAAATACAGTCAGTAACAGAGTCACATCCTTATTTAAGAGCAGTCAGAAGCTCTAGTATCTGGCAATGCTTATAAAGAAACCCTAGATTATTTCGTAAAAGTTATCAAACCCACATATTGTTTTATAGATGCATTAATGTATAGAAAAGTTACCTTATTCTTTTATCACACCATTAGGTTTTCAACTTTCTATAAAATGTAATAGAGTTGAATGATTACATTTCACATCTAAGAACTTGCAAAGGCACAAAAGGAAAAAAAATATTGACGCCTACTGAGCTGAGTTTTAAAAATCTGTTTACTTATATAAATAAAATTGAATTCATTTTATGTTTCTCTCTGTGTACTACAAAGGAAGACTGAGCACACATTTTAGTTGTATTGCTGAACTAGGCAATAATCTGCCCATAACTGGTGAACAAATATTCTTAAAGGTATAATCATCAACTTTAATAATCATTAAAATTAAATTTAACTATCGTACTCTTTTTGGTTTTAGAAAACATCTCTTGGCTTAGTGTCTCCATGACAATCATTCTCCATCTTTGGAAACTGATATAGGAGGGGGTCTGTCTCAGTCATGGCTCTTCCATATGGCCTGCAGTGGTTGACTGGGTCAGAGGTGGACACTTCATTTAACCAATGGCCATTATATGATCCCAACAATTTAGGAAGTTGAAACGAGACACAGAGACTGGGAGCTTCTAGTAGTTGAGTTTTATTAGTGGCAATACCCTGAAGCCTATGAACTCCCACAGTGGGAACCTGCTCTGATACCTGCTTTACCTGAGACCCAGTTTAGCTCTAGCTTAGCTTCTGTGAGATGTGGCAGTATCTTCCTAAAAGTATGTTTATTTGTCTAATCTAGCTACAGTTGGTGTCTGTTACTTGCAACCAAATAAAACTCAAGCAATACATTATTATATTTATCATGTGTATACATTTGTTTTCACATTGTAAACATTAATGTCCTTTTACATTTCTCCTGCCTACTAACAAATGTATGACAGATATTTTTCTCCAAAAATCTGTACTTAAATTAGAATGCTTACATGAATTATAATGAAACAAAATTCCAAGGATATCCATACTAAAAAATTCACATTTAATACTGCAGTTTACTGAAATAAAATTGTTAACAGAATATGCCCTTAATCTAACTATACGGAAGGTATTCAGTGTGAATCTAATGCATTTAAATCAATTCAGTTATTATATTTTTGAACAACTACCTTCCTACCTCATTTCAGTACATTTTCAATACACCACATAAATGTTTTCATAATTTAATGTTCTATCTAATAACAGATAAAATATAGTTATAAAGGATATTGTAATAAAAATCAGCTCAGCATTTAAAATATTGTTATATGTCTAACATAGAGCTTTTTAACAATGTAGATTTACTAAAATTATTCATAATTATTTTTTAAATGTACAACCTCTTGCCATTTTACAAATGAGGAACAATAGCTTCCAAAGCAAACTTTAGGTAATATCAAAATAGCATTTTACAAATGAGAAATCAAGTAAGTGATTCTTTATCTCATTTACTGCAAACACAAAAAAACTACTTATCAAAAAATTCATCTTATTCTTGTTAGATAAACTACAGCTATTTTTGTCCTTTGCTCCCTTGTAAGATTGTCAACTTCATCAATCTTGAAACAAATCTTTCCAAATGGATATATTCAGTCTTGTGCTCATATGGGTGCTCCATAAATATTGTTGGATTAAAACTAACCTCTCTGGGAGGCTAATGAAGAACAGATGCAGGCAAAAACAAGATGGTACCGCTAGGGGGGAACCTAGAAACTAAAAGACATTAGTGTGAGCAGAGGGAATAAAAGAAAAATACCAGTTGTCAGTTTAAATGGAGTTCATGGATATAAATGAACGGCTGATAAAGTAGGTAGGAAAGAAAGGATAACCTGCAATCTTATTTTCTTTCTGTAGCTGTGTGTTACAGCTGTGATTCTTGTGGAAATAAAATGTGTTTTCAATTCATGCATAAGGAACATCAATCCTATAGGTCTTTATAACACTAGAAGCAGTTACATAGAATGTTTGAGTCTTAGGAAGTATGACAACATAGACCCACTATTCTTCAAGTTTAATTAGCAGAGTGTTTCTTTTTGGTCTAGTTTGTTTTGACGTAGGTTTACAATGGATTAAATTTCAAATTCTGATAATTCTGAATTATCAGAAAAAATATAGCTCTTGGCTATACTTACCACATTTTATACTATTTTCCAATGACTCTAATACCTGCAGCTTGCTGATAAAAGTCTTTTTTTTTTCCTGTCCTGTCTTTTACCATTTTGATGTGGTATTTTTTTTTTTTTTTCTGTTCATCTACTGGCTAGTTAGGGAGGAAGAAACAAGGATCCTATGACAAAAGAGCCCAGGCAATATACTTTTCAAAGGTAATTTGCCCATATAATTAAAGAATATGTGAAGAATTACTTATCAATTGGGACCTACCAGTCAACTTACCCAGTTATACAAAACTATGGTTGTTGCTCTTTGGAGAATCAGCATGATGTCACAGGCACAGTTGCTATTTTTCTCACTAAAAATTGGTTGATTCCAACTGTATTATGAAATTTTTACTTTGTTATCTATCACTGAATGTTTTGTCAGGAAGTGCACTTTTAAATCATCATTTCCCTAAGTGTTTTCCTTAAAATACTGGAGCCGGACAATGCTCCCTAGATAAAGAAGTTTCAATGGGTATGTGAGTTTTTGAAGCACTGCCCTTTATATTGCACTCTTGGTGATGAACAGGGCTAATTAAAATGTTGATGGGTCTGAAAAATACTGCAATTATACAAGTTTAATTTATCCAACAAATTCTTTTATATCTATTTAACTCCCCAGGAACCATTGTTTTTTTGGAATACATTTTGTGAAAATAAGGTTTATAGAAGGTGATTCTGAGGGCATTTAGTAAATTACACACAATATTATTATTCTTTAATTTCTTAACCTCTCCTGAGTCACACCCACTTTAGAAGTAGATGAAGGCCATAACTATTTTTATCCAGGAAAAGATACACAGGCATATGTATATTAAATTTTACATAAAGTTCAAAATTTTGCATATATTTAAGGCTGATAGTTAAAATCTATCACTGGTACCATGTTAAGGAATTCAAGCTCTTGGTTCACTCACAAATGAAGCTTCCCTTTTGGAACTGCTACTGTGAAGCATAGTCAGCTCTTGGTAACTTAAGTTTTGCAGTTTTACTCCTGCCCTTCACATAATGTAATATGTGCCTTTTGCCTTTGTTGTTGCCCTTTTGAATCACCTGCAAGTGGAAAGATAGAGACATGATCAGAGAACCAAGAACAAGAAAGCCAAGGATGATTCCTCCTCTTGTATATTCTGAAATACATTATTTAGAAACCAAAATTTTAAATGTATTTCTTTGGTGGATAAAATTTAAGGATATATTAGAATTTCCTTACTGCATTTATATTACCAATCCTCACAAGCATAATATTGAGACAGTTGAACAGCTTGTAAAACATTTCTGTGCTCTGTTGCAGCCAAAAGTACAAAACGCATGCTATATTTGGTTAGTGTGCAGTCTATTTCAAATGTATGTCTAAGGATGGAGGACTGAAGAGTTTTCTATCATTTTTCTTTTTCCTCCACATGTTAGGATGGTGTAAGTAAACAAAAAGATTTTACTTTGCAATTTAATTTAAATTTGTTTATGTACCTCTTACTGAATCAAAAGGCTTTTTGGAAATTATCCAATTCTCTTCAACAGAATGTACAGAAAGGTATTTCTACACTGATAACAAAGTTGGAATCTATTTAAAACATTTTTCTTTCCGTTTCTTTTGCCCTAAGCTCTTATTGTTTAAGGTGTTCCCCCTTTTTTAAATAATATTCACCATAGTAATATAAAGAATTACTACATTTTAAATTCAAGCAGATATATTTATTTGGAATACATATTTATTTGAATAATATTTATGACATTTTAATTATATTACATCTTACTCTTATAATTTTGACTTTTATAACAATGAAGATGAGAAAATGGAAATGAAGAAATACTAAGTTTTAAGAGTAATTTAACTATAGTAGAGTTTATTTAGTCTTTACAACCATGTATATAAGTTCCATTATTTCCAATTTACATGTTATTTTCAGAAGGACTAAGATATTTCCTAGGATGACACTGGTAGAATGTGGTAGAGATAAGATTTGAACCCAAGGATTCGGATTTAAAAATAGTATGTTTTCATTTTTTAAAACAATTTCAAAATAGCTGGCAGAACAAGTATTTGGGATGAGGTTGTCAAAATAAATAAGAATTTGCCTTTAGAAAAGCATATTCCAAAGGTTAAAAATACAGTAACTGAATTAGTTGGCATAGTAGCTGGAAATGAGGTTCTTCTTTTTTACTTTGCTATCTCTGACCTCTGTTTTCACATGGTTATTGTCTCTGTCCTAGGATCTAGATCCATGGCATGTCATATAGAAAAATACATAATTTTTAATGCCTTACACATATATATACAAACACACACTATTTAATATCTTTTCTAGTCTATCTATTCCCTAACCTCAATTGTCAAAGGCCTTAAGTGACTGGCCTAGTTTAGAATCTTGTCTCTTGTATATTTGCTGAATTCACACCTGCTGCTATTCCATCTGCTACAATTTTAGATCACTAAGACCTTCTTGAAATATGTGGAAAATGTCAAACATACTCCCAAAAAAGTGCTGCCTTCTTTTAAGCTGATGGTGTCCTGAAATGACTGAGTTTTTCTTTTCCTAAAGATAAGCACTCGCCTTTTTTTTTTTTTTCCAATGACCTAAAGTCCCTTTATTTAAAGGATCAAGACAATTGGTCATGGTTTAAAGAACAGAGAAATAGCGTTTCAAAAGTAAATGTCATTCTACTTGATGGTAGGCACTTGAAATGTTATCTATGCTATACTTATAATAATTGTATACCTGAATGATATAACACATTTTAATCATGTTTCCATATTTAGTGAATGTACAAATGGGTTTCTTTCTATCTCAATCTTAATATATCTCAATCTTAATAAATCAGGACAAGATATTTTATGTTTATTAATAACATCTAATAGCTGATTCATTCATTCAGATATTTACTCTATGCAAGATTCTACCTGGAACTGTACAATAAGGGCCCTAAAATGTGTTCAGTAAGAAACTTGATAAGATTATATTTGTATGAGTATATGGGTCATTCTTTACTTAAATAATAAGTTCTTATTTTTGCATTTAAAATTTAGACATGGAATTTTATGTTTCTTTTCTTGTACACTTACATGTCATTTATTATACCTTTCTTAAATTACTTAAAAATTACGTTTTTTTCCCCACAAGCAATAAGGAAGGTATGGGGATAGGAGTGGATGCAATGGTTCAAAGGAGCCAGAAAGAGTGAATCCTAAATCTGTTGTACAGAAGAATTATCACCATTTGGGAGCATTATTATGCTTCCAGTGTATGTTGGATTTTAGTGTTAATATTTTTTATTCGTTCTAGAAATTATGTATTAGAATATCTCTATGAGTTAGGGTAGAATTCACCTTTAATAGTTTTTGCTGCAATATTTTATTGGTTGAAAGTTTGTTTTAATTCTATCCAAAGTGGCAAGACCATGCAATCTTGGGTGTTTCCTTCTTTATAAAACAAAGGCATTGGACAGTTAAAAAATTAGATGATTTTCTGACCCTCAGCCAATCTGTAACTTTGTGGTCACAGTGGGACAGGGCTTCTCTAGGAGGAGGAAAGGTGGCATTAATCTTCTGGAAAAGCTGTCAGCACTAACTGATAGATTCCGATGTACAGAACGATGGAGATTGATTTTTCTTCCTACATCTGTGTTGGATCCTAAATCTTGACCTGAACTCACTCCTAATTGTTTGTAACTTTTAACAATCTAGACTGTTTTGAACAGTTCTCTCTTTGCTGTCACCTGGGGATTTTTACTACAGTGAACTCACTCACAACTCCTGTCTGAACTTAACAAGATGAAGGCATCCACCAAAAATGAAAGTAGCTAGATAACCACAGGAAACATAAATGCGGTCAAGATTCCACCCAGGAATTTAAACTTTTTCAAATGTGTGCTTTGAGGATTTTCAGAAAGCACAATGCTACTTAATCTGCTCCCTGGAATTTATAGTTGGGGGCTTTGATTCTTCCCTGCAAGAAAACAAAATACAAAATTAAAGAATGCATTGTATCTTAGAGATTGTGAGGCCCCAATACATGGTAAAATGACATTTTTCATATTTCTGCTTTACCTTGGCCTAAGGTCTATATGAAATTGTTTGCTTCTGTATAAGATTATCAACACCAATTCTTAAAATGTTTAAATTTCTCTAAGTATCAGACATGTAGTAAGAACTCTGCTTATTATTTTGCCAACTGCTTCTGAGTCAAGGCTGACATTTTGGGCTACCTGACTGATAAGGCATTTTAAGTAGAGCTTATTGTTAATCTATGCAAAACTCTAGTCTTTTGGTCTGTAGCCTGACCCTCATATTGCCAATATACCAAAAGCTCTGGAATTGCACTACTAAATTTCTGGTGTGGGGTGGAGGGAGTGCTGCTTCCTGCTGTCAGACTTCTCTTTTGCTGCCTGGACAAATAGTACCTGTTCCTGTATTCCTAGCACTGCATTTCACCTGAATGCTCCTGGCTTCTTGTTGGACCCTTAGTGCACTGTCATTTGTTGTATAGTTTCCTCCCTATTGCCCCTATCTCTAGACTTCTTCCCAGCATTTCATTCTTCCTGTAGATGAGTAAATTTCAAAACGTTGTTCCTCCCAAAGGTGTCCTGTACTACAAATATCTGAGCCTGCTCTACCTGAATGTCATAAGATATCTTGCTAATTTGTACGGATCACCTCATAGGGCCTTCTCCTTGAGGAAAAGTAATGCTTTTAATTCTGTCACTGAGTAGGCAGTGCTTGGGACTTTGGCTCACTGCTTTTAGAAACCTAGAAGGGATGATAAACTGAAACATCTGTCCCTGTCTGTTCTGCCCATAATGTGGGCCTGCACTGAAGGGGAAGACAGTATGGTTTGCCCAGTCACCCATCCTTTGGGTGGCCTGGGACTTTAACTATTTCTTTCTCAGCAATGATCCTGGTTATGAATATGTCTTTGACTATAGGGAGTTACGATTTGGAAGTGTTCCATTTGACATGTTTTGTTTTTAAAAGAGTTCTTTGGTGAGAAATTTCTACTGGATATAAAAGCAGGAAAAATTAAAAGGGCTTTTCTACTCCTCTGCAAAATAATAATAATCACCACCACCATCAACAAAATATCTTCTTTCTGCAGACATTGGAAATTATATAATCTTTGTGTTTCCCATTCAGATATTGCTACCAAGAAACTTAGATCTCAGTGTAGAGTTTAAATATATTATTCCACACCATATCCTCAGTAGACTTATTTCTCCACTCTCTACAAATAATTTGTCACTTAAAAAATTTTCAGGGGGCACCTGGGTGGCTTAGTCAGTTGAGCATCCAACTCTTGGTTTCAACTCAGGTCATGATTTCAGGATTGAGCCTTGCATCAGGCTCCATGCTCAGTGGGGAGTCTACTTGAGATTCTCTTTCCTTCTGACACTCCCCCTGCTCGCACGCTCTCTCTCTCTCAAATAAATAAATTAATCTTAAAAAAAATTCAGGTTTATTTTACAATTTGGTTTGATGGGTTTTTTGTTTATTGATTTGGTGATTTGTTTGTTTGTTTTATTGTAATTCTTGTCTGAATTTTTTGGAGGTAACTTTGATATAAATGATAAATGCATTCAGAGTCAGGAACATTATACAGATACTAAATGTTAAAGATCAAAACATCAACACCTTCATACTGAATGTATTCCACAGTTAAATATGCAAGATTATAGATTGGTCTGTCTTAAACTGACGATGGGTGTGTGTGGGAGTAGGAATGGGAAGGCTTGTCAGTAAAGAAACTGCTCAAGGAATTCAAGTCAATTGCAAACTGTCAATATGAGTTATCGTCTATAAAAAGGTGTCTATTATGTGAAAATCCTTTTTATTCCAGAAAGAATTAATTTGAACAAACTCTTTCTAGTGCATCCAGGGATTGTTGGCATGAAAGTAATGGCTAAAAGCTATGTCTAATGACCTGGAACTCAGTCTGATAGTGAAAAACCCAGCAGAGTGTAGCATTTGAATGTCTACTCTCACCATGGGCAGTAACAAAACAGCCAGATCAAAACACCTTAATATTGACTTGCAGAGCTGTTCTTAAACATGACTTTGAGTTGTGCCAAACTTCTTATCAGAATGGCAACAAGTATCTACAATATTTCATCCCTAAACATTGTTGTGATAACTGGAGCTCAGAATCATTTATTAACAATACAGAATTTACAATTGCTTTAAATGATGTGTTTGCTTCTGGTTCGGATGAGGTTTTAAACATTATAGAAAAGGTCTTTATCTCAGCTTTACACTCCTGCTCATAACTGTCAGGCAAACAGCCTAGCTGAAAGCTTGGTACAAGCCACTAAGGGTGCCCATGACTTATTGCTGGGGAAGTTTGCCAAGAAGACTTGCCAGACTTCTCATCATTCAACATGGCACTTCATCTTCAACAGCAGGAGTCAATTCTGCTGAATTACAAATGCTTGGCAGCCTCTCAAGACTTGCCTTAACCATTTCCATAGAGATTAGGGAGAGGTCTCATATGACAAATAATATGTTCTAGATGCTCATCTGTGTGGATTTAATCTTTGGTTATTTCTACCACAAGAGTTGATCTTTGTTAGGAAATACAGCATTGAATAATAATTTTCTGCTACTCGGATTTAGTTCCCTAGGCTGTGTCAAACAGTACAGAGGGTAAAAAGGCAAGTGTGCATTGTCCTACTGATTGATGTTCAGTGCATGCTACAGAGGATGATCTGACCATACAGAACCATGGCAAGCATCTTACAAGATCACTTGCTTTTTTGCAGCAATGATTTCCACCACAGAGAAACAATACTTTTCTTGGAACCATTGTAATTGCTGGTATTTCTGTGGCTTCTAGTGTAATGCAGAAGTTGTTAGGTAAAATGTTGCTTCCTTTTGGGTCAAAAATGAGACTACCAAATGTCAGGGGTTTGGGGGAAAGATATTAGGGAATGGATGAGATTTAGGAAATGGGTGGATTCAAGTGCCTTTTTGTCCCCGGTGGTTGATGATAACCTGTTTTGGACCAAATATGCTTCTCCTTTTTTCTAATGATCAGAACCCAAATCAGAGAATATATTGTAAAAATAGCAAAAATATCTCACTTTGATATGAAGAGAATGTGGCTTGATGAGTATAGCTGAATCTAAAGATAGATGTGTTCTGTAAAGCAAGTATTTATAATTTGGTACATATTCACCTCTTAGTAAGTTATGCTTTCCCAAGTTATTTTGGTGCTAGTTGATAGTCTACTAATATCCATAGCGGTCATTAAACCATTAAAATGCTCCCATAGCTATTAGTTAATAACCTCTGTTCAAGTCTCTGAAGTGTTTCTACCATCATTTTAATCTTGATTACTATGATATATATATATATACATATATTAGTGTGTGTGTATATATAATTATATAATATATATAATTATATATTTGAGATATAATTAATAGATAACATTATATTAGTTTCAGGGGCACAACATGATTTAATATTTGGATATATTACAAAATGATCACAGTCTAATTAACATCCATTACCATAGACAGTTACAGACTTTTTTCCTTGTGTTAAAAACTTTCAAATATACAGTATTATTAACTATAGTCACCATGCTATACATTAGAGCCCATGATTTATTCATTTTATAACTGGAAGTTTGTATTTTTTTACTCCCTTCACCCATTTTATACCCTCCCCCTCTGTCTCTGGCAACCACCTATTTATTTTCTCTATCTATAAATTCCACTGTTATTTTAGATTCTACATATAAGTGAGATGATACCCTATTTATCTTCATCTATCTGAGTTATTTCACTTAGCATAATGCCCTCAAGTTCCATCCAAATTGTCTCAAATGGCAAGATTTCCTTTTTTTATGGTTGAGTAATAACCCACTATGTAGACAAATCACATCACATTTTCTTTTTCCATTCATCCATTGATGGATATTTAGGTTGCTTCCATACTTGGCTATTGTAAATAATGCTGCAATGAACATGGGATGCAGATATCTTTTCAAGGTAGTGTTTTTGTTTCTTTCCGATAAATGCCTAGAAATGGAATTGCTGGATCATATGGTAGTTCAATTTTTAATTTTTTAAGGAACCTTCATATTGTTTTCCATAGTGGCCCCACCAACAGTGCACAAAGATTTTCTTTTCTCCACTTCTTCTCCAATGTTTGTTATCTCTTGTATTTTTGATAATAGCCATTGTAACAGGTGTGAGGTGATATCTCATTGTGACTGATTTCCCTGATGATTAGTGATGTTGAACACATTTTCAAGTACCTGTTGGCCACTGTTTGTCTTCTTTGGAAAGATGTCTATTCAGAACCTTGGCCCATTTTTAAATCACATTAGTTTTTCTTGTTTGTTTTTGAGTTGTGTGAGTTCTTTATATATTTTGGATATTAACCCTTTATCAGATATAGGGTTTGCAAATATTTTCTCCCATTCATTAGGTTGCCTTTTCATTTTGTTAATGGTTTTCTTTGCTGTGCAGAAACGTTTTAGTTTTATGTAGTCCCACCTGTTTATTTTTGCATATGTTGCCTTTACTTTTGGTGTCAGATCCAAAAAATCATTGGCAAGATTGATGTCAAAGGGCTTACCACTTATGTTTCCTTCTAGAAGTTTTATGGTTTCAAGTCTTACATGTAAGTCTTTAATCCATTTTTGAGTTCATTTTTACATATAGTGTAAGGTAGTGGTTCAGTTTCATTCTTTTGCATGTGGCTGTCCAGTTTTCCTAATATCATTTATTGAAAAGACTGTCCTTTCTCCATTTCATATTCTTGGCTCCTTTATTGTAAATTAGTTGACCATATAAGCATATGTTTATTTCTGGGCTCTCTATTCTGTTCCCTTGACCTATGTTGTTTTAATGATGTTTCACCACTATATATAGTAAGCAAACCACAAACTGGTTTGCTTACTATACATAGCTTTGTAATATAGTTTGAAATCATGAAGTTCGATGCCTCCAGCTTTGTTCTTACCTGAGATCGCTTTGGCTATTAATAATTTTATTAAGAGAAGATACAAATGAATATATCTGAGCATTTAAATATTTCTTATTGGCCTTTAAAAATACAGTGTACTCTACCACTACCACTGCTCCCGCTACTACTACTACTACTACTACTACTACTACTACTACTACTACTACTAGCATCGTGGGTTCATTGATCACTTACTAAGGACTATGCCTAACCCCAAGTATTCTACTTATATTAACTTATTTAATCCATATGACAATGCTATGAGGCACTATTATTATTCTCTATATTTTTACAGACAAGAAAATAGAGGCACTGAGAGATTAAGTAACTTGCTCAAAGTAAAAAAGGAAGTGACATAACTGAGTCAGCCCACACAGTCTAGTTTTAAATCCAATATTCTTAACTACTACTCCTGCCAGCCTGATTAAGCAAACATCGTTGACTATTTTAGGTAAAGAGTATTGTATTCTCTTCTAAGATAAACCAATAGACCTGCTACTATTATTTGTTTAGATTTGACTGTACTGGAGCCAAGCTTAGCTTTGACATTTGCAGACATGGGTTAGCTTTCATCCCACTGCAAGACATAGGGCAACCTGGTATTTAATTTTCCTACAAAAGGCAGTTAGGAAGCCCTAGAGGAACCTAATTAAAATGCAGCCCATTTCCAAGGCTCCGTATCTTGCTGTGTTGCCATAGAAACAGTGGAAGATTTCTGGTCATTGACCTTTAAGGGAAATTGAGGATATGTTTTCATCATAAGGTTCATAAGAGAAGCTACCCCAGTATATTAACTTATGGTGGCAGGACAACTTTGGAAATCCCCTATGCAATCCTGCCTGACTTTAGGAGTATATTATATCAGCAAAACTCATTAGAGGCTCAAACTCAAGCTCTTTTGAAGAAATTTTTTTTAACTACTTTCAATATGCCATCTGTGCTATTGGATTTAAAATAATCAAGATAGTGCTCTAGCAACAAAGAAACATTAAAGGAAATCTTAGATAATTATACAAGAAACATCAGAACAAATATCATATTTTGAAATAGTTTGTATTACATCTATTGATTTTGGATTCTTTAAATCTAGGTTTACTCAAATAATAAAATGCAGCATTACTGTATCAAAAAGACACACGTAGAAAATCAAAAGTTTATTATAAAATATTACGTTAATACTATTTAAAAATACAAATTCTTAATTCTTGCCCTTTCTGGTTTATTCATATGTAAATTCAGGCATTATTTTACTAAGTACATATAATTGAAAATCCTACTTATATGATATATATTTATATATATACTATGTGTATGTATATATATATGTACATATATATACACACACACATAGTATATATATGCCATTTGACAGAAGGCAAGTGCCCATGATTCAACAGAAAAAAAATGACAAAGTTTTCCTTACTGTAGACTGCTTTTACTATATTAATATTTTTATTTTCCACTAAAAATAAATAACTTAGTTCTATTATCAGGCTATCTATGCATAATTTAATTATAAGGAAATGTCAGTCAGGGGAATCAGGGCTGGCTAATTTCTTCTAGAATTAGAAATATGTCTCCATATATATGAGTATCACTTATTCTAGACACAGACATCTGAAGAAAAATAGAAATACTCTAATAATTATATGTAGAAAAGCTAGGCTACTACCCCATTCCCTAAACTTCTGCAGGGTTCTCTTACATAGCTGTATGTCCTCACTCGGAGAGACAATGGGGACTGGGGGGGAACACAGACTCTGGCCCTACGTTAATTGGGACTCCTGGCTCTGCTACTTACTAGCCATGAGGCTCTGAGAAAGTTACTTAGTCCACAGGAACCTCAATTTGCTCAAGTATAAAATGAGGATAATAATGGAACTTCTTAGGGTTGTTTTGAGAATTAAATAGCTAATATTGATAAATCACATATCTGTATTTGATACAGTAATAAAAAACATATTTTGTCTTCCAATGCCAGGGACAGCGCTCACAAGGAAATGCCATTCCTGTCACACTCCTGCCCAAGACACAGACAAAACAGTGAGATGACTCATCCCAGATAAAAACAGAATACTGTCAGTGCACTGGAAGAGGAGTCTATAGAGTTTGCTGTTAGAAAAACGTTTTTCTTTCTCAGTATGGATATAGACAGCACTATTTCTGAGAATTAATGGTTGCCCTTGAGGGGTATGTGTGTGTGTGTGTGTGTTTAATCCAATCGTTGCCTACTGCATGAGCCAGAAAGACGAGTAAACATATCTTGCCCCTCACACTAGGGGAGAGATTCTGAAAATCCAACTTATAAGGCCAAACCACATATTAGACTGTCATGTTGCCATCTGGGTGCCAAAGCCCACCCTGACTCATTTTGTTAAAGCTCCCATGGAGTCATATGGGATGAATAACTCAAACTCGAGGGAATGATATCTGCAAAGTAAACCTAGAACCAGACTAACCCTCATGCTACCTGTCAGGTGAATGCCTCAGCAGTGGATATGAGATAACCTTCCCGAAAAGACTTGTGTGCCTTATACAACTTTCTGTTTAAGTGCTTGGCACAAGATAACCACCACTGGTGTGTATTAGTACTAGAATACTTTTTGAACAAAGATATTTTAATTTTCCAAGCTGTTTTCCTAATTAGGAATACTCATTAATGTACCAAAATAAAACAAGAAACTTATCACTTCTTTCCAGTTTAAGACTACACAGACAGTTTAACACTCAACGTGGTCCCTTTCCAATTAGACAAAAAAGAAAGTTTCTATGGTGATCATGCTTATAGTCATTGCAGTCATTCCTTTTTCTTTCCTTGCCAATGCTCAATATACATCAAATTACTCACAATTACATACAAACTTCCTAGCACCTCTGAATCTTCTTAAAATTATACTTTCTACTCGTGACTTTAAAAAGTAACTGCTATTTTTCTCCTGAATAATTAAAAAGATAAACCAAATAATTTTTCAATTAATTTATGTAGGGTTTTCATAGTCAAATTTACTGTCAGCACCCATGGAGAGTTAGTGAATCTTTCCTAAATAGAAAAACCATCCCTAAAAAAGTATCCTGAGATTCACATATTCAGAATTTAAAGGAATTCATGAGATTTTTATGAATCTAGAAAATCAACCTTTTTTCCATTAATTGTATTCCGTATGCTGTACCTTTCATCTCCATGACTTATTTATTTTATAACTCAAAGTGTGTACCTCATAATCTCTTTTATCTATTTCACCCATTCCCTTACCTACCTCCCCTCTGGCAACCACCAATTTGTTCTCTGTATTTATGAGTCTGTATTTTTGTTGTTTCTTCATTTGCTTGTTTGTTTGTTTTTAGATTCCTCATGTAAGTAAAATCAGACGATATTAGTCTTTCTCTTACTTTCTTCACTTAGCATAATACGCTTTAGGTCTCTCCATGTTGACACAAATGGCAAGATCTCATCCTTTTTTATAACTAATACTCCATATACCACATTTTCTTTGTCAATTCATCTATCAAAGGACACTTGGAATGCTTCCATATCTTGGCCATTGTAAATAATGCTGTAATAAACATAGAGGTATATATATCTTTTTGAATCCACACAATAGTGGAATTACTAAATCATATGGTATTTCTATTTTTAATTTTTTGAAAAAACTCCATACTGTTTGCCAGACTGCCTGAATTAATTTTCATTCTCACCAACAGTGCACAAGGGTTCCTTTTTCTTCACATCCTCACCAACACTTATTTCTTGTCTTTTTGATCCCAGCCATTCTGACAGGTGTCAGGTAATATCTCATTATGGTTTTGATTTACATTTCCCTGATTAGTGATGTTGAGCATTGTTTTCATGGGTCTGCTGGCCATCTGTATGTCTTCTTTGGAAAATGTCTATTCCGGTACTCTGCCTATTTTTTTGACTGCACTGTTTTTTGTTTTTGTTTTTGTTTTTTTGATATTGTATAAGTTCTTTATGTATTTTGGACATTAGCCCCTTATCAGATATATCATTTGCAAATATCTTCTCCCATTCAGTGGGCTGCCTTTTCATTTTGTTGATGGTTTCCTTCACTGTGTAAAAGCTTTTTATTTTTGTGTAGTCTCAATAGTTTACTTTTGCTTTTGTTGCCCTTGCCTGAAGAAAGTGGCCCAAAAATATATTGCTAAAACCAGTGTCAAATAAATTACTGCCTATGTTTACTTCTAGAAGTTTTATGGTTTCAGATCTTACATTCCAGTCCATTTTGAATTTCTTTTTTATATGTTCTAAGATAGTGGTCCAGTTTTCTCTATTAAAGAAACAGTTTTTTCCCCACTATATATTCTTGCCTCCTTTCTCATAGGTTAATTGACTATATAAGCATGGGTTTATTTCTGGGGTGCCTATTCTAGTCCATTGATCTATTTGTCTGCTTTTGTGCCATACCATACTGTTGTTACTATTACAGTTTTGTAATATAGTTTGAAATCAGGGAGCATTATTCTTTCAGCTTTGTTCTTATTTCTCAAGATTGCTTTGGCTATTCAGAGTCACTTGTGTTCCATAAACATCTAAGCCTTCTTTGTTCTAGTTCTGTGAAAAATGCCACTGGCGTTTTGATGGGAATTGTATTGAATCTGTAGAGGGCTTTGGGTAATATGGACATTTTAACAATATTAATTCTTCCAATTCATGAGCACAATATATCTTTCCATTTATTTGTGTAATGTTTAATTTCTTTCCTCAGTGACTTAAAGTTTTCAGAGTACAGTCTTTCATTTCCTCAGTTAAATTTATGTCTAGGTATTTTATTCTTTTTGGTGCATTTGTAAATGAAATTGTTTTCTCAATTTTTCTTTCTGCTACTTTGTTATTAGTGTAAAAAAAATGCAACAGATTTCTGTGCATAATTTTGCATCCTGCAACTTTACTGAATTCATTTATCAGTTCTAAGAGGTTTTTTTTTTTTTTTTGGTGGCGTCTTTAGGGTTTTCTATATATAGTATCATGTCATTTGCAAATAGTCAAAGTTTTACTTCTTCCTTATCAATTTGTATGCCTTTTATTTTTCTTGTCTGATTGCTGCAGCTAGAACTTCCGGTATCATGCTGAATAGAAGTGGTGGGTGGACATCTGTGTCTTGTCCTTGATCTTAGGGGAAAAGCTGTCAGTTTTTCACAACTGAGTATGATGTTAGCTGAGGGATTTTCACATATGTCCTTTATTATGTTGAAATATGTTCCCTCTAGACCAACTTTGCAGAGGGTTCTTAGCATGAATGGATGTTATAGTTTATCAATGCTTTTTCTGAATCTATTGAGATGATCATACGGTTATCCCATCTCTTATTAATGTGATGTATCACACTGATTGATTTGCAGATACCGAACCACCCTTGCATCCCTGGAATAAATCACAATTTAGTGTGGTGAATGATTTTTGTAAAGTATTGCCAAATTCTGTTTGCTAATATTGTATTGAGGATTTTACATCTATGTTCATCAGAGATATTGGCCTGTAATTTTCTTTCTTTTGCCGTGTCTTTGTCTGGTTTTGGTATCGGTAATCCTGACCTCACAGAATGAACTTAGAAGCTTTCCTTCCTCTTCTGTTTTTTGGAACAGTTTGAGAAGAACAATTATTAGCTCTTCTTTAAATATTTGGTAAAATTCCTCTGTCAAGTTATCTGGTCCTGGACTTTTATTTGTTGGGAGTTTTTTGATTACTAATTCAGTTTCATTGCTGGTAATTATTTTTTTTCAAATTTTCTATTTCTTCCTGATTCCGTTTTGAAAGACATATTTCTAGGAACGTATCCATTTAAATTGACATTTCTTAAGGTAATGGTTTGGTAGTTCCCAGAAATGTTTAAAGGCATTTCCGAGGGTGATGGTGGTGAGATTTGATTTAAAAAATAAAAATAAAATGCTGGGTTAAACAAAGTTAACCAGATTCTCTCGGAGCCTTAACATGCTAATATGTTTTATTAATACTTGAAGCAGACATAGTCAAAATCATTTGTTAAACTTACTGTTCCATGGAACCCATTTTTTTCTGAATAGCTTCTTAAGACACCACTGCATATCAGAAGATACTTTGGGTAGTGTTGCTTCAGTGAATTCCCAGAGTAAAGGGTTAATGTTCCATCTTGTCTGCTTAATTCTTTTAAAATTCCTTCTCCTTCAAATGGCCGTCAAGAACTTTAATTTTGTCAGTTTTCAGTTCATATTGTTATAAGCATGATTTTATTATTAAAGTGAGATGGGATTAATATTTTTATAATGAGATAACATTTTAATTTCACCATTTATATATAAACACAAGTTAATAAAACACATCACAAAACAGTAAAATTTCATAGTTAATATTTATAGGTGCATAGTTTCATGCTCACGTTTTAAAGTATTATATATATTAACAAATTTCACAACACATCATTATTTTTAAACAGAAATAATCATTAAAAGACACCTAGAAATCTTATAGTATATGATAGTAAATCACAACTTCTCAATAACAGCAACAAAAATAGTGAAGATTTAGAAATAAGTGGTAGTCACTTAGGTGTTTTAATTTAACATTTTAGATTTGAAGCCACAGTATCACATAGCACACAAGGACCCTGCTACCATATAATCACTTCAGTGAGAGGGAAGCACTGAAATGCTGAGTAGGGGCAGGTACAGATAACTTCAATCACTGCTGATGGAAGAGTTTAAAATACACTGTAAAAACTTTGAGAAAATATCATGACTGGGCATGTTGGAACTGAGTACTTGTACAGGATGGAACATCTTTCAGTAGGTCTCAAGAAACTGGGAGCAAAAGTATTTCTTAGGCTTCGGGTTCATAGTCTTGATACCCTTCCTAATATGAAGAAAATCAGAAAGAAAACATGCAGTATTATTAGTTTTAGTCATCAGTAATGAAGGATTTAGGGTGAATGAGATAGGACACGGCTCACCACCTTGAATGAAGGTTATACTCATAACAGCTCTGCAACTATTCAGTTACACACAGTATACTTTCATTTTTAATAATTTTGTCTTCCTGTCAAATATAAAAGTGAATTATGCTGCTCAGAGTTCAGGTATCTGAATTTAACTTTCAGATGACATTTAACAGTCATATGTTCTAGTCCTGTAGGACAAGTTAGTTGGTCTATATTGCTCCCAGTTTCCTCAACTGTACATTTTGAGAGACAAATTAAGTGGCTTAAAAAGCCTCTTCAAGGGCTAAGATCCTCTAATTTTTAAAACGAGACAAAGACATTTAAAGGCAAGTGACATTTTCTTTCCTTTTGCTTCTCAATGAAAATGTCTTCTTCATCCATGGCTTCAGTTATTACTTTTATTCTAAACCCCCCTCTCCCCATACAATATATGGATAGCATCTACAATAAAAATATTAAAGATCTTAACTAAAGCAGTCAGATTAGTCCTAAAGAACAACTCTAATTAGGATCCTGCTTTAAAATGAACAAATGTACCTTCAATAACTCAAGTTGCTTTCTGAATATAGTACAAACTTAAATGGAAAGGTTCTTCTAGTATTCTACAACTTATCTTTGACCCATCTCTGCAGCCTTAATATGTCACTAGTCTCTGTTCCCTAACCTCAAATCCTATTTAATTACTCACTGTTCCTCAGACATATCTTTATGCATGTTTAGACATGCATGCCTTTGCTTCTGATATTACCTTGTGCTAGAATGTCTTTCTTTCATTTTGGTCTATCATATCTCCCATCCCCCCCCCACACACAGATCAACACCAACTCTTCTAAAAAAGTCCTGATCACTCTAACCAGATCCTGTAAAATATTATACTTTTTTGGTGTATCTTGAATATTTTTGCCTCTGTGATGCCTGATACATAGAAGACAGTCAATAATGTTTAAAGGAATCATCATGAAATAAATGAAGGAGCAAATTTGTATTTGTTTTTATCAAATCATTAGAATGTAAACTTCTTGTGTCCTGGTACTATCAATTAAACTTCTTGTATTTTCTATAGTATTTAGCATTGTGCTGTGCATAAAAAGATTCAAAAATTTTGGTAAAATCTAAGAAACAATTTAATCTCAATTTCTATAAATGGGATTATCACTATGCCTTTAACTGATGCCATGAAGAATAATATATAACCTAACTAAAGACATTTTAACTTAATTTTTAATGAATAATACATCTTCTTTGTGATGTCTGGTACCGGTATAAGGGTAATACTGTCCTCATGGAATTAGTTGGGAAGTAATCGTTCCTCTTTTTTTTTTTTTTGAAGAGAAATTAATTGGTATTAATTGTAATTAATAGTTATTAATTATTCCTTAAGTGTTTGGTAGAATTCATCAGTGAAGCTGTCTGGTCCTGGGATTTTCTTTGTGGGTAGATTTTTTTTTAACAATAATCCAGTCTCTTTACTTTGTTATAGGTCTATTCAGATTTTCTATTTCTTCTTGAGTCAGCTGCATTCATTTAAAAGTATTTTTAAATTTTCCTTAAGATACATTTTCTTTTAAAGAAACTTATTTTCAAATTAAAATTAATCATCAAAAGGCTAGATTGAAGTACATCAGTTCCTGCAAACCATGCATTTATCATATTTCTACTCTATAATTTTTGTGGGTAACTTTTATTTTACCATGGAAATATCTTGCTGGAAATGTATGGCAAATAATAAATACTTGAGGCATTCAGTTGATTTCTCCAACTTTCCATTTGGGGATTTATTTTAGAAAGTAGTTTTTAATAAAATAATTTTTTAATGCAGGGATCAGCAAACACTTTCTGTAAAGGGTCATTAAGTACATATATTAGGTTGTGTGAACCACAGAGTATCTCTGTTGCTTTTTTTTTTTTTTTTAAACAACACTTTACAAATGTAAAAACCACTTCTAGCTTTCAAGTTGTCTGCACAATAAATATTTGGGATTTGGCCAATTTGTCCCGTTAGAGAGTAAATCACTTTCATTAAGGACCCATGGAAGGAAAATCTGACAGTGACAGATTTTTGGTACTGCTTATTAAAAAGACCCAACTTGAAGTCCTGAAGTTTATTTTTAGAGTTGTAGGTATATAAAATTTTACCTCAGAAGGCATTTCATATGCCTCATTGTCAGGATCAACGGGCATATCTTCCAGAATTCCTTCCTGTGGGCCTCCTTCTTCACTCTAAATGGGAAGCACAAAAGGAATATGATGAGGTACTAGTTTTTACTTTTTAAAAATTAAGCACACTTTAAAAACATCTTATGTATAATACTGGTAAGAATGTTGTAAAAGTGGCACTCCTTAATATTACTTCTGGCATTCTAAACTATATAGTACCTTTGCAGAAATATTGTGGTGTTGTTAACACTAAAAATGTACAAATTTTTTGCCCAAGTAATTTACTATCCAGGAAGTAGTCCAAAGCTATCATCCAAAGATGTTTTTCAAAGCATCAATGATAGCAGTAAAAGAAATTGTTAACCTAACTGTTCAATAGAAGATGAAAAGTTTAGAAAATTATAATTAATCTATTCAATAGATTATTATGAAGATATGTATTTACTATAGCATGAGAATTATATAACAAAATGAGAACCTATTTATAATAGCATGTTTAGAAAGATATAAAGTTGTATATATTATGGACATAACCAATGTATTATTCAGATGCAAAGCTAAAAAGATTGAAGAAAATCCAACAAAATATTAAAAGCACTTTTTATTGGGTAGTTATGTTTTACTTTTTCTGTAAGTTAACTTATATAACCATTTATAATGTAAAAGCATACATATTTTATAATTTATTTTTAAATGATGGCAAAGAAATTATTTTCTGAAATTTCAAAATTGAAACTATATAAATATATATAACTATATAAATATATATTACCTATATATATATATCACTATATATATATATATATATATATGTAGAGAGAGAGAGAATCAAATACATGATCCATAAATTTCCTAGATCTCTCTCCTTAGAAATAAGATACCATAAAACTCAGCTTGAACTCAGGTCTTCACTAGTATCCTTCATTAAATACCTTTTGTTGCTTTGCATTTATTCCAGTAAAGTTCACTGAAAATTGAAAAAGCAGAGAGGCAATGTGAGCCTAAAATGGACTTACTCAAAGAGATCAAATACTCCCTCAGCCAATGTCGCTTATGTTTAAAAATATGCCTGATGTAAATAATAGCTCCTCCTGTCTCCATCATGAAAGTGACTGACAGGTAGGCAGAGAGATAAAGAAATGGCTGCCCACGTGAAAAGTCAAACTAAACCTCATGCTTACGTTAACTGGGCTGAGAAGTTTATAGATCATCTTCTCCTGCCCAACTCCCTTTTTATAAACCAAAACAGTCCAAGTTATATATAAATGAAATAAAATATAAGCACTTCCCAGAATACCTTACTTCTAAATGTGGAATAAAGATACCTATTTCACCTCTTAGCACAAGTCAAGAATATAGGTTCTCTTGTATTGTGGTTAGATATGAGGTCTGTAGCATCACAAGACTTGAGTTCAAATCTTAGCTTCTCTAGATTCTAGACTTTTTAAATTGAAGTACAAGTAACATATAGTGTTATATTAGTTTCAGGTGTACAACATAATGATTCAACAATTCTACACATTATTCAGTGCCTACCACGCACGATGAGTATAATCACCATCTGTGACCAAACAATGTTATAATCTTGTTGACTATGTGCCCTATGTACTTTTCATCTCTGTGACTTATTTATTTTATAACTGGATGTTTATACTCTAAATCCCTTTTAGTTCACCCATTCCCCACCCACCTTTCCTCTGGCAACCACCTGTTCTCTGAATTTCAGAGTCTGTCTCTTTGTTCATTTTTCTTATTTCTCAGATTCCACATATAAGTGAAATCACTTATTTGTCTTTCTCTGACTTATTTAACTTAGCATTATACTCTCTAGGTCTTAGAAGTGTTGTTGTAAATGGCGACATTTTGTTCTTTTTTATGGGTAATACTCCATTGTGTGTGTAAATACACTACACCTTCTTTATCCATTCATTTTACAATGGACACTTAAGTTGCTTCCATATATGGCTATTGTAAACAATGCTGCAATAAACATAGGGGTGCATATATCTTTTCAAATTAGTGTTGTTATTTTCTTCGGGTAAATACCCAGTAGTGGAATTATGGGGTCATACAGTATTTCTATTTTTAATTTTTTGAGGAAACTCCATACTGTTTTCCAGACTGGTTGCACTAATTTTCATTTCCACCAACAGTGCATAGGTTTCTTTTTTCTCCACATCCTCACCAATACTTGTTATTTCTTCTTTTTTATTCTAGGCATTCTGATAGGTGTCAGGTAATAAATATCTCATTATGGTTTTGATTTGCATTTCCCTGTTGATTAGTGATGTTGAGCATCTTTTCACGTGTCTGTTGGCCATCTGTAGGTCTTCTTTGAAAGATGTCTACACAGGTCCTCTGACCATTCTTTTGATTGCACTGTTTTTTTGATATTGTATAAGTTCTTTATATATTTTGGAAATTAACCCTTATTGTATATGTCATTTGCAAGTATCTTCTCCCATTCAGTAGGTTGCCTTTTTGATAGTGCAAAAGCTTTTTATTTCGGTGTAGTCTCAATAATTTATTTTTGTTTTTGTGTCTGTTGCCTAAGGAGACATATCTAAAAAAGTGTTTCTACGGCTGATGTCAAGGAAATTATTGCCTATGTTTTCTTTTAGGAATTCTATGGTTTCAGGTCTCATATTTAGGCCTTTAATCCATTTTGAGTTTTTTTTTTGTGTATGGTATATGAAAGTGGTCTAGTTTCATTCTTTTGCATGTAGCTATCCAGTTTTCCCAACACCATTTATTGAAGAGACTGTCTTTTCCCCATTGTATATTCTTGCATCCTTTGTTGTAGATTAATTGACCATATAAGCATGGGCTTATGTCTGGGTTCTTTATTCTTTTTGATTTATCCATGTGTCTATTTCTGTGACAGTACCATACTGTTTTGATTACTACAGCTTTGTAGTATATCTTGAAATCTGGGAAGGTGATACCTTCAGCTTTGTTCTTCCTCAAGATTGCTTTGGCTGTTTGGGATATTTTGTGGTTCCATACAAATTTAGAAATTCTTTGTTCTATTTCTGTGAAAAATGCCATTGGCGTTTTGATAGGGATTGCATTGAATCTGTAGAGGGCTCTGGGTTGTATGCACATTTTTACAGTACTAATTCTTCTATGAGCATAAATATCTTTCCATGTATTTGTATCATCATCAATGTCCTTCATCAATGTTTTACAGTTTTCAGAGTGCAGGTCTTTCACCTTCTTAAGTTTATTCCTAGGTATTTAATTCTTTTTAGTGCAATTGTAAATGGGACTGTATTCTTAATTTCTCTTTCTTCTACTTTGTAATTAGTGTATAGAAATGCAACAGATTTCTTTACATAATTTTGTATCCTGCAACTTTACTGAATTCATCAGTTCTAATAGTTTTTTTTTTTTGGTTGAGTCTTTAGGGTTTTTTATATATAGTATCATGTCATCTGCAAATAGCGAAAGTTTTACTTCTTCCTTATCAATTTGTATGCCTTTTATTTTTCTTGTCTGATTGCTGCAGCTAGAACTTCCAGTATCATGCTGAATAAAAGTGGTGGGTGGACATCTGTGTCTTGTCCTTGATCTTAGGGGAAAAGCTGTCAGTTTTTCACAACTGAGTATGATGTTAGCTGAGGGATTTTCACATATGTTCTTTATTATGTTGAAGTATGTTCCCTCTAAACCTAAGTTTGTTGAGAGTTTTTTGTCATGAATGGATGTTGTCCTTTGTCAATGCTTTTTTGGCATCTATTGAGATGATCATATGGTTTTTATCCTTTCTCTTGTTAATATGATGTATTATACTGATTGATTTGCAAATATTGAACCAGTCTTGCATCCCTGGAATAAATCCCAATTTATTGTGGTGAGTGATTTTTGTAATGTATTGTCAAATTCTGTTTGCTAATATTTTTTTATTAAAAATTTTATTTGTTTGAGAGAGAGAGAGAGACAGCAAGCACGAGAGAGAGAGAGAGAGAGAGAACCAGAAGGGGAAGAGGAAGAGGGAGAGTGAGAAGCAGGCTCCCCACTGATTAGGGAGCCTGACACAGGGCTCAATCCCAGGACTCTGGGATCATGACCTGAGTTGAAGGCAGGCGCTTAATCAAACTGAGCCACCCAGGTGTCCCCTGTTTGCTAATATTTTACTGAAGATTTTACATCTTCGTTCATCAGAGATATTGGCCTATAGTTTTCTTTTTGTTTGCACTGTCTTTGTCTGGTTTTGGTGTCAGGGTAATGCTGGCCTTGTATAATGAATTTGGAAGTTTTCCTCCTCTTCCCCTTCTCCCCCTTCTTCTTTTTCCTGAATACTTTCAGAAGAATAGTTATTAACCCTTTAAATGTTTGGTAGAATTCACCTACGACGCCATCTTGTCCTGAGCTTTTGTTTGCTGGGAGTTTTTAATTCTGATTCAATTTCATTGCTAGTAATCACTCTGTTCAAATTTTCTATTTCTTCCTGATTCAGTTTTAGAAGATGATATTTTACTAGAAATTTATCTAGTTATTTTAGATTTTCCGATTTGTCCTATAATTTTTCATAATATTCACCTATAGTTTTTTGTATTGCTGTGTTATTATTTCTCCTCCTTCACTTCTAATTTCATTTGAGTTCTTTCTTTTTTCGTGATGAGTCTGGCTAAAGGTCTATCAACTTTGTTGATTTTTTTTTTTAACTTTGTTGACCATTACAAAGAGCCAGATCTTTGTTTCATTGATCTTTACTATTGATTTGTCTAGTCTCTATTTCATTTATTTCTGCTGTAATCTTTATTATTCCTTTCTTTCTACTAGCTTTGGGCTTTTTTTTTTTTTTTCTAGCCCCTTTAGATACAAGGTTAAGCTGTTTATTTCAGATTTTTCTTGTTTCTTAAGGTAGGCCTACGTTGGGGTGCTGGGTGGCTCAGTCCTTAAGCATCTGCCTTCAGCTCAGGTCATGATCCCAGGGTCCTGGGATCGAGCCCCGCATTGGGCTCCCTGCTCAGCTGGAAGCCTGCTTCTCCCTCTCCCACTCCCCCTGCTTGTGTTCCCTCTCTCACTGTCTCTGTCAAATAAATAAATAAATAAATAAATAATCTTAAAAAAAAAGGTAGGGGGCGCCTGGGTGGCTCAGTCATTAAGCGTCTGCCTTCGGCTCAGATCATGATCCCAGAGTCCTGGGATCGAGCCCCACATCGGGCTCCCTGCTCGGCAGGAAGCCTGCTTCTCCCTCTCCCACTCCCCCTGCTTGTGTTCCCTCTCTCGCTGTCTCTCTCTGTGTCAAATAAATAAGTAAATAAAATTAAAAAAAAAAAAAGGTAGGCCTATGTTGCCATAAACTTTGATCTTAGAATTCCTTTTGCTGCATCAAAAGATTTTGGACTGTTGTGTTTTCATTTTCATTTGTCTCCATTTATTTTATTTTTCTTCTTTGATCTTGGTAGACCCATTCATTGTTTGGTAGCATGTTGTTTAGCCTCAATGTGTTTGTGGGTTTTTTTTTTTTCTTTTCAGATTTTTTCTTGTAATTGATTTCTAGTTTCATACCATTATAGTCAGAAAAGATATATGATATAATTTTATTCTTCTTGAATTTATTGAGACTTGTTTGGTGGCCTAACATGTGATCTATCCTGCTATCTGGAGAATGTTTCATGAGCACTTGAAAAGAATGTATTTTCTTCTATTTATAGATGGACTATATATATATAGTCCATCTAAATATATAGTGTATATATAACATATATACATTATTTATAGATAAATATATGTTAAATATATATTAAATATATATCAATAATGAATGTATGTATATATTAGATTCATCTTGTCTAATCTGTTGTTCAAAACCACTGTTTCCTTGTTGATTTTCTGCCTGGATGATCTATCCATTGATGTAAGTGAGTATTAAAGAATGCTACTACTACTATATTACTGCCAATCTCTCCTTTTATGTCTGCTAATAGTTGCTTTATGTATTTAGGTGCTCCCATGTTGAGTACATAGATATTTACAATTGCTTTGTCCTCTTCCCTTTTTCATTATGTAGTTCCCTTCTTTGTCTCTTGCTACAGTCTTTGTTTTAAATTCTATTTTGTCTGATAAGTACTACTACTCCAGATTTTTTGTTTCCATTTCCATTTTCATGGTAAATGTTTTTCTGTTTCTTCACCTTCAATCTGCATGTCTTTTTAGGTGTGAAGTGAGTATCTTATAGACAGCCTATAGATGGGTCTTGTTTTAGATCTTTAATCACCCTGTGTCTTTTGATTGGAGCATTTAGAACATTTACATTTAAAGTAATTATTAACAGGAATGTACTTACTTCCATTTTGTAATTTATTTTATAGTTGTTTTTGTCATTCTGCTCTGTTCCTTACTTCTCTTGCTTTCTTCCCTTTTGGTTTGATGGCTTTCTTTAGTGTTACGTCTGGATTCCTTTCTTTTCTTGTGTGCATTTATTATAAGTTCATGATTGGTGATTATCTTTAGGTTCATATATAACATGTTATGTGTATAGCAGTCTCTATTAATTTGATGGTCAGTTAAGTTTGAACACATTCTAAAAGCAGTTTTTATGTATGTGATGTCATATTTTACATCCTTTTATTTGTGAATCCCTTGACTGACCTTTGTAGATACAATTGATTTAAGTGCTTTTGCATTTTAATCTCCATTCTGGTTTTACAAATAATTATTCTACTATATTACATGTTTGCTTTTACCTGTGAATGTTTTTCTTTCATAATTTTCTTCCTTTTAGTTATGGCTTTTTCTTTCCATTCAAAGAATTCCTTATAATGCTTCTTAGAAGGCTGGTTTAGTAGTGATGAACTCCTTTAACTTTTTTTGGTCTGGGAAACTCCTTATCTCTCCTTCTATTCTGAATGATAACCTTGCTGGAAAGAGTATTCTTGGTTGCAGGTTTTTCTTTCAGCACTTTGAATATATCATGTCACTCTCTTCTGGCCTACAAAGCTTCTGCTGAAAAATCAGCTGATAGCTGATAAACCTTAAGGTTTCCCTTGTATGTAACTGTTTTCTCTTCTCTTGCTGCTTTTAAAATTCTCTATTTAGAACTATTTTCTTGCCATTTTAATATTTTGTCTTGGTGTGGACCCCCTTGGTTAATCTTGTTAGTGGTTCTCTGTATTTCCTGGATCTGAATGTCAGTCTCTTTCCTCAGATTAGAAAAGTTTTCAACTATTATTTCTTCAAATAATTTTTTGCTTCTTTCTCTGTTCTCCTTCTGATATCCCTATAATGCAAATGTTAATTACACTTGAAATTGCTGAATTTCCTCAACCTATTCTTTTTTTTGGAGTGAGAGAGAGTGAGTGGGGGAGTAGAGGCAGAGGGAGAGAATCTTAAACAGGCTCTACACCCAGCACAGAGCCTTACACAGGCTTGATCTCACAACCCTGAGATGATGACCTGAGCCACAATCAAGAGTCAGCCGCTTAACTGACTGAGCCACCCAGGTGCTGCACAACCTATTCTCATTTTTAATTTCTCTTTTTGCTGTTTAGCTTGGTTTCTTTCCCTTACCCTGTTTTCCAGATCACTGATTCATTCTTTGCATCCTCTAACCTGTCATTGATTCCCTCTAGTATATTTTTTTAATTTCAGCTATTGAGTTCTTCATCTCTGACTGAGTCTTTTTTATATTTTCTATCTTTTTGTTGAAGGTCTCACAGATTCTCAAGTCCAGTGAATATCCTTATGACCATTACTTTGAATTCTCTATCCGGCATATTGCTTATCTTATTTCATTTAGCTCTTTTACTGTGATTTTGTCCTGTTCTTTCATTTGGAACATATTCCTCTGTTTCCTCATTTTGCCTCACTCTGTGTTTGTTTTGATGTACTGGAATGGTAGTTACGTCTCTTGGTCTTGAAAGTAGTGGCCTTATGAAGTCCTGTGGCACCCTGTAGCATAATGTCCCCTGGTCACCAGAACCAGGCATTTCAGGGATGTCTCCTATGTGGGCTGTGTATACCCTACTGTTGTGGCTGAGCTGCATTTGCCTTCAGTCCAGTGAGCTGCAATGACCCACTTGCCTGCTGTGGATGCACCAGTCAAGATGTGGCATGTCAGCAGTCAGGCTAGCTGTTTGCAATCAGTCTGTCTGCCACAGGTGCACATGCACCAAACAGCAAAATGCTCTCCTGGTTGGGCTCCTGAGAGGCTTTCAATGATGGTTAAGGTTGACAGTCAGACCAGATTTCTATACCTAGTCTGTCTGCTAGGAATGCAGGTGCACCAAAAGGCAAAGCACTATCCCTGCACACTCAGTTTAAAAGCTCCACTGCTGGAACTGTGGGTGTGCTAGTGTGTTGTAGTTTTCTTCCCCTCCAGCCAGGGAAGGAATCACTTTGGAATAGCAACAGCCTTTGCCGGAACTACTTACAGGGTGTGTTGGAGCAGGAGCTGCTTTGGAGGGATGCCCTACTAACACAGGTGACTTAGGCTGGGTCTGAAGGGGAATGTGGGTGCCAGGCTCATTGTGTAGCAAGAGAGGCGGAGAACGTTCACACTGATTCTTGCAAGTGTTCAGCTATCTAGTCTGGGAGATAGGAAGATAAATGGTACCCACTGGCATTTTTGTTCTTGGATAAGTCTCCTCAAGAACCCTGCCCCTTCAGCACACATTCTGAGATTAGTAAATAACTCTCCTTCATATATATCACAGGTTTTACTTAAACTGCTGCATCTATGTTTTTCTCTTCTGGGTTATTTGCTATGCTGGTTCTTTAAGGGCAGGGACTCAGGTTCGTATCACCCTCTAGCTCTCCCAAAACTAAGCGTGCTGATTTTAAAAGTACCTGGAGTTAAGCTCCACTGATAATAAAAGCTCACAAAATATGCCTCACTCATTTTCAAAGCCAAAGGGACTCATCTTCCCAGTGCTAATCCCCCATGTCTGGGGTGGGGTTTGTTCTTGTTTCTTCTGTTTGTGATGTCATTCCCCCTACCCTGCCATTTGTGATTAGTCTCACTGGGGGTTTGATTCCCAACTATCTGCATCATCCCCTCCTACACTCTTCCATGTGGCCTCCTCTTTATTAACTGTGGAAAGTCTATTCTGCAAGTCTTTGAGATAGCAGATGTAGCTGTTATCTTGGTGTGTCCAAGGGGCCAGGTGAGTTCAGGATCTTCCTACTCTGCCATATCTTCCTGATTTCCCAGATTCTAGATCTTTTGTGATGTTGGGCAAATTTCTTAAGCTTTTTCTAAGCACCAAATAGCCTTAGTGAAAAAAATGGGGCAGCAATTCATCTTTTAACGAGGAGAAACAAAAGATATCATTAATCTACTATTAGTATTTAGGTAACTTTTAGTGATAGTCAAGTGTGCGAAAAATAAAGTAAACCTGTTGTTAAAAAGAAAACCACAGGCCCAAAACAGAATCACTTATGTTAAAGACCCATGTCAGTAAACCAAGTCTTAATACCTAACCTAACTGCAGTTTTAACACCCCCAAGAATATAAATTTAACCAGCATACTAATTTCCTCGTCTACACTAGGAGGTAATCTGCTATTAGACCATTTCTGTTCCCCTTAGGAGTGTAACCTTGCCTAAAACAATGCATTCACTGTTAATAATTTCCTCCCCCCACCCCATTCCCTCTCTGCCTTTAAAAATCTTTCCTTTCCTACAGCTTGATGGAACTCCATTCTATTTGCCTGACTCATGAATCACTAAGTAAAGCTGATTAGATCTTCAAATTTGCTCAGTTGAATTTTGTTGTTTTTTTTTTTTTTAACAGATTTGGTGGCAGTATTGACAATTAAAGTGAACTTCTGACAGCCTTCAAGGACAACAAGAAACAGAGGCACAATGCCTCACCAATGCTTTTGAGTTCATTGTCTTTTTCACCATTTCTGAGGGCCATTGGTGAGTTCCTCTCAATATAAGCTCTGTTCTTTTTGCATCGAGCTTCCAATCTAATTGGCTTTACAGTCTAGAGTTAATGGGCCAGTCTAGACTGACAGGAGGTCTCTAACCAGCCCTTGTTTCAGTCTGTAATTTCAGTTTGGAATCCCTTCCTCAGTTCCAACCCCAGTCTCCAGTAGTGGAGTCTGCTGATTTAGTCCACATTGGGAATTGCTGGTGGTGCATGTAGGAACTTCCATTGCCAAGTCCACAGATTTCTTAAATCCAGCCCTTGGTTCTATCCTCAGATTCCACATGGAGAACTGCCTCTGCCACCAGAAGTTCTCAATTTGTTTGGCATCAGTCCAGAGTCTTCATTCTTTGAGGTCTTCTGGTTTAATCCTTTTCCCAGTATCAAGTTCTTTGCCTACTGCTGGTGTCCATGGTTCTGTTTCCTTGGTAACTATTGGTTTCTGTTAATGGGCACATGAGGTAAAAGCTAATTGCTAAAGGGAATCTTGGTTGCCAAAAAGCTGCAAAAATTCGTGGGCATGGGCTGAGTGAGCATTTAAGAGCTGTTAGTTTACAGACCACCTAACTCAAAGACTCCCATGTTAGGATAAGTTGGTTACACAATGGGTTAGATAGACACTAGGTCACCCACCCACTTCAAGAAAGCTTCTGTGCAACAAGGTACCCTGTAAAACAACGAAGTACACTGTAAAACACCGCAGCTGCATATGCCTTTTAGATATTAGTTTGCCTCTGAGAAACCCAAAGATGTGGCTAATGGGATCCTTAAACTCTAAGCAGTCAAGCACACCACCTTCCAGCATGCCTGCTTTTTTCTAAAAACCATGGTCTCAGAATCTGTGAATATCTACAGAAATGGCAAAATTTTACTAAAAACTATCTAGAATTACAATGGCCATTATGAGGAATGTTTCAATTATATAAGATCCCCTTTAAGGAGTGTACTTGAAAGTAAAGCCTTCAAAATTCCAAAAATAGCTTCATTGAAAATTTCACTACAAAAAAAAAAAAACTGATAAAAAATTAAAAAGATGCAAGAGGTAACTAATAGAGAAGACTATAAGACTCATGTAATTCTCAGTACGTCCCTCTATCATTTCAATACTCCTAGTCCTCTGTCTGAATTGCCTTAACATGACCATAAACATAAGTCCACCAAGTTAATAACCTTACAGACACCCCCCCCGTTATCTACCTTAGAATGAGGGCCCCATGTAAATTTTGCATTATCGTATCTGTCTCATGGTTAAATACTTTTAAACAACAAGGTCTCTGATTATATGCTTATATGTGTCTAGTATAGAGTGTGACATTTTCTACTTCTGGATGGTATTACTAAAATTTGTAAAGAGCTCCGTTTAATTGGCCTAAAAATAAGTACTTCTAACTTAATTTTTTAGAGAAAATCTCAGAAACATAAAAGAAACTAACACAAATGCTTGTCACATTCACAAGACCTGGGAAAATATTCAGTATTAAGGGTAATTTCAGGTTGCTGGTTTATTATAATAGACATATCTTAGACTTATCAACACTGACTATAATGCAAACATATAACTTTTTATTCTGCCTAGGTTTACTAATCAAATAGGTTCATGTTATCTCTGTTGCAAAATTTGTCAGGAAAAAAAAAACCCTTAGAATTAGATTTTGTCTAATGTTTCAAATCTAAACATAATTAAGAACAAGTAAATTGAATAGGTGTAAATAAAAGTTTTAGGTGAATTTTTAACATCATTTCCTCACGTCATTTTGGTAACCTGAAACTTTAAAGTTTTGCTAAGTGATGAGTTAAGTTAAATTCATTAAGTGTCAAGATTATTTCCAAATAAAATACTAAAACATTAATCGCTGAAAATAGGCTTATTTACTTTTTGCTTACTTTTACAGAGGAATCAAAAATATTTGCACCTATTAGTAAACATGTTTTAAACCACATTGAGAAATTTTCTGTGAAAAAAGCACAAATCATAAAAAGTATGTTTCTAGAAATAAAAAGTGTAAGTTTGTCAATTCACAGAATGCCAATGTAAAAGAGCATTCATAATTGTTTACTTCTTAGTTAAAGTCCCTAAGAGTTGAAAATTCTAATCAATATATGTAATTAAAGCTACTAGAAATAATAAGGAAAGCATCTCTGTATGCAAGAAAAGAAAGATGTTTGCTTTTGGTAAAGGAAGGTATGAGGAATGGAAATATATTCTAGTTAAGGGGAAAAAAAAGCAATTTTGGCATAAAGTAAGGCTGCTTATTTAAAGAGGAAAAATATAGGACAAAATCCAAATGTAAAAAAGAAAGTTGAAGTTTGTGAAACAAAATCTGTGAAAAGACATTTTAATGTATAACCAAGCTAAAATTAATATGAATTTAAGAATGAGTTTTCATATTAAAAGTACACAGCTATAAAACTAGAATGTGGCTTTTTTTTTCTGTTAAAAGACAAAGTTTTCTTAGATTATTGGTCTGGTCATTGTCTACAATTTCTAATTAAGCATTTTTGTTTATCTTTAACATAATCTGCTTAGAAAAATAAAGATTGTATGTTTTGTATTTATTGGGTCTTTGATTACTTCGTTTTTTTTTCCTTTTGTTTTTTGAAGGAAAAACAAACTTTTTTGTCATTGTTTTCTGAAGGGAAAAAATCCTTCAGAATCTTTTCAATATTAAAAGAGCTAAGGCTTAACTTCTAGGGAAGATGGCAAAGTAGGAGGATCCTAAGCTCCCTTGTCCCATAGATACAACTAAATAATACATCGGTGTAAATGACCTAGAAAATGGCACAAAGACTGGCAGAACAGACTCTCTACAGCTAAATGTAGAGAATAGGCCACACTGAAGAGGGTAGGAAGGGCTGAGACTAGTTAGGAGCCAAACTAGCGTACAAGACTGTCCATGGGAAGGAGGGACCTTGCTGGCATGGAGAAAGGAGAGAAACAGATCCTCTCACCAGGCACCCCAGACACAGGGAACCCACATGGGGAACATGAATACCGGTAACATTTAGCTTTGAAAAGCAGAGGGGCCTAGTTTCATGAGTTCTTACAAATAGCAGGGCTTAACACCTGGAACTTTAAAAATGAGCATGCTTGGCTCTGGGAGAGCCAGGAAAGTGGTAAGAAACAGTCCATGCCCTTAATGAGAAAAGACAACAAACAGCCCCATGGAGATACAGCAGAGAAGAAGCAGTTTGAAAAACGCCTGGGGTGTATGAAGGAGGGAGATTTGTTTACTAACCTCAGAGTTTATGCTTGAGGGGCAGGGATCTTTGGGTGACTTATCCAAGAACAAAAGAGCTGGGAGGTGCCATTTCCCTACCTTGCCCACCAACCTGCAGGATACACAGACAACTGCAGGAACCAGAACGGTGCCACCTAACAGGGTGACCTGCCACTGTAGGCTTCTGCAGTTCATCCAACCCTGCCAGCCTCAGCAGGAGGTTTCCCGGGTGGCTTCAGGTCCCTTCCCTCAGCGGACCTGCACAGACCTCGCGGGCACTGTGCGTGCCACCCCCACACTCTCCTGTGAACTCTCCCATTGCAGCCCTGTGGCAGGAGGTTTCTAAGTGGCTCCAGGTCCCCTCCTGCTGCAAACATGCACAAAGCTCGCTAACACCGTATGCTCTACTGCTGTGTTCTCCTACGGACCTGCCGCCTCTGATATGCCCTTGGCCAGAGCCTATCCATAGCGGTGCCACAAGCCTGGCAGTGTGCAAGCAGCCCTGACGGGGCCAGCACCACTTCAAAGTGATTCCTGCCCCAGGACGAGGGGAAGATAACCACACAGGCCACTCTGACTGTGGCCCCAGCAATGGGCTGGGGGCAGTCGCATGGCCTGACTGTAGGCCCTGCCCAACAATGCAAGCTCCTCAGGGGATAACACAAGGAAAGTGCCCTGCAGTTTGGTACAACGACAGCTCTAGCAAATGCCTGATCTGACTCAACTCAAGCCCAAGTGGCCACATATGAGCCCACTAACAAGACAGGGACCAAACCCTGCCCACAACAGGCAAAGAAAGACACTGCAGACAACCAGACTGAAGGCAAAAGTGGCTCAGCCACAAGAGTAGAGCACGCACAACACACACAGGAGACACTCCTGGAGCACCAGGTCTGGGGAACAGGGGACATTGCACTGCAGAAAGCTACAGGACCTCTTCCCCATAAGGCCACTACTTCTTTTTTTTTTTTTTTAAAGATTTTATTTATTTTTTTTTGACAGAGAGAGACACAGCCAGAGCAGGAACACAAGCAGGGGGAGTGGGAGGGGGAGAAGCAGGCTTCCTGCAGAGCAGGGAGCCCAATGCGGGACTCGATCCCAGGACCCTGGGACCATGACCAGAGCCGAAGGCAGACGCCCAACGACTGAGCCACCCAGGCGCCCCAAGGCCACTACTTCTAAGAGCAAGAGAGGTAGCTGACTTTCCTAACAGACAGAAACAGACACAGGTTTAGACAAAATGGGGAGACAAAGGAATATGTCCCAAGTGAAAAAGAAAGAACAGGAAAAAAAAAAAAATCACAGCAAGAGAGCTAAATGAAATGGAGATAAGTAATATGCCTGATAGAGAATTTAAAGTAATGGTCATAAAGATGCTCACTGCACTTGAGAAGAGTGGAAGACCTCAGTGAGACCATCAACAAAGAGAAAGAAAACATAAAAAAGAATGATTCAGAGGGAAAGAACTCAATAACTGAAATTAAAAATACGCTAGAAGGAATAAATACAGACCAGAGAAAGCACAAGAGCAGCTCAGGAATCTGTAGGCCAGACTAATGGAAAGCAAGACAATAGACGTAGAAAAGCATTTGACAAAGTGCAACATCCATTCATGATAAAAACCCTCAACAAAGTAGGTTTAGAGGAAACCTACTTCAGCAGGTTTATATGAAAAACTCACAGCCAACATCATCCTCAATGGGAAAAAAACGGAGAACTTTTCCCCTAAGATCAGGAATAAGACAAGGATGTCCATTCTCACCACTTTTATACAACATAGTATTGGAAGTCCTAGCCACAGGGATCAGACAACAAAAAGAAACAAAAAGCATCCATATCAGTAAGGAAGAAGTCAAACTTTCACTATTTGCAGATAGCATAGTACTCTATATAGAAAACCTAGAAGACCCAACCAAAAAAAATCACTAGAGCTGATAAATGAATTTAGCAAAGTCGCAGGAAACAAAATCAATCTACAGAAATCTGTTGCATTTCTATACACTAATAATGAAGCAGAAAAAGAAATTAAGAAAACAATCCCATTTACGGTTGCACCAAAAATAATAAGATACCTAGGAATAAACCTAACCAAAGAGGTGAAAGACCTGTACTCTGAAAACTATAAAATACTCATGAAAGAAACTGAAGATGACACAAACAAATGGAAAGATATCCCATGCTCATGGATTGGAAGAACAAAGATTGTTAAAATGTCTATACTATCCAAAGCAATCTACACATTTAATGCAGTCCCTATCAAAACACCAACAGCATTTTTCACAGAACTACAACAAACAATCCTAAAATTTGTATGGAACCATGAAAGACCCCAAATAGCCAAAGCAATCTTGAAAAAGAAGCAAAGCTGGAGGTATCATTTTTTTTAGACTTCAAATTATATTACAAAGCTGCAGTAATCAAAACATCATGGTACTGGCACAAAAATAGGACAAAAGAAAACCCAGAAAGACTCTCACAACTATATGATCAATTAATCTTTGACAAAAGCCGGAAAGAATATCCAATGGGAAAAAGACAGTCTCTTCAACAAATTGTGTTGGGAAAATTGGACAGCAATATGCAGAAGAATGAAACTGGATCACTTTCTTACACCATACACAAAAATAAACTCAAAATGGATAAAAGACCTAAATGTGAGATCTGAAACCATAAAAATCCTAGAAGAGACACAGGCAGTAATTTCTCTGACATTGGCTAGAGCAACAACTTTTTTTTCTAAATAACTCCCCTGAGGCAAGAGAAACAAAAGCAAAAATAAACTATTGGAACTACATCAAAATAAAAAGCTTCTGCACAGCAAAGGAAACAACCAACAAAACTCAAAGGCAACCTACAGAATGGGGAGATGGTATTTGCAAATGACATATCCGATAAAAGCTTAGTATCCAAAATATTATAATGAGCTTATATAACTCAGCACCCAAAAAATAATCCAATTAAAAAATGGGCAGAAGACATGAACAGACTTTTTTCCAAAGAAGACATACAGAGGGCCAACAGATACATGAAAAGATGCTTATCATCAGTTTTTATCAGGGAAATGCAAATCAAAAGTACGATGAGATATCACCTCACACCTGTCAGAATGGCTGAAATCAACAACACGGGAAACAACAGGTGTTGGCAAGGATGCAGAAAAAGAAACCGTCTTGCACTGTTGGTGGGGATGCAAACTGGTGCAGCCACTGTGGAAAACAATATAGAGGTCCCCCAAAAAGGTAAAAATAGAACTATCCTATTGATATGGAAATGTTGGGGTTCAGAACAAATGGCCAAGAAAGAATTCTTGAGACATCTTCGGTGCAAAAAGGTGGTTTTACTGAAGCACAGGGACAGGACCCAGGGGCAGAAAGAGCTGCAGTGGAGTCATGAGGAGTGGCTGATTATATACGTTCAAGTTGGGAGGGGGCCAGGAATAGTACAAACCTCCAAGGTATTTTGGAAACAAGGTTTCCAGGACCTGGAAGGGGCTAGCTATTGTTAAGAAGAGGTCATTTATTAGTGTTAGGTAAAAAATCACTCATAGGGCCCTTCAAATGTGTATCAGTGGACTGTATGTTTGGAGGATGATTGCTAACATATATCTTGGGGGGTAGAGATAAAGGAAGTTTCCAAAAGAATTTCTTTATGTTTCAGATAGAGCCATAGAATCCTGGGGGGTCTGGCTAAGATCGCCTTTTGCCCTTAGCAAAGCTTCAACATTGAGGCAGCTGAGCTCCCAGAGGAAGGTCACTCTGCTTGTTTCAAGGATTTGTCAATGGGCTGTGAGCAGCAAGGAAATTTAATTTTTTTTTTCTTTTGGCTTTGTTTCCCACATCACTATGATCCAACAATTGCACCACTGGGTATTTACCCAAAGAATACGAAGACACTAATTCAAAGGGATACATGCATCCCTATGTTCATCGCAGCATTATTTACAATAGCTAAGATATAGAAACAAGCCAAGTGTTCATCAATTGATGAATGGAAAAAGAAGAAATGTATACACACACACACACACACACACTGAATATTATTCAGTCATAAAAAAGAAATCTTGCCATTTGCAACGAAACAGATGGAGATAGAGAATATAATGCTAAGTGAAATAAGTCAGACCGAGAATGACAAATACCATATGCTTTCACTCATATGTGGAATTTACAAAACTAAACAAATGAGCAAAGGGGAAGAAAAAGAGAGAGAGATAAACCAATAAACAGATTCTTAACTATAGAGAACAAACTGATGGTTACCGGGGGGGGGATGGGTGAATAAATAAAAACTTAAAAAAAAATCATGTTATCCCTCTGGTCCAAATTTAAACATATTAGTTTTTGATTCTTTCTCTCCTGGGCATAAGTATTTTCTTTTTACTTTTCTCATTTTACATCTTAAGAACATGGCTTGACTTTCTGCCTGCTTGGGACATGCAGGTTGTCAGTTCTTTTTTTGACTATCTTTGGGAGTAACTACAGATATTGAAAAAAAAAAAAAAGTATCTTTAACACCCTTTTTGAGGATGCCTCTTGGGTCCATGAAGTTGTTTAATACTGTCAGAAATATTTACTGTTTTTCCTAGCTAAAACCTGACAAGATATTTTAAGACTTAACGACTCTATAATCAGAAATTTGGCCAAATTGGAAGCTGATATTCAGAACCTGATATAAAAATTTTTAAGCACTCTCACCTCAGGTGAATGTGCCCAGAAGAAAAGAAGACATTCTCATAAGCAGATGCGTGTGTCAGTCCTTTGATAGCATTACACAGCAACCCAATTCTTTGAGGAATTAAAAACAGCTGTCTTTATTTTACAAGTCTAGTCTTACAAGACCAGAGGTGCGATTACAGAACCAATTCAAAGACACCAGTATTTTTTTTTACCAATTCCACAACCTCTCCTATTTATCTCAAAATGCATAAGTGTTATAAAAATCCTGGCCTTGAGGGAAGGAAAGTCATTCTAGAAAGTGCTTGCATTTTTTTCCTGTGCTATTGAAATGTAAATGTTCAGTGTTCTACCTGGTCTTTTCCAATGAACTTAGTCCATCACTTTAAAACACAAATTCCAGGGAGGTAATTTTTATCAAGAAAAAACAAGGGGGAAAGCCATTTAGAACTTGACTTGCCAAGGACAAATACAAATCTTGTCTTCTCCACAAATATTAAAAGAAACCGTTAGCCATGTAGGCCAATAACCTTAAATTCATCTATCAGAAAAACAAACTCATCCAACATTTAAAACCAGTAAATTCTGTACCTATTTCATGGCAGTGATTTTTAAAATAGAAGCTATAAGGTCTGCCTCTGTCTGTATGTTTATGTGTGTCTATATATGTGTTGTAAATGTGTTTCTACCTCTGGATGGTCTTGCTAAAATTAATTTGTAAGAGAGGACTATTTCATTGGCTTGAAGGCAAGCTCTTCTAAAGATTGGCATTCTTTAACTCAGGGATGGAAACTAACCCAAATGTTTTTCAAATTCATGTGATCTGAAAAAATATTTGAAATAAATCCTAAAGTTGATAGTTTAATTAAAACAAACATTTTTAGAGTTACCAACATTAAATATAAAATTTCTATTCTACTTGAGTTTAGTAGCCAAATAAATTTGTTATCTCTTACAAGATCTGTCAACAACAACAAAAATAGCTTAGGATAATGGCTGCGTAATGTTTAATAAAGTTTTTGTAAGTAATCTAAACAGAATAGTTAAGAACAAGTAGATTAAATAAAAGACACTTGGAAATGTTAATGCTACATTTGAAAATTTTAAGACACATGCTTCTAGAAGTTTTAAAATGTATTCATAAATCTGAAAATTTAAAAAATGCTGATATGATCATTCACAACCGCTTTTTAGTTTTCACTAGAAATCAAGGTTTCTAAGGGTTAAAGTTCTAAATAATGTATGTAATTAAAACTACTTAAAATAAGGGAAACCTCTCTGTATGGCAGGAAAGTAGGATAGGTTTTCAGAAAAAAAAAGAGGTATAGAAATTAAGATGCATTTTTTGTTGAGGGAGAAAAAAAGTAACTTTGTCCTGAATTGGGGCTAAAGAGAAAAAAATAAAGGACAAAATCAGAATATATAAAAAAATTATAAAAGGTTTATGAACAAGAAACCTTTAAAAAATTCATATGTGGTCAAGCTGGCTAAGATTAAATAAATTTATTTATTTTTTAAGACTTTATTTATTTGACAGAGAGAGAGAGTGCACACAAGTAGGCAGAGTGGCAGGCAGAAGAGGGAGAAGCAGGCTCCCTGCTGAATGGGGAGCCCAATGTGAGGCTCAATCCCAGGACCCTAAGATCATGACCTGAACTGAAGGCAGACATTTAACCAACTGAGCCACCCTGGCTCCCCTAAATGAATTTATTTTTAAAATAAGTTTTAATATCAAAATAAGCTGGTGCAAAGTTAAAATTTGGTTTTCTCTCTGTTAAAAGGTCTGGTTTTTTTTTTTTTTTTGGTCTGTTTTTGGTAAGATTATTGTATAAGATTCTTTACCTTTTGATTATTAAGTTTCATAATGATCTGTGATCCTATTTAGATAAGTGCTTTTAAACCCTTTTTTGGGTATTTTGACAAACTTCCAAAATCAAATTCTTTTAAAAATGCCTGTTTTCTCTAGAACATTCCAAAATATTTGTCAAACAAATTGGACATTTGATATGTAATTACATGGAAGCATTGCCATATAAGTAATACTAAGCCTTCTTTATATTATATTTGTAGGATTGTGGCACATGTAGTTAAAGTCTATTTTCTTTCAAAAACAGCCCCTTATTGCCAGACCTTTGCCATCCTAATGTCCTTGTGACATGGCAACAGTCTGCTTCTGAATCAGAAAAACTGATATGGACAAATAATGGCTGTAAATTCAATGAAACACCTGCAACTAGACTTCATTAAACAGCTACTTAGTATGGGTTATCAATATGTTCTTATTATTGTATATGCATTTTCTGGATGGGTTAAAGCCTTTCCTTGCTCCAAGTCTGATGCCCTTACAGGAAAAACAAAAAACTTAAATGTGCTTCCCACTTGAAGTGTATTTTCCACTATCTCCAGTGGTTAAGGCACCCACTTCACCAGACTAATCCTAGGAGCCTTAACAAAAGCTTTACCAACTTGAAATTCTATCAGTGTTACAGCCTTTTGCTGATTCCTTGTTGTCTCATGCTAGTATGATCAGCTACTCTAAGTCTCTAATGTTTTATGCTCAAGCCAGCCATCAATAGATTAAAGAAGGTTTTCTAGATCCTATTTTTTTCTTTTTTTTAAATAATGATTAGTTTTAATTCACATATAATATATTATTTGTTTCAAGGGTACAGGTCTGTGATTCATCAGTCTTATATAATACCCAGTGCTTATTACAACACATACCTTCCCCAAGGGCCATCACCCAGTTAGATTCTAATTTTAAAGGAGCCTGTTGGTCACCCGCTGGAGTGTGGTGGGTATTCTAAAATGTCATCAGAGGAAGACAGCCCGTGAGCCCCCATTGAAAGGGACCTTAACAAGTGCCCCTGACCACTGACCCTGCTCCAAAACTAAAAGATGCTAGAGATCTCTAAATCAAATCCACAGGAAGAGAAGTAGCTGACATGGAGGTAGACTGCTTCCACCCAAGTTGCTGGATTAAGACTTCATACTGTAACTGAACATAAAACCCCTTCTCCCTCTTTTCCTTTCTTTTCCTCTGGCATTGGCCTAGAAAGATAACACCCTCATCTATATTTCCCAGGCCATTGCTAAGGCAGGGAGTAACATCTTTGATTGCAGGCTAGGAGAAAATCTAAATGTGCCCCTAATTTTTCACAAGCAAAATAAGACATCTTTATTAGTTGATTCTCCTAAGTTTACATTGTTGAGTTAAAAAGGACCTCCCAGGAGGCTTTTGAGATTCAGGACTCACTCCTTTTGGCAGGTCCTTTTTTCCTTGGCTAGGGATAAATATAAATGAAGCTATAATCAAAAATGTCTCCTTAAAATTATTGCAGAATCTTCTAAAGCAATAGCAGCTCAACAAAGGTCCTTAAACTCTCTAGCCAAAGTTGTTCATGATAATATAATAGCTCTTGATTATCCTGTAGGTGAGTAAGGAGGTGTCTGTGTTTTGTCCAACACCACTTGCCATACCTAGATTAATGCTTTTGAGGAAGCTGAAACTCAAGTAAGGACAAGCTGCTTGGCTTTAAAAAGGTGACTCCTTTCATGGGGTTTTTCCTTGACTTATTTGATTTTGATAGTTGGGTCTTGGGGACCATGGTTCCAAAGTATACTCTAAATATTGAGAATCATCCTGCTTATAGTAATCATAATAATCTCCTTGGTGTATTATATTCTCTCACAAACTTTAAATGTATGTTTGCAACTACTAACCACCAAGCAACTATGACTGGAACATCTAAGGAACAACAACAAAAATTATCAACTTAAAAAATGTCAACTGGAAAATGTGACCTATGATTATCACAGAGGGTAAGTAAAAATGTCATGGCCTATGGCTGCCTCACCAAGGAGGAACAAAAGCTGTGAGAGACACTAATGTTTTAAAGTTTGATCACATCTGTCAGTTAAGCTGAGTCTGCTCAAAAGGGGGGTGGGGGTTGTTAGAAAGAAAACCACAGGCCCAAAATGGCATCACTTCGAAGAATTTCCCAAAGCACGGCTTGATACCTATTCTAATTGTTGCTTCAACCTCCCCCAGAAATGTAGTCTTAACCAGTCAGGAATATTTCAGTCAGTGCCAATCAATCTGCCAATTGGGTCCTCTTCCTCCCTCAAAAAAAGAGGTAATCTATATAATAAAACACCTTGCTTTTCCCCCCCCCGCAGAAAGTGGCCTCCCCTGAAATAATTCTTTTGCTAATATCCTTCTTGCCCCACCCTCCTTCTATAAAAGCCTTTCATTTTGTGCATCTCCTTGGACTGCCCCCCCAAACCATTTGCTGGATGGGATGTTACCCCATTTATTAATTGTTTAACAAAGCCAATTAGATCTTTAAAATGTGCACAGCTGAATCTTTGTCATTTAACAAATGGAAGAAAGAGGGTAAAAAGTAAGAAGCATAAGCAATCAAAAAAAAAAAACCCAAGATATTCAATAACTATCAGCACATAACAAGAACAGGCTTATGCTTTCAAAAAACTTTAACTCATTAAAGGTATAAATATATTGTGTTTACAAGCCTGACTGCTGGGCTTTTTACGTGTTGTTTTCTGGAGAATGAGATTATTGAATACATTAATTTTTTTTTTTTTTTTGAGAGAGAACAAGAGCACTCACAAGCGGGGGTGGGGGATAGGTGTGGGAGAGGCAGAGGGAAAGGGAGAGAGAGACTCTCAAGCAGCCTCCACGTCCAGAGCAGAGCCCAACAGGGGGAGGGGGGATTCAATCTCACGACCCCAAGACCATGTACTGAGCTGAAATCAAGAGTCGGAAGCTTAACCAACTGGGCCACTGAGGTGCCTTAGTACATTAATATTTTAATAAATTATTAACTGACTGTAAAAATTTTAAATAACTGTTTTACCTTAAATACAGTGGGGACAGCTCACACAATTACTATGAGGCACACTATCCTTAGCCACATCTTCCCTAGAAAACTTGGTCTTAGAGAGGTTTAGTAATTTACCCAGAGTTGAATTGGCAGAGGTAACTTCTGACTGTGCTCTTAACCACTATTCTGAAGTTCTCCAAGAGTTCTGACATTCAAATGTTTTCATTGAAATGTCTATAGATTTCAGGAACTGAGAAGTTAGATCTTCTATCATGTCCCTATGTCCAATCTATTCTTTAAGACTTAGTTAAGAGTCTATTCCTGGGGGCGCCTGGGTGGCTCAGTTGGTTAAGCATCTGCCTTTGGCTCAGGTCATAATCCCAGGGTCCTGGGATCCAACCCCGCATGGGGCTCCCTGCTCAGGTGGGAGTCGGCTTCTCCCTCTGCTACTTCCCCTTTCCCCCTACTCATGTTCTCTCTCTCTCTCTCTCTCTCTCGCTGTGTCTCTTTCTCAAATAAATAAATAAAATCTTAAAAAAAAAAGAGTCTATTCCTGGTAAATGAAATTCTTGTAATTTGACTGCTGAGACCTATCAAAGAATATTATTTATAAACATTATATGTTCTATGGGGCCATTGCATCTTTTATATTATAGAAGTTTACCCAGAAGGAAAAACAATATTAGTTAAAGCACAGGGGAGAATTGTCTCTGTCAAACTACTTTGGGGGCGCCTGGGTGGCTCAGTTGGTTAAGCGGCTGCCTTTGGCTCAGGTCATGATCCCAGGGTCCTGGGATCAAACCCCACATCGGGCTCCCTGCTTCTCCCTCTCCCTCTGCCTGCCGCTCTGCCTACTTGTGCTCTCTATCTCTCTGTCAAGTAAATAAATAAAATCTTTAAAAAAAAAACAAACAAAAAAAAACTACTCTGATGAATAAGTCATCCTGTGTAGAAAAATCCATCTCGAAGACGTGGCCAGGGGAACTAATGAGAGTCAAGGAACTAGTGGGGATGAAGCGACAGTGTAAAAGATAGGCCTACTCTTGTGATGGTTCCTGCTACGTTAAGTAAGCAAAATCCCTTAAGGACAAAGATAACTGATATTCAGTTTCCTATTTTCTGTTGAGTCCTGTGCTGCAAAATCATTTCACTGTCCCACCCTGCCCCTCACATATAGCCTGTTGTCCCAAAGTCTTCAATAAAGTTTACTACACAGTGGTCAGAATAGGAGGCTGTGGGATGAGAAAGGCACAGAATAGGTAGGAGACAGATTATTTTATGGAAAAAATTAGAGCCAGAATTGACAAGAAATGTAATCTCAGAATTATCAGGTATGTATTTTGCCTTTCCTGTACTAACTGTACCTTGTATTAAACAAATAGTTGGTGAGTACAAGTTTTTCTCTCTAATCTGGCTAAGAAAGGAAAAATAAAGTATCATCATTTTACAAGGAAACTCGGCAATGATTGGCAAAGACTGCAAACATGACATGAAGAGATAGAACCACATATTCTGTGTTCCTTATAAGGTATTCTTGCCCAACATCTGAATCGGATTCACATCTATTCTCAATCGGAAAATTTACAGCAATGTAGGGGCTGAAGAACATGTTCACATTAGATACAACTGGCAAAATTTCTGACTCTGGAGAATGATATAAAACAAATAACATAGCTACTTCAACAAAGTAAATCTCAAGGAAAACAGAAGTTTTGAGGATAGATTAAAGTAGATGAGAGAGCATCAGAAAATTGCAACTTAACAATGTTTTCTTCTTTTCTTTAAGAATGTTATTTTATTTAGGGGCACCTGGGTGTCTCAGTCATTAAGCGTCTGCCTTCAGCTCAGGTCATGATCCCAGGGTCCTGGGATCGAGCCCCGCATCGGGCTCCCTGCTCCGCGGGAAGCCTGCTTCTCCCTCTCCCACTCCCCCTGCTTGTGTTCCCTCTCTCGCTGTGTCTCTCTCTGTCAAATAAATAAAATCTTTAAAAAAATAAATAAATAAAAAATTAAAAAAAAAGAATGTTATTTTATTTTTATTTGTATCCTGATTTAAGCAAATATGAAACCACTGGGGAAGTTTGAATACTGAGTAGGTATTTAATTAAAGTTATTTTTTAAATATGAAAATATATGAGAGTTTTGCATTAAAAAGTGTCTTTAACTTTTAGAAATTAAGTAAACATTTGATTATTTAATCATCATAAAATAGGTATTTGTTTTGAAATTATCCAGGTTTGGGTGGGGAGAAATGGATGGAGTATAGAAAACAGCATCTATCAGTTGATGATCAGTTGTATATGTCATTTTTCATATCAAATGCAATAAAATGTATATATTCATTTCAATAATCTCTAACCCTGATATGTTTTTCAGAATATGACTTTGTGATCTAGATCTGTCAACTCCATGTATTAATAGATTTTTAAGCTTACTAAAATATTTGGCAGCTATTCCAAAGAGAATACTGCAAGAAACAGTTTAATCACTAGATATAATTTTATCCTTAACTTGTATATTTACCATTTTATAAACTTATCTCTAAAAACCTTGAGTATTATCTAGAAATATCTCTTAAAAAATTTCAATTTCAACTCCAATTTAGAACTGTGCTTAATTATGCTTTGAATGTTAAATAACATTAAGGTTTTGTATTTATGGATATTAAGGACTTGTTTTCAAAACATAATCCCTATCAGAAAATACAAAATTCATCTTCTGTTAATTTTTTACCATAAAAAAAATACCAATGTAACAAATGTTGAACACCTTTGAAAAAACATTTTGTTCCCAAGTTTTCATTATAATGTATCAAGCCAGAATATATTAGGGTAATAAAATACATGAGGAAAAAAATGCCTAGATTATGGCATATGCTTGCATGTTTAGGAAGAGAACTTGTGTGCAAAGTTCAATAGAGTATATAGATTCAGTAAGAGAATACCTTTTTTTTTTCTCTTATAGGCCCTACCTCCGGAGGATCTGTGGTTTCTTTTTTCAAGTGAGATTGTCTTAAGAACAATGAAACAGAGTAAGTTTAGTATCTTACTTCTGCATATAACCCATGGACAACCCAAATGGTTGTCAAAAACATTACACTGGAGGGGCCCTCCATTGCTAAGTAAAGGTATAGACTTAGAAATGGCTGTGACCTCTTCCACCCTAAAACACAAACTCAAGTTCTTTCTAAATTAACCTGTTATGTCAAACAGCTGATATATAACTGATTACCAACTGGGAAGTGCAATTTTTGGAATGTGAAAGTGAGGGGAAAGGGAAGCAAGCAAAGGAGAGATGCAAAGCAAGGACAGCATGAGGAGAGAGTCCTGGCTAACTGCTCAGCTTGCACGAAGGCAAGGGCATGAGCAGCACCCGAAGTGCGGTCGCATCCCCAGCAGGTGGGTGGCGGCCTCCCTGACTCTCAGTACTCTGTCTTCTGTTGGTTATGGAAGGGGATAATTCCCTGTATTAAAACTTTCATATTTGGAAAACAGTAGAGTCTGTTTCCCTTGGTCAAACTATGATTCAAAAGGCAACTCAAATTTCATTAACTTTGCTTAAATTACATCTGTTTTGTTTCACACTGTTACATAACTTCTGGTTAGCATACTTTTCTTTATGAATACAACTATACATATGCTAATGCATTTTATGTTTTAGTCACGTTATACTTAGATATGTTAAGAAACAAGACAACAGACCCAAAATGAAGTCACTTAGGTGAAGTTCCACGTCACCAAACCAAGACTTTAAATTAGAGTTTCAGTTCTCCTAGACATGGAATCTTACACTGGCCATCATGAATCCCTTGAGCAGCACTAGTTAGGTTAACTGCCTCCTAGACCCCTGCTATTCCCTAAAGGAAAGTAACTTTACCACACACAACCTGCTTTTTGGCTTAAGTATAATTTCTTGTTCCCACTCCGTAATTCCTGTAAGTCTTTTATTTTGTACAGTGAATCGAGCTCCTTTCTAGTTCGGATGCTGCCTGATTCAAGTCAATTTTTGCCCAAATAAACTCTTACATTTTTTAATATGCCTTGGTTTATCTCTTAGCAGTTCTGTTGCCAGAAGCTGGAACCAAAGGAGACCTCTGAAAGCCCCCGGACAAGTAAGTAAGCAGGCAAATGGACCGAATGTGCCTTTTGTGCCTATTGAGCTCACTATATTCTTGCCATGTTTGGAGGTCATGGGAAGTCCCTTGGCTTCCCATGAAAGCTATGCTTTCAGACTTTGAGCATTTCTTTTTCTGGAATGGACCTAGAAACTAACTGGAATCGAAATGGGTCTGAGTTAAGCTGGACTTGGTCCAGTGTGAGGCCTCAGGTGAATAAAACCTTATTTTAAGGCTGAACAAGCAGGTCAATCTTACCAAAGATAATCTTGAATTTTAGTGACTACAGTAGTCACTTATCCATTTAGGATAAGTGACTTATCCATTTAGTAGGTGCCCCACAGGAAAAGGAGTCTCAGGCAAGCATTCACCATAAAGAATAGAGGGAAAATTATATTTCCTCTCTTAGTTTCAGGTGACCAGGATGAGACCTGCTAGGATACCTCACTCCAGTGACTGCAGACAAGATCCTGGAAAAAGTGGCAGAAGTCAGCAAAGGGTGAGACTTCTCACCAAAGTCATTTCTCCCAGATCTCTGTCTGTAGGAAGGTAAAATTCCACATTGTCCCTTTCTTTCCAAATTCAGATTGGAAGGGAAAAAAAAAATTAAGAATGAGGTCTTTGAATTGTGACTCATGAATTTGCTTTCAGATATCTGTGCTTTGTTGATCTTCTCTCTCCCAGGTTTAACTTTTGCCTTCTTGTTTGTCTTATTTTATGTACTGAGAACTTGGTTTGGCAACCTTTAGGTTGGGGGGTCCAAAAATATGGCTGGACAGAAATGCATGTCGTACCCCATTTGTGGCTATGGTCCCATTGACTCTTGTCAGCTCTTGGGGAAATTATCTTTCGTCTTTTTTTTTTTTTTGGCTGTCTTTAGGAGTGGCTCTTGTTCTTAGGAGGGTAGTGTCTTTTGCACCTTCTTTGGGGACACCCCTTTGTCCATGGGGTTATGCAGTACTGCTGGGAATAGATAATGTCTGTCCCAGCTGAAACCTGACAAGATACTCAAAAGGATTTTTTTTAAGCTCTATGCTTAGAAGTTGGACAAATTAGAAGCTGATATTCATAGCCTGATTACAACTTTTTTTTTAGGCCTTCTCCCCTAAGCTAAAATGAAACTATGTACCCAGAGGAAAACATTCTGAAACCTTTGTGGAAGGATTTATTAAAACATTCCAAGACACACAACTCTAAATCTAGAACATAGGGATCTTTTGATTTAGGTCTTAGTTGAAGATCTTCCTGATATAAAGAAGAAAACGGAGGATAATATAGTTGAATGGGTGGGTCAATCTCTTAATATCATTTTAGGAGTTGCAAACCAGTTCTTTGAGGAATTAAAAACAACTGTAGTTGTCTTACACATTCAGTCTTTACAAGAACAAAAATGAGGCTCTAGAAACAATTTAAACCGACCTATCGTTTTTTACCAATTCCCAAACCTCCCCTATTCATCTCAAAAGGTTTGCAGATATTATAAAACATCTGAACTTAGGGAACAAAAGTCCTTGTTGGCGGAAATTGCGTTCTTTTTCTGTGCCTTTTGAGATGTAATTATTCTACTTGTTCTTCTTTAAGAACCAAGATAATTCTTATCAGAAGAAAAAAATAAAGAAAAAGGTTATTTCAAAAATTAGGCTTATAATAAATCTTAAAAGTCTCTCAAATATTAGTAAAAAGCTTTAGACATCTGAGCAGGTAACCTTAACTTATTCTATCTGCCAGAAACACAATTTGGATTCAAACTGTTGTTTTATAAACCAGTGAGTTCTGCATTATCTTACCCGTCTCATGGCTAACATTTTAAAACAAAAGCTGTAAGATCTTTGCATTTATATATGTGTTTATGTATGTCTACATATGTATGTTATAAATGTGTAATTTTTTCTATCTTCAAATGATATTGCCAAAATTAATTTGTAAACAGCTCTATTTAATTGGCCTAAAGACAACCATTTATATAAATTAAGTATGCTCTCAGAAATATAGAAACTAATCCGAATGTTTTTCCAGGTCACAGGAACTAGGATAATGTTTAGTAAATAGAAACTAGTTAAACTTTGTTAGTTTAATTAAAACAGGCATGTCTTTAGGGTTATCAGAATTAAATATAATACTTTTATTCTACCTAGGTTTACTAAAGTCAAATAAGTGCACATTGTCTCTGTTATAGAATTTGTTAGCAAGAAAGATAACATAAAATGAAGGTTAGTTGCTTAATGTCTCAAAAAATTTTCATGACTAATCTAAACATATTTGTTAAGAACAAGTAAATTAAATTATTGTAAGTAAAATTTTACAAATGGAATTTTCAACAATAACTATGCTTTATCATATGTCAACTTGAAAAAAGTTTTTAAGATCTTTTTGGTAATTTGAAACCTCAAAGTTATACTGAGACAAATTAAAATGCATATTCATTGACTATCTACATAGTTTCCAAATAAGATAAAATACTAAAACATTAATTACTGATCACAGGTTTATCCACTTTTGGCCTCCTTTTACAGAGGAACTAAAGGTAACTGGGACTATTAATAAACATACTACACCGGAAAATTTACTATGAGAAAGAATATGCTTCTAGAAATTATTAAATATATTTATGAATTTGCCAGTCCACAGAATGCTGGTGTAACAATCCACAACTGCTTTGACTTCTTAAGTTTTCACTAGGAATGAAGAATTCTAAGAGTTAAGAATTCTAATCAATATATTTTCTTAAAACTACTTAGAAATAATAAAGGTGAAAGGAAACCACTGTATATGAAAATTTGATAAGGAAAGTAAAATGATTGTTTCAGAATGAGAAAGAGGAAAAAGCATAAGACAAAATTGACTGGATATGCAAGTCGTAGAAGGTTTGTAGAAAGGGAATCTTGGAAAAGGAATTTTCTGTGTGATCAAGCCAGCTAAATATAGAATGGATTTTTTTTAAATGAGTTTTAATGTCAAAAATGCACTGGTACAGGAGGGGAAGGAGCAAGATGGTGGAGGAGTAGGAGACCTAAATTTCGTCTGGTCCCAGGAATTCAGCTTGATAGGTACAAAACCATTCTGAACACCTACGAACTCAACAGGAGATCGAAGAAAAAAAGAGCAGCAACTCTCTGAACAGAAAATTGACCATTTTGTGGAAGGTAGGATGTGTGGAGAAGTGAATCCGAGGTGATATTCGGGAAGATAGACGGCAGGGGGAGGAAGCCTCTGTCAGCCACTACTGGCAAGTGATAGAGCCACGGAGCACAAAATCGGAACTTATAGAAGTCTGCTCCACTGAGGGACCTCGCTCCAGTGGCTAAGCGCGGGGTGGAACCCTCTCTGGGACAGAGTGGTCTCAGGACCCTTGGGGTCACAGAAAGACTGGGGGTGCCTGAGCAGCAGAGCTCCCAGGTATCAGAGCAGGGAAGCCGGTTGCAGAGACAGAGCCAAGGAGTGGGCTCTGAGCTTGGGGTTGCCGTAAACCGTGATCCATGGCAAAGTCGGGCCACTGCTCCTCCAGCAGGGACCCAACGAGCCACAGATCAGGGTGACTCCCCTTCCTTGCCCGGGAGGAGCGGCGCAGGAGTGCACCGCAGGGATCTGCTGGGTTTGGAGACTCCACACGGGGTCGGGTGCCAGAGACAGAAATGCTCAGTCACAGGCCGGTTGAGCATGGAGTGCGGCCAGAGACTGGGGAGATGGGAGTGATTGACTGCTTTTCTCTGGGGGCTCACTGAGGAGTGGGCCCCGAGTTCTTGGCTCCTCCAGGGCGGAGATTGGGAGGCTGCCATTTTCACTCTCATCCTCCAAAGCTGTACGGAAAGCTTGCACAGAACAAAAGCTACGGAGATGTGGTGCCTGGTTGGCTTAGTCGTTAAGGGTCTGCCTTCAGCTCAGGTCATGTTCCCAGGGTCCTGGGATGGAGCCCCACATCAGGCTCCCTGCTCTGCGGTAAGCCTGCTACTCCCTCTCCACTCGCCCTGCTTGTGTTCCCTCTCTTGCTGTGTCTCTCTGTCAAATAAATGAAATCTTTAAAAAAAAAAAAAAAAGCTACGGAGAGCAAACCTGAGCAGATAACTTAGCCCGACCCCACAAGGGCGGGGCAATTCCGCCTCCATCAAAGACATCTGAGAACCACTGTGACAGGCCCCTCCCCCAGAAGATCAGCAAGAACAGTCAGCCAAGACCAAGTTTACCAATCAATGAGAATGGTAGAACTCCAGCACTAGGGGAATACAGTACACAGAATTCATGGCTTTTTTTCCCATGATTCTTTAGTCTTTCAAAGTTAATTTTTTTAATTTTCCTTTTTTTTAAAATTTTTCCTTTTCCTTTTTTCAACCAACATCTTATCAATCCCTTTTATGAATAATTTTCATCTTTACAGTCATATTCCATCTCTTCATCTTATTTACCCTTATTTTTGTACATATATAAGTTTTTCTTTCTTTAAAATTTTGGGAGGCACTTTATTTTAACAGACCAAAATATGCCCAAAATCTAGTGTGTGACACTATTCTATGCACCAGACTGATCATATTTGATCATATTCTTTTTTTTTTAAATCTTTTTCTTTTTTTTCTTTCCCTTTCTTTTCCCCCGGTTTCAGGTCTCTTCTGACTTGTTTTGTGTATATTTTTCTAGGGTCATTGTTACCCTGTTAGCATTTTGTTCTCTCATTCATCTATTCTCCTCTGGACAAAATGACAAGATGGAAAAAAACACCTCAAAAAAAAAAAGAACAAGAGGCAGTACTGACGGCCAAGGACCTAATCAATACGGACATTAGTAAGGTGTCGGAACTAGAGTTCAGAATGACGATTATAAAGATACTAGCTGGGCTTGAAAAAAACAGAGAAGATAGAGAAACCCTTTCTGGAGAAATAAAAGAAATAAACTCTAACCAAGTCAAAATCAAAAAGGCTATTAATGAGGTGCAACCAAAAATGGAGCCTCTAACTGCTAGGATAAATGAGGCAGAAGAGAGAATTAGTGATATAGAAGACCAAATGATGGAGAATAAAGAAGCTGAGAATAAGAGATATAAACAACTATTGGATCATGAGGGCAGAATTTGAGAAATAAGTGATACCATAAGATGAAACAATATTACAATAATTGGGATCCCAGAAGAAGAAGAAAGAGAAAGAGGGGCAGAAGGTATACTGGAGCAAATTATAGCAGAGAACTTCCCTAATTTGGGGAAGGAAACAGGCATCAAAATCCATGAGGCACAGAGAACACCCCTCAAAATCAATAAAAATAGGTCAGCACCCCAACATCTAATAGTAAAACTTACGAGTCTCAGAGACAAAGAGAAAATGCTGAAAGCAGCTCGAGACAAGAGGTCTGTAACCTACAATGGTAGAAACATTAGATTGCAACAGACCTATCCACAGAGACCTGGCAGGCCAGACAGGACTGCCATGATATATTCAGAGCACCTAATGAGAAATATATGCAGCCAAGAATACTGTATCCAGCTAGGTTGTCACTGAAAATAGAAGGAGAGATAAAAAGCTTCCAAGACAAACAAAAACTAAAGGAATTTGCAAACACCAAACCAGCTCTACAAGAAATACTGAAAGGGGTCCCCTAAGCAAAGAGAAAGCCTAAAAGTAACATAGACCAGAAAGGAACAGAGACAATATACAGTAAGAGTCACCTTACAGGCAATACAATGGCACTAAATACACATCTTTCAATAGTTACCCTGAATGTAAATGAGCTAAATGCTCCCATCAAAAGACACAGGCTATCAGATTGGATAAAAAAAACAAGACCCATTGATATGCTCTCTGCAAGAGAGTCATTTTAGACTGAAAGACACCTCCAGATTAAAGTGAGGGGGGTGGAAAACAATTTACCATGCTAATGGACACCAAAAGAAAGCTGGGGTGGCAATCCTTATATCAGATAAATTAGATTTTAAACCAAAGACTATAATAAGAGATGAGGAAGGGCACTATATCGTACTTAAAGGGTCTATCCAACAAGAAGATCTAACAATTGTAAATATCTATGCCCCTAACATGGGTGCAGCCAATTATATAAGCCAATTAATAACAAAAGCAAAGAAACACATTGACTACAATACAATAATAGTGGGGGACTTTAAAACCCCCCTTCACTGAAATGGACAGATCGTCTAAGCAAAAGATCAACAAGGAAATAAAGACTTTAAATGACACACTGGACCAAATGGACTTCACAGATATATTCGGAACATTCCATCCCAAAGCAACAGAATATACATTCTTCTCTAGTGCCCATGGAACATTCTCCAGAATAGATCACATCCTAGGTTACAAATCAGGTCTCAACTGTTACCAAAAGTTTGGGATCATTCCCTGCATATTTTCAGTGCTTTGAAATTAGAACTCAATCACAAGAGGAAAGTCGGAAAGAACTCAAATACATGGAGGCTAAAGAGCATCCTACTAAAGAATGAATAGGTCCACCAGGAAATTAAAGAAGAATTTAAAAAATTCATGGAAACAGGTGAAAATGAAAACACAACTGTTCAAAATCTTTGGGATGCAGCAAAGGCGGTCCTAAGATGAAAGTATATAGCAATACAAGTCTTTCTCAAGAAACAAGAAAGATCTCAAATATACAACCTAACCCTACACCTAAAGGAGCTGGAGAGAGAACAGCAAATAAAGCCTAAACCCAGCAGGAGAAGAGAAATAATAAAGATCAGAGCAGAAATCAATGAAATAGAAACCAAAAGAACAGTAGAACAGATCAACGAAACTAGGAGCTGGTTCTTTGAAATAATTAACAGATTGATAAACCCCTGGCCAGACTTACCAAAAAGAAAAGAGAAATGACCCAAATAAACAAAATCATGAATGAAAGAGGAGAGATCACAACCAACACCAAAGAAATACAAACAATTATAAGAACA
>NC_138370.1:112364898-112412900 GCF_054177405.1 Leptonychotes weddellii | reverse complement strand
GGTATGTGCTATGGTGAGTGCTGTGAATTGTTTAAGACTGTTGAATCACAGACCTGTATCTCTGAAACAAATAATACATTATATGTTAAGAAAAAAAGAAGATAGTAGGAAGAGAAAAATGACGGGGAGGAGATTGCAGGTGGAGATGAACCATGAGAGACTATGGACTCTGAGAAATAAACTGAGGATTCTAGAGGGAGGGGGTGGGGGGATGGGTTAGCCTGGTGATGGGTATTAAAGAGGGCATGTATTGAATGGAGCACTGGGTGTTATATGCAAACAATGAATCATGGAACACTACATCAAAAACTAATGATGTAATGTATGGTGATTAACATAACTTAATAAAATTAGAAAAATAAATAAAAATAATAATAAAAAAATGCACTGGTACAAAATTGGAAATTAGTTTTCTCTGTTAAAAGTACAAATTTTCTTAGATTATTGGTCTGTTCTTAAGAAGAAATTTTAAACAAAGATTTCTCTTTATTTTTTAAGTAATCTGCCTGGTCAGCAAAGATTTTGTGGCTTACCAAAATAACTTACCATGCTTCACATTGTCCTTTAGGTCTTTGATTACTTAATAAGACCCAATCTTCTCACTATTCAGAGAGCTAAGTTTTGTTCCTAAGTATGTAGCCTTTTGCATTTGCCTTTAACATCATCTTTTGTTACTTTTGTTAAATAGATAATTATTATTTCATAATGATCTGTGATCCTAATTAATCAGATGCTCAAACCTTTTGACATTTTCTTAAAATCGGATTCTAACTTCAAACTCATTTTGAGATTTCCTAGAGGAACCCTGGAAAATCTGAACGGATTTGTCTCTCAGATTGTAAAAGAGAGATATGAAACCAATTAGGTTTATTTGGTATGTTAAATTATGTGTTAAGCATTGTTAAATAGTCATGATAAACCTTCTTAAGTTATATTTTTGGACACAGATATGTGTTTGTGTGTACACACACACACACACCCCTATGTCTACACACACATATACATATACACACCCCTATGTTTACATATATATATGTATGTATATATATATATAAATAAATGCATGTTATTAGTATAAGTGTTCTCAAATTTTTACAAAATTCATAAAAATATGATATGTTCTGGTATAATGTTATCAGTCATAATTCAAGTTATTATCTTAAAATGTATGTCACAGAAATAACCAAATTTCCTCATCAATTCCATTATAATGCACTCTCCTCAGATCTTTAACCATGGGCATTTAAAGTGTTTTGTCATTTATAGATCACTTTGTTACTCTAATGCTTTTGAAAAAGTGAGATTCATGGAAAGGACCCTACCAAGTACTCTGGACCAGTGACACTGCAGCCAATTCCAAGGTATTAAAATTCAGGTGCATACTTCACACCTGAAGGCAGCTCCACCTGACATCTGTCCTGTGCAAATGCTGAAGACCTCAAAATCAAATTGGCCAGGAAAAGAAGACACTGACATTGAGGCAGACTGCTTCTTCCTAACATGTCAAATCAAAAACATTTCTTTCTAGTTCTTTCTTCTCTGACTACATGAATATCTTTATGATTCTTTTGTCTATCCTTTCCTTCTTCTGGCCTGGAAAGATAATGCCACTATTCATGTATCTTAGGCCGTTGCAAAGGAGGGTAATCCAACCTCCAAGCGACTGTAGGATTTGCCACAGTGCTGGTGGATCCAGTAGTTCTGTCCATCACAAATTTCTCCCTGATTTTCCAATGCCTCAGTTTCTCTGGAACAAACTCAGCCTTATCTCTATGATGCCAAACTCCCTAACCCTAGAGGTCCATTTCCCTATCTCTAGTTAACAATCCCAAACCCGGGAAACTTTGCATCCAGGCTCTATGCAATGAAAGGGAGACAAGGCAAGGGTAAACAAAATAAAACCACTTGTGTGGTCTAGAGGCCCTTACTTACATTTTACCAGCCTCCATGGCTGTTGCCTTTCCAGTCCTGAGCCACAGACTCAAACAGGAATTATCAGTAGACATTCATGATTTAAGATTCACTTCCTTTGGCAGATCCCTACTCCCCAGACTAGAAGTGCAAATGAGGCTATGATTAGGAACCTCTCCTTAATTCTTGAAGATGTTGCAGAATCTTCTGCTAAAGAAATACCCGCCTAACAAAAGTCCTCAGATTCTCTGGCCAAAGTTGTTCATGATAATAGGAGAGCCCTTAATTAGCTCTTAGCTAAGCAAGGAGATGTCTGTGCTGTGGTCAACAGCACTTGCTGCGCTTAGATTAACATTTCTGGGGAAGTTGATACCAAGCTACATAAGATCACTGAACAAGCCAGTTGGCTTAAGAAAGTGACCTCTTCAAAGGGGTCTTTCTTTGGCTTATTTGAGTCTGACTGGTTTGGGTCTCGTGGTCCATGGCTTTAAAGTGCACTCCACACATTGGGAATGATCCTGCCCATAATAATCATAGTAGTCTCTCCAGTGCACTGTATTCTCTCAAATGATTTAAATGCATATTCACAGCTGCTAACCACCAGGCAAATGACCTCCCTAAGAATAGGAAGAACATCATAAAAGGAGCAAAGAGAATGACCAACTTAAAAAATGTGAACCTGACATCGTGACCTGTGAATACTATGAAGAGATTCAATAAAAACCATTAGAGCTCCAGAGTGATAACTGGGAGTAGTGCTAACGCCTTCAATTTTTTATCAAGTCTCTTAATTAGGCTGTGATCCTGATCAAAAGGGAGAAATTGTTTAAAAAAAAAAAAAAGCAAAACAACAAGACAGGCCCAAACTGGAGTCATTTAGGCTAAGCCCCACATAATCAAACAAAGACTTCACTCAATTACAGTTTCAGCTCTCACAGAGATGGAATCTTCAAGTCTGTCAGGAATCTCCAGATCAGTACTAGTTAGGTTAACTGCCTGATAGATGCCCCACGATCCCCTAAAGGAAAGTAACCTTGCCATAACCAACCTGCTTTTTTGCGTAAGTATAACTTACTCGTTCCCACTCCCTTCTGCCTAAAAGTCTGATTTTTGTACACCATCTCGAGCTCCTTTCTATCTGCTAGGCTGGATGATTCTGGATTTGAATCAAATTTTTGCTCAAATAAACTCTTAAAAATTTTAATATGCCTCAGTTTATCTTTTAACAAATGTAAATTAATCATTTATATAACAAAATTATTTTTGTTCAGTTGCATGACTTTTAATTTTATTGTATATTTATTCTAATGCACAATGGAGATGAAAATTACTTCCCCAAGCCACCCTCTTAAGCAAGACTTACAATCACTAGGGGTCCTTGTTAAAAATGTAGGTTTCTAGGGCCCTGTGAATATTTTATATGTTCCTAGGGAATTTTTTTTAAGATTTTATTTTATTTATTTGACAGAGAGAAGGAACACAAGCAGGGGGAGTGAGAGAGGGAGAAGCAGGCTCCCCACTGATCAGGGAGCTCATTGCAGGGCTCGATCCCTGAACCCTGGGATCATGACCTGAGCAGAAGGCAGAGCTTAATGACCGCACCGCCCAGGCACCCCAACTTCCTAGGAAATTATTACTCAACATCATCAACTGTTTGTAAACTCTGTGGCATCATTTGGTTTAGAGTATAGCAATGTACTTGTTATCAGTGTGAATACATCTTTTTTGAAAATCTTTCATTTTGAAATCTATAAAAAAAACTGTTGGCAAAGGTACAGGGTGTTCTAAAGACTCTGAGAAGCAATACATGGTGATATTTATAATAACATGGCTTCATCCACTACCAGGCATCTATGCCTTAAACATTTTCCCCACTGTTTTTACACTGAAGGATATTTTGGGTGGAAATATTTTGCTGCACTGTCAAACAATGTTAATCAACCCCAAATAACTCAACAGATCAAACCCTCGGGATAGAGGAGATAGTAACCCTAGCGATTAAGAAACTAAACAAAGAACTCCAATTTAAGAGGGAAAAAAGGTTGAACTTAGCACTCATCTTAAAGAATCCAATGTTTCTGATATGGAATCAAGCTTAGAACTCCTGTTCTAGTGAAAATAACATAGACTTTTAAAATAATGTGTATATCACATACTCCCAATTTTAAAAAAGGGAGTAAATGATATGTGTGTAGACAGTGTTAAGTACCATTTGTTTTATTGAAAAACTAAGAAATGAAGTAGGCAGGTGTGAGAGTCTTGTTTAAAATAAGGCCAAAATATATTCAATATATTCAAATTTTTGCTGTCAATTCTTAGTGTTCTAATAATGTCATTTGAAATGGAGAGCAAAGGGCATCTGATTGAAAATCAGATTCATTTCAATTCTTTTTTTTTTTAACCAGCTAAGCAAGTTTATAAAGAAAATAAATTGAATAATAATTTAAAAAATTGGACAATGTTATTTAACCTTCAAAACTAAAACAATACATGTACTTCAGAAATACTAATATCCTAAGTCTTAATGTTATGAATAGGGAATTCAAAAATAATGCAATGATCACATTTATTGTTTACAGACTATAAAGACTGTTTCAATGCATTCTAGTAATTAAGTGCTATGACATGAGAAACCATGAAAATTAACATATTCTGGTATAACCAACACCCAAAGAATAATAAATATTGTTAAAGAGACACTTAATGAACTCTTACCTCTTTTTCCAATTACATATGCTTAAATTAAAATACAATTTTTATTTATTTTAGGGTAAAGTACAGTTATGGTTTAGATCTAGGGAAGAATTAAAGTGACCAACAGAATTGGTCTATTCAATCTCTACCTTTAGGAATGAATCAAATATGGCAGGACCAGCATTAATGGCCTTGTGGTTGAAGCCTATTGGACTAATCTGTTCCTTTCATGGCAAAGGGGCAGAGTTGCAACACTGCAAAGTGAGACAGATGTAAAAGAGAATGGGTAAGTGGAAGTGCAAGGCATCAGCAGGAATTAAAAGATGATAGGCCTGGTACAGACAGAGACAAGTCTATAACTACAATATTTTGAATTTTTTGCACTGCTATTTCAATGTAGCAGTAGTTTAGATTTTGTTGGCCTAACTTTTCAATAAGATAGAAAATTTTAAGTTTTGATACTATAGTATCCTGTTGTGTTTTAGATGTCCTAGTCTATAATTTTTCTATCAACATTTACTACTCACTTGTGTAAGACATGCTTTAGGATATGGGAAAACACACACATACGACACACATTATACTAGACCACTGATTACCTCTGGGGCTACCTCCTGAGACCATCTTAATTCTCTTAACTAAAAAGTGCAACTACAGCACACGATTTTCATCATAAATTGCATATGCTACAATAAACAAAACCTAGCAAAACAAGGCTGAGTGAAGATATAGCTCCTGGTCATTTGCTAGGCTTTCTTACTGGTAAAGAAGCCTATGCTCTTCATGTGTTATACACCAACTCAGATTGTGTCTCAGCAAATTTACAGATTACTATGTCATCAACCATCTGGATCACTTGGGAATAGTCAAATTGATGAACACCATAAGTCTATAGTAAAAACATTACACTACTATACATAGTTCATACCTACAGGGGAATCTTTTCAAATTAAAAATGCAAATCTATTTTAATTCAATGGTACTTTTAGAGAAACCAGTCTTCCACAGAAATATGTATTTAGAAGCTATTTATACCCTATTTTGGATAATTAATTAACATACTACTTATTTTCTTGCCATTTGCCCTTCTATTTCTAAAGAATCCCCCTCGGAGAGAAAGATAAAGGGAACAGATACAATTAAAATTAATTTGTTTTTAAAAGGTTTAAAATGAAGGAGAGGTAAATACATTAAATCTATTTGGAGGTTATTTTTTGGATGTTATTTATCTGTTATCCCTGAACCCAGTTTTAAATACATTCAACCATAAATTACAAAATAACTGGTCTATAAATCAGGAATCAGTATGAAATCATTTTTTAGAAGAAATTTCCATTACATAGCCAAGTGGTAGTATTCTATCTTAAAACATTATTCTTCTTGTAAGCATTAACTAGCAGCTCAGTGACTGCCATATTTATGATAGTGCCATGTAATTAGCTGACTCACCTAATAAGACTTCACAACAGAGCATCCTTGCCAGCCTTTTTCCCTGCTACTTGGTTATAGACCTAGTTCTAAACACTAATATACAATGGGAAGTCTGGGAATAAACTATCTTCTGTTTTCCTGTCTAAAAATGAATCTTCCTCTTCCATTAATGAAAAATACTACTATACATACTATATATATGTATATATAAATATATGTATATATATAACTAGTATATATATAAATATATATAACTAGTGTATATATATATATATATATATACTATATATAAGTAAATATATATTTAAATTTGCTTATTATTTTAAGTTTGCATAGATAGGATTTTTGCAGATCTGTCCCTGGGGTAGTGACTGAATGAGACATCAAAGTAAAAGTGGGTCAACCTGAAAAAAAGATCTACCCTTGTGTTGAGCTCAGAAGCAGCCAGTCATTTCATCTTTGCAAATGCATTGATATATGGAAGCAAGTCTTAAAACTAGGACCTGGGTACAGAATCAATGAGGGGTAAGTGTTAGAAAGAGATCAGGAGTCTGCTTCTATAATTTAGGTGTCTTAGGAATGCCAAAAGGCTCCCAGAAAGAGGAAATCTGCCATCAAAATCCTAGTGATCCAAGGCCCAGGTGTTTGCTTTCAAAACTAGGTGGGAAACTGGTATTAGTATCTGACTGGGAGAAAATATGTCAGGCAAAATAAACTGCTTGTACATCAGAGGGTGGCTAGGACTTAATAAGGCTCTGAAGCAGAGAGTGAAGACAGTAGCTTCAAGATCAGTGGACATGAAATCTAGGAGGAGAATCTTAAAGAGCAAGATGAAGATGTGTCTTCTTTGTCTAAGAAAGTAAGATAAGGAAAAGGCTCTAAGAAAGCCAGAGCAGGAACGCAGTACATGTAGTCAGATGCATGGTGATACCTGAGGGTCCAGGAGTCTCCTTACTACTGGGAACAGATGTCAATCACATGTGAAAGGCTTTGAAGATCTGGAAGAAAAACTCTTCAAGTGAATCTCAGCTTTCAAGTTGGAATATCTTTGTTTAGCATCTCTGACAGACAGAAGGGGCTCAGGAATGATGCCCCGCAGGCCACAGTAGGCACTTTCTGTAGGTTTTGCAATTATTCTACCCTGAAAATTCTTTCATTGTTAAGCTTTGTCACAATTGTGATTGTTACTTTCTTTTGGTTACGTGGAAAGAGTTTTCTCTGAAAACCTCTATCCATGTCTCAACAGATCTAAGATAAAAGGAAATCTACTTAAAAGATTATCAAGAAAGGTAATAGCCTGGGTGTATCCTTAGGAGGTGACTCAAATAAAATATTAAAATGATTAATTTTCCATCCTACAACTAAGGTTTATTCGGGGCTTATCTCTATTTGGTACTGTTCCAGGAGTTTCACAAGCATTATTTGATCTTAAAAAACAACCCTATGAGAAAGTTTCTACTATTACCTCTCTTTTACCAATGAATGAACAGAGATAGGCAGTCTGGTTCCAAAGGCACTCAGTTATTATGTCTATGTCTTACATAGACAGAATGTATTTTTTATCATATGTTTATTAAATCTGCAAACACAAGCTAATTAATTTTTTCTTAAAGAAAAAGATAGCTTATTATGAATTGAATGCATAGCATTTTTCTGGTTTAAACCTTTTCATTACTGTCTTCTAACAAAATAAAGATGATAAAACTGTCAGAAATAAATTGTTCATTTCCCTCCACATATGTGGCACAGAAACTACAGTTTTTTAGAATGCTTTGCGATATCATCACTTGAGCTTTTTCTTCAATCCTTTTTTTTTTTTTTAGATTTATTTTAGAGAGAGAAAGAGAGTGTGAGCAGTGAGGGGAGGGGTAGAGGGAGAGGGAAAATCTCAAGCAGATTCTATATGTAATTTGTCAACTATTCTCCTTTCTTTTGTTTTTTAAAGATTTATTTATTTTAGAGAGAGAGACAGAGATGGGTGGAGGGGTAGAGGGAGAGAGAAACTCAGACTCCACTCTAGGCACAGCGTCCCATGAGGGGCTCAATTTCACAACCTTGAGATCGGACCTGAGCCAAAACCAAGTGTTCGACACTTAACCAACTGTACCACCCAGGTTCCCCAACCATTTTCCTTTCTTTAATTTGATTAGTTTATATCTGTTTTTTTTATTGAGTGGAAACTCCTCAATTTCTGTATAAAATATGGGAGAAAAACAAAGAACATACAGAATATTCTGTATTTGAGATGCTGCAAGTGTCTCTATGGTTGCAAGGAAGGTGGTGTGGGTACGTGTGTGTGTGTGTGTGTATGTGTGTAAAACTATATATTGAGGATAATTCCTAATCCTATTATTCTTGAGGAACTAGAACTGTGGTTACACAATCACTCTAAATACTCTGTGTCACAGTCTCCTCCCTCCAACAACTGTATGCACTATTTGTTGTTGAGAAGATAAGGAAAAAATATGCTTTTAAGAGAATGGGATTTGGTGGCTGACTGACCTAGTGGCAGATGGTATCTGTGAGATTTTGAGCAATGTAGAGGTCTCAGCTGGAAAATGGTAATAATAAAACCTTTATCAGACTGTTGTTGTATTAAGTGAAATGATATACATAAAATAGCCTATAATGACCAGCACACAGTCAGAATAATACAAATATTTACTAAGCATCTCTAGATGTCTTAAGCATTTTTTTTGTGTGATCTAAGTATCCCCATAAATGTATATCCTATATTGTCTCAAAACATATTACCTGCTGCTGTTGTTATATTTTCATTTTACTGCTAATTTTTAGGGGGAAAGACTGAAACAAACACACAATTATTTTAAGAATGGAAGCTCTTGCCTTTTTCATTGACTAGCTACATTTGACTATTGTCAGTATTTTGCCTTTCTCGAATTGGTTCACAAGTCCCCGTTTTGTGCCCTCTCAGCTGCTTAGAAATGCGGCCGAAAACTTTTAGTACTGTGATAGACAGGCCTTGCTATGTTCTGAGTACATCCAAGTGAAATAGCTCTACAGCACTTGCTTTTTATCTATCAGTGCAAATGCTACAAGTACAGTGTCCTAACTGTTTTTAACTGAAGCCTCACAAGTAGAAGTAGTGTTTTATTTAGACCATACCAAGGGTGAGAATTATCACAGCAACATACTTAAAGATGAATGTACTTTTCTTCATGTTTATAATGCTGGTAAAGAAGCACCTCCTATCCGGGGCGCCTGGGTGACTCAGATGGTTAAGCGTCTGCCTTTGGCTCAGGTCATGATCCTGGAGTCCCTGGATCGAGTCCCGCATCGGGCTCCCTGCTCGGCAGGGAGTCTGCTTCTCCCTCTGACCCTCTCCCCTCTCACGCTGTTTCTCTCTCGCTCGCTCTCTAAAAAATAAATAAAATCTTAAAAAAAAAAAAAAGAAGCACCTCCTATCCTTGCAAAACTGGCTTCTCATAATTGAAGCAAAACAAGATATATATTATGACCATTTTTTTTGTAGACTCTTGGGTCAACCTCACAAAAGGCTTAGTACTGTGCCTGTGAAACGCTAGACTGCTACATCAGTCAATTATAACCTTGCCATAAGAGACACTCATGGGGAAAGAATATACAGTACAGAGGTCTTAGAAATGGCAAATACCAATAGTATAACATTAGTATTTATGATAATATGTCACAACTGGTAACACCATGACTTGCTTCCCAAAATGGGCAATATATTTATATTTAAGGGATTATGTATACAATTTGGGGAGGCAAATGTAAAATTAACACTGTTTTGTACAAAGAATTGAGCAGCTAATGATGATTTTTATATTATTTATCAATAAATGCCTCCAAATTATAAATTATGAAACAGAAAATATTATTTCTGATAGTCTAATTCAAAGATAGAGCTTCCACACATTTTGTGTTAATATTGTTATCACATCTACAATCTTAGCCAATATCAACCTACCCAACTAATGGAAATTATTATTAAATGGAAGGATCATGAAGTAGATTAGCTACAGCAATAACCTGGAGAGAAGTGGTCAGGTGACTAGAGGAATGGGAATGGAAATGGAGCAAAGGGATTGCCTTGGTGAGATGTAGAAGTTTAATGGACAGGATTTAGCAACTGATGTTTAAGAACTGTGATAAGTCTGAGATTTTATCCTACTTGCAAGCTAATGAGTTAGTCTGCCACGGTTTTATAGATGCTGGCTAAAAACATAAGAGTCCTGGGTCAGAGGTGAATGCCTTTATTACCCATCACAACAGAAGTAGCCAGAGTATCATCATTTTCTTGAGGTGATTCTCTAAGCCCTAATTCCCATAGGGAAGTGCAGGTGATACCTACACAGCCAGCCGATTGCATTACAGAAGGGGAATCCAGGATTTAGGGAACGTGAATCTTTTATAATAGGCAGTAAACATGTCTTTCCTTTGCTCTGGAATGAGACACTATCTCTAACCAAGGCTATAAGCACACTTGCCCTTTGCTTTAGACAAAGAATCTACTTTTATCTTCTAAGGCTTTTCCCTCTATAAAAATCCTTGAAATACAGTCTCAAACAAAAAGCAGTTAATGCCTGCTTCCAAAATGTACAGAAATGTGAGACTCGTAAGCTCCCAACAGTGCTCAAATGTAGGCAGATTAACACAAGAACAAGGGATAAAAACAGTAAGGTTTTGAGTATAACTAGGAAGATGGGGACTATTAGCAGTAGTGATAGAGAAAAAGAAGACAAAATAAATTGTGGTGCCAGTCATTTCTTATTAAGTCTGAGGTTCTCCATAAATATATGTTGAAAATATGACATTGGAGTTGAAACTTTGGATATACATTTGAATATCACTCCACAGAGCTATTTGAAGAAGTCATCAGAGTCCACAAAATTAAGAGAAAAAGAGACAAGTGAAAGAAAGCGTTATGGTATCACCTGAAGAAACTTTGTAGCTAGGAGGCAAGGTAGGAAAAAGAAGGAAAAGCAAAAGCAAATGGGAAATAATGTTTTAGAAGCTAAATGAAAAAGCTGTTTTACTAACACACTGGTACTATCACTGGCAGTTTCAAGAACTGAAAAAAGAAAATAAGAGCAGTACACATGTGCTCTTTTAGTACTTGATCTTTTTTTTTTTAAAGATTTTATTTACTTACTTGTCAGAGAGAGAGGGAGCACAAGCAGGGGGAGCAGCAGGCTCCCCGCTGAGCAAGGAGCCCAACTCAGGACTTGATCCCAGGACCCCGAGATCATGACCTGAGCCGAAGGCAGACGCTTAACCGACTGAGCCACCCAGGTGTCCCAGTACTCAGTCTTTTATGCATGGGGATACATATATTTATTAAATATTTAAGTTTGCTGAAGAATCCAGAAAAGATGAATAAGTCTGATTTCGGGGAATAAAGGAATAAACAGGGCCACTGGAAGCCAGGATGGTAGACATAATTGATAAGTGATGAGTAGAGAAAGTTGATGGGACAATTAATTTTTAGGGTAATGGGATTTGTAAGGGAAAAACTTAGAAGATAGAAGATAAAACTATATTAATACTAGTCTTTTTGTTTTTGTTCTGTTGTTTTGTTTTTCTTTTTGAAGAAATGGAGAGACTCATTAATGATTCTAATAGGAATAGAATTTCACAAGACAGAGGGGTTGATTGATAATGTAAAATCTCAAAAGAGAGAGAAAAGGATGGGGTCAAGAACACGGGATGTTTACCTTAGAAGAGGCAGGACACATTAACATGCAATGATATTTCTAGGTGGAAACAAGAGAACCAAAAGGAGCCTGAAACATATGGTCTCTATTTTTGCAGTAAGATAGGCAATGAGATCATAAAGATGGAAATTTTAAGGGTGGCAGGGGAAAGGAAATTTATATTTATTTATTGAATAATCTGTGGTTAATCATCCCATTTTATTGATGTTAAGCGTATATGTCAGATTGCATTTTTGCCTAAAGTCACAGAAGAGATGAACAGACATTTCTCCAAAGAAGACATACAAATGGCCAGCAGACACATGAAAAAATGCTCAACATCACTCGGCATCAGGGAAATACAAATCAAAACCACAATGAGATACCACCTCACAGAAGTCAGAATGGCTAAAATTAACAAGTCAGGAAACAACAAATGTTGGCAAGGATGCAGAGAAAGGGGAACCCTTCTATACAGTTGGTGGGAATGTAAGCTGGTGCAGCCACTCTGGAAAACAGCATGGAGGTTCTTCAAAAAGTTAAAAATAGGGCTACCTTATGACCCAGCAATTGCACTACTAGGTATTTACCCAAAGGATACAAATGTAGTGATCTGAAGGGGTATCTGCCCCCCAATGTTTATAGCAGCAATGTCTACAATTGCCAAACTATGGAAAGAGCCCAGATGTCCATCAGCAGATGAATGGATAAAGAAGAGGCATGTATAAACAAGGGAATACTATCCAGCCATCAAAAAGAATGAAACCTTGCCATTTGCAATGACATGTTTGGAACTGCAGGGCATTATGCTAAGCAAAATAAGTCAGTCAGAGAAAGATAAATGCCATATGATTTCACTCATATGTTGAATTTAAGAAGCAAAACAGGTGAACATAGGGGAAAGGAAGGAAAAATAAAGTAAGATAAAAACAGAGAAGGAGGCAGACCATAAGAGACTCCTAAGTATGGGAAACAAACTGAGGGTTGCTGGAGGGGAGGCGGGTGGCGGGGATGGAGTAACTGGGTGATGGGCATTGAGGGCAATTGATGTAATGAGCACTGGGTGTTGTATGCAACTGATGGATCACTAAAATTCTATCCCTGAAACTAATAATACACTATATGTTAACTATCTTGAATTTAAATTAAAAATTAAAAAAAAAATAATTGTACTGCCAGTTTTTTGTCATAGGGTGACTTTCAGGGCATCACAGCTAGTTTGTAAACAAATCATTTGGATGGCCCAGTTTGTTACATTAACTAAAAGCCAAGTCTAAAGCATAGGTAGATAGATATAGGTATGTACACACACTATATTTATATACAAAACCACTTTCTATTCACCCAAATTCCTAAATCATACAATATTTTTAAAAATAATTCCAAGCATTTGGAAACAAGAAAAAAGTCACTATGCTATACAAAGGAGACTGTGCATAATGTGTTTTAAAGTGAGATGGAAGAAATGAAATTTGATCTTTGAGATTAAAAATAATTTAATACGAATCTATATTGAATTATTCTGAATGACTAGTATATTTTGCACACTCCTACACAAATTTTTATTGCTTAGTTTACCTTCATTTTAGATTCCTCTTACTTTAATTTTGGTATCTCTGGAATTTAAGTCTGGGAAACTATTTCATCTTCTCTAGCCCTACCTTTTCCAGGATTGGCATTCTTTTTTTCATCTGCAGAATTCCTGTCCCATTTTTCACAACTCAAACCATAACTCGGTGTGGAGTATCCATGCGTCCCATCTCTATGGAAACCAAGATGTAAGCAGCACAAAGATTATTTTATTAGAAAGTCCACTAGAGCAGAAGAGCCAGTGCACACAATTTACTTTCAGCAAGTTTAACCTGGAAAGAATGTTTGCCTCTGTTGAGTTTCTGCAGGCAAATGGACAGCCACTGAATGTTCCAAACAAAACAAAACAAAACAAAAGCCAGGTGGTAAGACTGTGTTGGAGTTCTCATGTGCTTATGTTCAGAAAACAGAAGGTTGGTGCTTCTCTAAGTGTTAATACAGCATAACAATTCCTGCCCAAGTTTGACAATCCAGTCATTTTAAACCTCTGTATCATCATCATCATCATCCTCCTCCTCCTCATCATCATCAAAGCATGATTAGAAATAGTATAAAATACTATTTCTTCACAAGAAACTTTATACAATCTCTGTGGAAATGGATAAAAGTGGTTCCATCATTCCCTCTCCCCCTGGGACAGGGGATTTAGGCACACCAAAGAAATTCAGAGAGTTCTTTGAAGCAAGTGTGAAAACCACAATGATCAAATGGGTATTAAGGAGGGCACGTTCTGCATGGAGCACTGGGTGTTATACGCAAACAATGAATCATGGAACACTACATCAAAAACTAATGATGTACTGTATGGTGACTAACATAATAAAATAAAATAAAATTTTTAAAAAAAGAAAGAAAGATACAAACATATTACTTCAGGAAAAAGGCAGCATGATATAATAAAGTATTAGTTAAAAACTTGAAGCTACTTTCAAGGTACTACTGATAAATCGCTATGATTTGACAATTTATCCAATCTGTACTTCATCTGCATACCTGTAAAATTAAGACTTTCAAACACATATACACATGCAGGTGTTATAGAACAAGTATTCAGTGAGTGTCTAAATGTGAAATTTTAGACTTTCAGTTTTATTATCTTCATAGCATAGCACAATATATATTGAACGAGTTAATAAATCAATACACAGAATTAACATGGGTTAGTTTTAATCATATTTAGAACAGACATCATTTCCATAAAATTTTTAAAGATGGAGCTGTACATTCATTATCCCTAAATCTCTGTGTGACTTATGTCCCAATTTCACTATTAGCTCTTCAGCCTTGGGTGTTAAGGATTGCTCTCTCCTCTGGTCCTCTCTCTAAATGTCACAGCTGTTTCTGGCAGGTAAGACAACTGCTTTGGTTAGTGTGAACACACACCACTGAGGAGTGCAAGGCACCTGAGAGCGAAGGCTGCTAAAAGAGGGAAATAACTCAGGGCAAAAAAGATAGGAAACTGAAAATATAACATCCATGCATTTGTCTACTTATAATCTAATTTACATGTCAGTCATTTTTAAAAGAATATAAGGTGCTTAGAAAATGTAGTGTTGCCTCGAGCTACACTTAATATCATGGCCACTTAATACAAAGCAGTGTCCTTGCTTGGTATTACACAGGACAATTCAGAATTGAGAGCTCAATCTCTAAGGATGGTTTATATACTCTGTATCTTGAGGCACACCAAGGAGAGAGTTTATCATTTTTCAGAAAACGCTGCCATTATTCAACTTAGAGAGAGGGCTGATGAAAGACTTTTCAAAGATTTAGAGAGATCATGAAGGCAAGCTGGCTTTTAACAAAAACAAAATATGCTTATGCAGTTTCTGACTGAATTTTTAAAGTCCAGAAACTCATCCAAAGACATGATTTTTTTAATTGCAATGGGGAAAAACTGAATATTATCTGGACTATCAATTGTGAAATTAAGCAAAAGGGAAATTTTGCTAATGGGCGGATTTAATATTCATGAATGTGATGGTTCAGCATTTTCTCTAATGTTTCCCACAGCAAGACCACTAATTAATGATCAGCTATACAAATGGAACATATCATTGTCTGATACTATTTTTTTCTTTGCCAGGAGTTAATACTTCTTATTTTGAATATGTTTTATTATTCCACTCCACGTTTCCCTATTCCTACCCAATCATTACTTGATTTTCTTTTCATTAAGTCTTCTTATTCTCACTACAGGGTTTTTTTTTTAAAGCCTGGTTTACTATCTTGCAATCCACCAGCTGTGAATTGAGTAATGTTGTTATTTCCAAGGATCCATCTGACATTAGCTGACTTTATGAAGCATAAGCATCAACATGAAAGACAAGACTTTTAAAATAAAATGCCTGAATCAAATGAGAGGTCAAATTTTGCAGAGTGTTTTGTGTCTTGAAAGTCTTCCTGCTGTAATTATCTGAAGCCCTTGGCTAGATAATTATTAAGGGACTCTTGCAATTGTCCCTTTTCTCCACACAGATCACCACATTAATTAAGAGACAATCACTGGAGACAGGTTGCTGTTCTGCATCTTTAAGTATTTTTAGGTCTTCATTTCCAAAAGAGAAAAAATACATTAAGAAAAAGATTGCTTCTCAGCCACATTTTCTGATATACAGATATTCTCAAAAAGTTCTCTGGAATGTACCTTAATTTTACTTCTGCACATATTTAAAAGGAGGTCATTATGAATTTCCCACATATTTTATAACCTATAGTGTACTTATTTAATCTGATTTCACCTGAGCTAGTAAAGAAACATGAATCAGGTGCTTGTTGTGATCAAGGTGCTAAAGTTATATTTACACTAGATCACCACCTTAAGATGTGAAAGCTTAGTGAGACAAGAAGCAAACTGATGATTCATTAGCCTAAGAGCAGTACAAAACTACCTTTGGGGGCCTTCCCAGGGTTAATGTAGTGAGCAGAGAACCTGGCTCTCGGTTACAGGAATGCCAATCAAAGCTGGCCCTAGACTTTGGAGTATGTCTTATTACATTGTGCTGTGTTAAAATAAAAATGCAAACAAAAGCACGCAAACTGAGTGATAAGAACTTCTTCAGTTTCCTCGCCAATTTCCTTAATTACCTTTTTCTAAGATTAGCTTTCATGCCAACTAGAAGAGAAGGGATCTAAGAGGAGTGACCTAAAGTCTTCATCATCCCCATATTCTTAGATCCTAGAACAGCATATGCACCTAGTAAATACACTTTGTAAATAATCATTGATTAACTGTACTTCTGTAAGTTTTTCCATGATATCCTCTGTCAGAGCCAATCTCTTTGCTATGTGCCTTGCTAAACACTTTCCCTATAGAAACACTTTCCCCTAGTTCAGCATAAACTATCATGAGATTATTGGTGTAGGCCGGAGTCCTTTGCTGGGGACTAAGTTCTTCAGAGCAGGGATAAAATCATATTTTCATCTTTATCTTCTACAGTTCTTTGCCCAGTGCCTAGCAAATAATGCCAAGTAAAAAATATGAAACTGAATAAATATATATAAGGACACCAGTGGAGAAAACAGAAAATTAAGAGTTATTAATAAAATAATTAAATTGTGTAAAATAGGAATCGCTTGGTGATTTATAGCAGAAATTAGGATTCAGATCCAAGTAAAAAAAAAAATACTATTGCCCCATAAAGATATGATTTGTTATAAGATAGGTAAAAATATATATTGTTTGATATTAAGTGCTTACACTAAATTTAATATTTTAATTCATTTACTTTTTATGTGTAAGTACTTATAGTACATTAAGGTCAATATGCATGCCTGTCACCTGAGGTACTCATTATAAATGCAGATTCCCAAGCTTTGAGCATTAATTACTGAATCAGAATCTTTGGGGGGGCTAACAACAAGAATTTGAATTTTAAAACTAAGCTCTTTGGATGATTTGTAGAGATTAAAAGTGACTCTTCGTTTTTTATTAGCTATTGCAAAATTTTACATATGCATTGACTAGTAAGTTTCCTTTCTCTGAGAAAAGATTTTTTTCTCTGGGGAAAATATAAACATAATTGGCTTTTCTGAGAGCACACATGTCTAGAAAAGCCTTGATCCCAGTGACAATATCATCCAAAGCAATGAGAGTGGCCTCTACCCCTTTGCCCTTACTCCCCTGCAGAAGGAGCCCCCCAAATCCAATTACAGATGGTCCATTTTCTATTCCTGGTGTTATCAATGGGACTCCCACCTCAGCTTAGGATTCTGGATAAAGAAGGAATGCATCAATTGTAAAGTACTTGATAATGAAAAAAAAAAAAAGTGATCTTTCAGAATTACAAAAAATGAATGAGTATAACCAATGTTTAAATTTAAAGTGTCTTGATTATAGAATGAAACTTATAGAATGAAATAGAATTATAGATAATAAAGGTAGCTAATATTTTTTTGAACATTTACTACTTGTTAGATACTCACTGGGTGATTTCTCATAACCTTAGGATGTAGGTACTAAGAGGAGGTCCACTCTACAAACATAACTAATTTACCCCAATTCAGTCAGCTTATAGGAAGTGGAACCAGGAATGTTGGGTCCGGAAACTATGCTCTCAAATACCAGGCCACATCGCCTCTCAAAGCATGACTGGATATGTGGGGAGGGGGATGTTTAGGGATACACACATACCAGCGTGCTATTTATATTTAATCTGTCTACCAATGTTTACATTCATGGTTGGAGTTCCAGGCAAATGAGAAAATATTTGTACCTTTGAAACCACTAAAATTTTAGTAGGATTCATTAACAGTCTCTACCCCCTGTGTATTTCTGCAGTACCTTTAAAGTTTAACAGGTGGGAACTTTTATATGAATCAAACACAAGTACAAACAACATGGAAGAAGAAACACTTTTTCCATTTAACATCCACTCATAAATCTCTAGTTTCCTTTGGATTTGACTTTAAATCTTGCCCCATTTCCCAGAAATTGATCTCTTCTAACTGACTTCTATTAAAGAATTTAGAAAAAGAAAAAAGACTGAATACAATGCAAATGATTGTTCTAATAATGTTTCATTCTCCCATTCTCTCTCTCTAGAGCATACCATCTGCTCTCAAATCATTTAATAACGGTCCTTCAGCATGCTTTCTTTAGTTAATATACAAGTACACAAATACACACACATATACACTACAGACTAGAATGCCTTTTTTGGAGGGGTTTTGGGGCCTATGTGATATCTCTATTATTTAAAAATTTCATAGCACTTATGCTCATGGGAAATTTAAAGCTTGGGAACAAAGAAAAAAGATTACTATATATTTAAAAAAAAATTTTTTTAAATAGGATTACCAATGATTAAATTATCTGAGAGAAAGGATCTGAGTTAGACTTTGCAATTAACTATTTGATTGGGGCCCAAATAATTTTGAGTTTTCTTTTTTTTTTTTTTAAGATTTTATTTATTTATTTATTTATTTATTTATTTGCCAGAGAGAAAAGGAATGCACACAAGCAGGGGGAGCGGCAGGCAGCGGGAGAATCAAACTCCCTGCTGAGCAGAGAGCCCAATGTGGGACTCCATCCCAGGACCCTGGGATCATGACCTGAGCCAAAGGCAGATGCTTAACCGACTGAGCCATCCAGATGTTCTCACTTTGGCGTTTTATGCTAAATTGTAGATGTTTGTTCAGTAGAAAACATAATTCCAAAGGTTCATTGATCAGTAAAATATCAACTAGTTTTGCAACTATAAGCCAATTCATTTTAGAATTCCTTTGACTGTTTCTATAAATCTTTATTCCTCAAATTCTCCTTCCAACCAGTCTTACTAGCTTCCTGGTTCCCGTACTAGTTGAATAAAATCTTTTACTCCTATCCATGTTACTTGTGTGTGAAAGACATTTTCTTACCTTTGAAACTATAATATACTATAGAAAGGCCAATTTCTAGGTTCACCTGAAGCATTGTTGAATTATTTTTTCCTCTTTTAGTTTTAACATTCCATATAATTTTAGATTACTTAAAAGCTCAGAAAATGTTTTATTTATAGTCTTCCTAAGTAATACAATCTGTTACCTAAATTAGATAAATAAAATTCTTTGGAAACTTTCATACTTTAAACACATAAAAAGGTAAGAACTATTTTTTAGATCTTTAAGTCCTACTCAATATACTTAGTAGAAACTCAACAAGAAGATCAGATGGTTTTGATTTTTTTTAAACATATATCCCATGGGGTGTTTCTATAAATTATTTTTATTTTTTTTAAAGATTTTATTTATTCATTTGACAGACAGAGAGGGAGAGCACAAGCAGGGAGAGGGGCAGAGGGAGAGGGAGAAGCAGGCTCCCCGTTGAGCAGGGAGCCCGACTCGGGACTCGATCCCAGGACTCTGGGATCGTGACCCGAGCTGAAGGCAGATGCTTAACCGACTGAGCCACCCAGGTGCCCCTCTATAAATTATTTTTTAAATAAATTATATTTTCTCTGTCATTTTGCTGTCCATTTGGAATGTATTATGTACTTTGGTGTTTTCAGAAAAAGCATGTATCCTATTCCAAGCATCTTTTCCAAAGAGCACAGGTAAAAATATGCCAAAATATGAACAAGAACAATGGCCAGCCATCCAATGAAGTGGCTCCAGAAGGGCAAAAGCCAGAGGATCTAAGGCAGTGAAGGGTTCTGACCACTGAGGAAGCCCCGGGGAAGTGCCTGCCCCATTTCCTTTTTCAAAAGCTTTTTATTTATTTATTTATTTATTTTTAAAAGATTTTATTTATTTATTTGAGAGAGAGAGAATGAGAGACAGAGAGCACTGAGAGGGAAGAGGGTCAGAGGGAGAAGCAGACCCCCCGCTGAGCTTTTTATATAGAACATCAATCAGCTTTCCTATAGAGATGAGATCAACTCCCTAGACAACTACATGTCCTCCCCCTCCCCCATCTCCAGTCTACATGCAGACCCACAGAGATTAATTAACACTTGCTCCAGGAAGAAACACAGACAATAGCATCTGATACTGGAATAGTCCTTTTGAGTAAGTATAAAACTTACGGAGGAGGAGGGAGATGTTTTGAAAGAAGGAAAGAAAGCACTGGATTTTATTGCATAAAGCCAAAGAAATTTGTATTTGTGATAAAAGTATGAAGAAAACATACATTTTTTTGAAAAAAAAAAAAAAACCAACAATGAAATTTTGTCCTGATAATCTACTGTTTTTGTGTCAGTGGTCTGTTTCTTAGGCTTGTGTAAAATGAACAACTGTAACTAAAACATTACTATTATGGCATGTGGGAGAGATCGGAGAACCTTCAACACATGGACAGTTGTGATGCACAGGTAGACACACACTTATAAAGGCACAAAGAGAGTGGTATTCCTGTTCAGTATGGTATACAGCATTTTATGAAATACAGTTATAAGTATAGTTTATTTCTTTCAAAATATAATACAGTCAGATTTTAAAAAGCTCTATTCCAAGATGGATACTTAACAATTTAAACTCAGGATTCCTTGTTTTTTTGAAGAAATTTATGGAAACAAATTCTTTTGAGAACATGGCTGAATCCGAGCCATTTCAATAAGCGGATTCCACATTTACTTTTGAATGAGAACTTTGGAAACTGTCAGGACCTACCAGTTGCAATTTTTCTACTACAGAGTTATTTTCTTCAAAGAAATGAGAAGTGTTTTATGGGCGTTCCTTAACAATTTCTTCTCATAGCATTCCAGGAAGACAAAAAATGTGCATACATTAACTCAACAAGCATTGGGATGTTTCTACCTAATAAATTTCATTCATGCAATAAATCCCACCTTTAGCAACATTCCCCAATAAACCTTAATATTCATAAGCTCATGCATGTTCAAATTTGTATTAAAAGATTTTTACATTGTGAAAATGTATATAAGCGTTCTGTGACCAAAAACATCACCAGTTTTATTGTTGCTGTTCTGTTTTTAAAAACCTTGTTTCTTACACATTTTTGGTCATAAATCATAAGTGACATAAATAGGGCAATGTTAATCCCTTTTGAATAAAGTTTAAATGCCTTCCCACAAGTCTATACATAAATCCTTTTGACTATGACTTATATGATCTGGAATCGTTCTTATCTCCAGCCTCTGTGTCTTCCTTTCTCTCTCAGACTTGCTCTAGCTAGACTCTCTCTCAGACTAGTCTAGTTAGTCTAGTCTCTTTCATGCCTTTAAAACCACCAGATTCTCCTTCTCACGTAAGTTTGCTCTGCCTTCTGTCCTGCATTTCCATCACCCCACCCCCAGTTTTTTTTTCTCTCTCTCTCTCATCACATGTTCGGCTCCTCCTCTCCCTTCCCATCTCAATTTAAATGTGACCTTCCTGTATAAACTTTCCATAAACTGGATTGTCTGAAACCAAGTGGCTAATGGGCTTCTATTTTCATTATGTGCTCAAAGTATCTATTTTATGATGCTTTGTTAAAAATAAATAAATAAATAAAAGGGAAGGGAGGTGATCTCCAGAGAATGGAAGTGTTGGTATAGAGGTGCAAGAGGGGAAACAGTGGTCTGTTCCCCAGCCTGGCTCTTGGGAGCTTAAGAAGGAAGAGAGAGAGGATCACAGCAAATGCTGAAGGCACTGTTTTGATTGAGATCACAAGACACATGAAGCAAGGTCAGGGGCAAGGGTGTCAGTGGAAGGATTCCTCCCTTAGTAACTTGAGGGCAGCAGATTTCAAAAAGCAGATAAAAGTGAGCAGACTTGTTCTTGAGCACATGTGAGATACCCTTGGAGACTCCAATAAATCAGTTGGGAGGCCGAGGGGAGGCTTGGGCCCTGCAGATGGAGTTCCGCAATGGAGGGGAATCATGTTTATCCTCTGGCTGTCAGATCTGAAGTTACTTGGGTTAAGTAAGTGACCCCTGGGATGGTAACAGACAGCGATTATCAGCAGTTGCAGATCCGTTTCCATACTAAGGCAGATAACAGCATGCAGGAATTATCAAAAGCCACAAATCAATCCCAGTGTCTTGTCATGCATCCACATAACACTTCTCCCTTTCCTCACAGCTACTTAATGGATACTGGCAAGGCATCAAAAAGACAAACTAAGAAGCAAGGACAAATGATGCTCCCCAAATTTAAGGTGAGTCATCAGTCAGGCTTATTATCTCAGGGAATTTCGTCTGTTTTTTAGCTGGCTTTATTTTAGCACAGCCATAAATCTAGCTGTAATTAGTCTCTAAGTCCAATGACTCAATACATTGAAGCATTTCACTTGACTCTCAACCGTGAAAAATTGCAACCGATTTGACAATACTAATATGCTCTCACTGGCATGCATGTGATACTATCAGGACACGTGCTTCCAGGGTCGTCTTCTTTCTTGTGATATTCATGGACTATCATGAACCATCTTCTCTCTCCTACTTCCCTATGGATCTGGTAGGATGCATTTGAGAGGAAAGTGATTATAGTAGAGTTTATGGCCAGTGGTTAGATTCCTCCCCTACCCCAGTATGAAACCAATAGGTTTATATGGAAACTGAACAGAGCATGGGAACTTTTTCTTCTTTTTTAGGCTTACCTACTTGAAACGTTACCTTAGTTAATGAAAACTATATGTTCTATAATTGATAAAGATTATCTTTAACTGAGATATAACAGGCAAGTTGCTGTTATAATCGCTAGGATTACCGTTTAAAACAAATAGGTAAACGTAATTTTTTAATCTGGAATCAAGTTAAGGCAAATTATGCTTTGTATTAAATGACATTTAACAAGTTTTAAAAGTAACAGTAAATGTTTCTAAACTTAAAAAAATGTATTTGATACCTTGTGGCTACTCCTTTATTTTTTAAATAAATTATATTTTCTCTGTCATTTTGCTGTCCATTTGGAATGTATTATGTACTTTGGTGTTTTCAGAAAAAGCATGTATCAAGATTTTCAAGATTCATTTGTCAAGATTTTCAAGATTTTCATTTGTCCAAGGGTTTTTATTCACCCACAGAATCAAAATATCAAGGCTTAATGAGGTTTCATCAGGTGCTAATATAACATCTAAGTTTGTATTAATTAACTTGTAAAGGAGATAATTATGACATTCAAAGGAAGAGGCATCATCTGTGGACAGTTCCATTTCCATATTTCAAAAAAACTATTAAAACATTTATAGCACTGAGAGTGACTCAGATGGGTTTGTGTGGCCATATTGTATAACAGTGGGAGGTTTAGAGTGATAAAGTTCAGCCATCCATTTCGTCTCCAATTGGGGCTCAGGCAAGTGTACTTTACGGTTCCGATAAAAATTTAAAAAAACCAAACGAAACAAAAAACAGTGCACTATTTGTCAGCCCATGTTAAAAATTATTCAGCAGACCTAAAAAGTCACTGATTTTGAAAGTAAAAAGGCACAGATATACAAATGCAAAGTAAATTATTGAAGGATTTCAAAGGCTTGTTCTAAACATAATTATCATAAAATGCAAATAGAAAATAACTCAGCCTATATTGGTTATTATATTTTCATTTCATTAGTTCCACTAAGGCAAATATATGACTTTTTTAAATACCAAAAAAAAACCCCTTTCATAAAGCATACTCTATATGACTACTGGGTAAGACTGTTTATGATTATTAGCATGGGAAAAGTATAAGCACTTAGATACTTTTCATAACTTTAAATTATTAAATATATTTAACAAAAGAGAAACCTTATTTTATCAATAGTTTGAAATCTTCAATACATCTATAACCCCAAAACATGCAATGCTAATTTCTCCTGAAAATAACAGCTTTAAAAGAATTTAAGCTTAATATTCTCCTAACCTGCTTTGTGAAACTTAAGATAAAATATAGTCCTTCAGAACTCCTGACAAAAGGGGATAGAAAAGAAATAAAGATGTTTATAGTATTTAGGGAAAGTTGAAAGATGGCCTTTGTCAAATTTTCTTTACATTGTAAAAGAGTAAATGGTAGTTTTCTAGGGAGCCTGCAAAATTGCTAAAACTGAATGTTTGGATGTACATGTAGAATGTGGAGTTATATTCTTTAATATTTTCAAAGGAAAACTGAAAGCAATTTTTTAGAAAGCATCCAACTCTAAATGAATATTATAAGAAACCCAAACTTATAAGAATAATATATTTCAAAAGGCCTAGATGACATACAATATAAAAATAACTATAAATAGTGCATTTATTTTCATTTTAAGTGCAGTTGTCTAGGATTTCAAGCACCCTTCTCTCTTTGACCTATTTTGATGTTCAGCAAATGGGTAAGCAAAAAATTAAGTGGAATAATTGGAAAGAACCATTAAATAAATCAGCATCTGATAACCTAAACAATAGTAATATGAGATAGAAATTTCATGAATTATTGGGCTTATTAATGGCCTAATGTTCTAATAATAAACATAATGGTTTATTCAACTAATTGCAGCTGTCATTCTTAGAGGCTATTAACAACTTAAGAGAGTGAATTACACCCAAATAAAGGGTACATTTGTATAGATATTTGTTCTTATTGCTAGCCATTTATTCACTAATATCTCTTATTTACTTATTTACTTACTAAATGAGGGGGGAGGGGGAGGGGAAAGGGACAAGCAGGCTCCCTGCTGAGCAGGAAGCCAGAGGTGGGGCTCAGGGGCTCTATCCCAGGACCCTGAGATCATGACCTGAGCAGAAGTCAGATGTTTAACTGACTGAGCCACCCAGGGCCCCTCACTAATATCTTTTAGGCACCAATTACGAAGATGGCTAGAAATATAAATTCTGTGTATATAAAAAGAGAACCAGCTGGTCATTTAATAAAATCAGGTATATAATGCCAAAAAACAATTTTTATCTGGGTGCTAAGGCAATCTGGACTGGACAAATCTATTTCTTGTTGGAGCCATGTCAGCCTATAGTTTCAAACACATTTACATTGTAAGTTGGTTTATTACTTTTCACCCCTAGTGTCTTAAACACACTATATACACTTGTAGCAGTATAAGACATTTTTGATGGAAGGAGAAAGATTAAAACATAGATGTTTATTTCAGAGATGCTGAAATGGTTTATAAAAACTCTGTGACTATAAGGAATACAAACATAATGCAATGTATCAGGAAAGAAAAATGTTATCTTTAAATAAAAATAATCGGTGAGTATTTTGAGAGGTTGGAATTCACCGTTCTAGGTAACTTTTTAAGGGTTACTTGACTCACAACTGACAGCTTTGGCAAGAAATGGCCTTTAAAACAATGTCTATTTTAATGCAATGAATCCTGACACAGAATTTGTTGGAGCTGACCATGGTACCTATTATAGTCAAACTACTTAAAGCAGGGAATGAAGATTTGAAATTTAGGTACTAGGGAGTTTGCTATGATAGTTATTCTAAATAATTCACTTAAAAATGAATTTGTCAATTCTATTATCAAATATTATAAAGCACAAGGTAAAAACATTAGATAATTTAAAAACTACAATAAAACCTACTTCAGAAAACTGCTCATTTCCTAATATATTCATTGTTTTCAGTATCTTCGAAACCATAAACTCTGCTAGTGTGACTAGCAGATAATGAGCAGATAGCCTGTGTAATACTATCAATTCATAGTCAGAAATCAAAGTCTTTTCCTCCCACTTTATAAGCTGTTTGGGAAGAAAGGGTATGGGTGTATGCATGTGTGTGTGTGTGTGTGTGTGTGTGTGTGTGTGTGTGTAACTGGGAGCAAGAGGAGATTAACTTGTAAGCCATTATCTGATGCAAAAACAGACATTTACTAAGTCATCTATGAGGAACTGGTTCGATAACGGCTAAGCATTCATATAAATCTTCAGGGACCCAAATGCTCTCAAGTGTGACAGAACAATCATCTTAACTGCCAACAGCCCTCTTTAAAAAGATCACATTTGGCAAATGGCTCTATTGTTTGGAGTTCTGTTCAGTGACAGGTTTGTTTTCAATGTGATTAGCATTATCTGAGGACTAAAATGACCTTCAATTAAAACTCCTTTTAAATTTTGTCCATGTGAGCCCTACCATGGGTGGCCTTTGGCTGTACTTTAACAATGATTAAAATATTCAAAGATGATTATGAAAGAGAGGTCTTGGAAGCCACAGAAAATAACTGATGTTTAATGCTGTTCTGTGGATCAGTAGCAATAGATGAGAGCACAAACACATTTATCCCAGAAAAAGAATATTATCTAACCATCAGAGTTCAAGTGGATTCAGCATAAGTGAGCAATGCATGAAACAGATTTGCGGTGAAAAACAGTGATGTTCAAGTGCCTAGTCTCAGGTTCTCGCTCATTTCCTTTCCAACAGCTAATTTGTTTGATACCAACTCTTTTTATGATGCAGTGTATAAAAAAAAAAGTCCTTATTACAGAAGTTTTAAACATACGTTGCACATTAATTGTGCTCGTATAATCACAAACAAGCAGGCAAACGCTTCACTGAGCTTTATCAACTTCTCTGCCTACACTTCCACGTTGGTTTTGTGAATTTTGCTGTAACCTACATTGAGAATGACTCCCTTTATTTAGGGCCCCAGGAAATAAATAATGCTGATTTAACTGGGACTTTTTCTATCTTCTCTTAGAGTAAGAAAATTTAATCAATAATCTACCTTTTGAGGAATCCATTTAGAAACATGTATAAAAAAAGCATGCTATATACTTTGGCATTCTTTCTTATGAGAGAAAAAAAGACAAAACTGAGATCCACACAGGGGAAACAATCCAATTTACAGATCTGTCTATTTATATGTTTCCAGACTTACGACTGAACAGTACTCTTTTTAAAAGTGTTTAAGTGTTTTTATTTATAATGCAGCTCCTTTCTCTACAAGAAGCTATTTTATACATGCATACTATCATTTTCATTACTTATAGTTACATATACCTCCCATTTAATTTATCCTTTTAACCCTATTTTATTTATTTGCTAATATTTTAGTATAATTATATTTAGTGTAATTAATAAAACATGAAAATACAAACTACTACCATTAGGAAGGAAATACTTAAGATCTTAAACTCTTTCATGCAAAGGAAGATAGTGGTTTGCCAAGAACCACAAGCTTTTTAAACTTGACTTTTATCTGTGCCAGCTGCGGGTTCAAAAGAAAACCATTTGAAGTGAAGAGATGGCAGTTGTCTGGTGGATTATTCTTCCTCATGCCACTTTACCTAGAAGTGTTGCCTTTCCTTATAAAACCATAATAACAGACAAACACCATGAACCTGGGTAGGCACAGCCAGTCACTATCTTAAGGTCCACTTGGTATGAGGTATACACACAGAGGACTAAAAGGGTCATGTGAACAGTATGGTCCCACTGGCTGGGAGTCAGAGTGGATATGTGTCTGAATATGGTCTGGAACAAAAGGACAAGTATTAGAGGAACTCCTAAAATGACATCTATTACTTAGGAACTGGGTCAAGAAAGAATATAATTACATATCTACTATATTCACATGGTGCTCGTTCATCAGAGAGCTCTTCTAAGAAAACAGATGACAGTGCATAAAAATAAATGCTATTTCCTTCTCAACTCCAAAGTACATTAAACTTGACATGGGATATTTTCTAGATAAAAAGCAGTTATATTATCTAATATCAGCTTTAATCTGTCAAATATCCATTTTCTGCTATAAGAAATGGACAAAGCCATTTGTATTCATGCACATTTGTTGTATATTATTCTTTGTTTTTCATTTAGATAAATAGGCTTTTATACCCGAGGTGCTATGGGAAATCCCAAAGCTCAGAAAATCACTAACAAGGTTGGAAGGAATTGACCATTATGAAAGCTGAAGCATGCAGCTCCTGCGAACGTGGCTCAGTGCTTGTGTAACAGGGTCATCGGTGTAGGGGCTGTTCAACGAGTTCTATTGGAACTGGAGTCTCACATCCCAAACCTGAAACATCTACTCTTAATAAAGATGGTAACTTCAGGCCTTGCAAAAAACAAACAAAAATCTTGTCCTCAAATGTTATTTTTTAAATGAATTAACCCTTTGTCTTTCCTCAGACCTTTTCTTTTCTTTTTTTAGTATCTTCAATAATATTTCAAGGGTTAGTCAGTGTAAACTCTAGGCTAAATACAATGCCTTATATATTGTAGGCATTCAACTAATATGCTTTCACTAAATAAGTGAAGAATGAATGGGAAATATCACTGAATTTAAAATGGGTTTTGAGACCATCTCTAAATTAGCTGAATTATGCAGGATTAGCACACTGATACATTTTCACTAATAAATTTCATATTTTCATTAAGGAAAGGTGGTATTGGAGAGTTATATAATTGGTAGAAGAATTATCTATAGCTTCTAAACATACTCAGAGATCATGAGTTTTCCTAACATGTAACTTTTTTTTTTTTAAAGATTTTTTATTTATTTATTTGACAGAGAGAGAGAGTGAGAGCCGGAACACAAGCTGCGGAGTGGGAGAGGGAGAAGCAGGCTTCCCGCTGAGCAGGGAGCCCGATGCGGGGCTCGATCCCAGGACCCTGGGATCATGACCTGAGCCGAAGGCAGACGCTTAACGACTGAGCCACCCAGGCGTCCCAAGAGTGAAATTATGATTATAAAAATCGGCAGACCCGAACAAATAAATGAATCTCTCAGTAAAGTTTATGGATACAAAAAGGCATTCAACTTTTAAAAATCAACATTTAAAAATGGAAAATGGTAACAGGACCAAAGCTAGTAACATAATTGCTGCCTAACTACAAACTAATTTAATAGTTATGCTGAAACCAGTATGTTATCTCTTTTAAGATAAATAATATTTATACACCTTACTATACAGAACTATCTTCAACATGATCATACCATTGAGGAAAAGGCAAATGGAAAGATATAAAAGTTCTCACTTATTTCTAGTCCCAACAGATACTATTTCATTGATATTGGATTTCCATATACATACAGGTAGAATATTAACATTCCTTGTTTCTCAGTTTCACTGACAATCAAATTGCACAAATTATTTTCAGTGGTATCCAGAGATTGTATTGTTAATTGGCATCATTAACATTTTGAAATTGAGCACTAGCTGAAGGCTTGATTGGACATTGATAAGTCATGTACTTGATCTCTAAAGAGATGGAATTCATCTCTTAAAAGGCTTTATCCTTACGTTGCCTGTCACAAATTTGGAACCCATTTCTTTTAATTTGCAAGCTTTATTTTTATATTGGAAACAAGCTATACTTTTAATAATTAGAAGATGATTTGAAATGCAATGCTATCCATGGCTGCCTCTTATCCTTTGGGTTTCTTGTAGATTCTTTTTTAGGGATAAGAACTATGTAGAAACCAGATGCTACAATTGCCCCAATTTTTAAGTCCCAAATTTCTCATTTCCATTTTGGCAAAAGAAGTCAAAAAACATGAATAGCTTTTTTTTTTTTAAGATTTATTTATTTATTTTAGAGAGAGAGAGAGAGAGAGAGAGAGCAGGGGGAGGGGCAGTGGGAGAGGAAGAGAATCCTCAAGCAGACTCCCTGCTGAGCATGGAGTCCAAAGTGGGGCTTGATCCCAGGACCCTGAGATCATGACCTGAGCCAAAATCAAGAGTCAGATGCTTACCCAACTGAGCCACCCAGGAGCTCCATGAATAGCCTTTTTGATCTGTCTTTCCCCTACACTAGTTCCTGCAAGACCTGTGGCTTCATTCTTTCTGCCATTGCAGGCTCACACTCTGCAGTCTTCATTTATTCTTGCCATCACTACCTTCAGTCATCCTGTAGCCAATTCTTTCCAGGTCATTCTCTAACCTTTGTTTTATAGCCATAGATCGATACCTAACAGACTATTTTAAACATGAATCAAGAGTCTTCCCGTTATAATAACACCACCACTGAATCTGTAATTGTTATGCTAAACACTTACTTAACATTGAACAAATTTACTATGCCCAATGCTTTATTTAAATCCTGTGAAGTGGTAGTAACTTTTATCCTCATCTCACACAAGAAGAAACCGAGGCTCAGAAAGATTAAACATCTTACCCAACATCTCATAGTTGGCAAATGGTCTGTGTAACAGTAAAGATCAAGCTTTCACCCACTATATTATAAGGCTTCTTGTGTTGTCACTGTAAACCTTTCATTACATGGTCTTTACATTTGGGATCTTCAACTTCAGATTTATTTATCGTGCAGTCATGACTCTAGGTTTTCACTTGCATTGGAAGTCAACTGCTAAAAGATTAGTCTGAAGAAAATAAAGTGAGGCCATAGAGTACCTGGATGCATTAGTAAGAAGTCTGGACTTTATGGTACATGGGGTGAGTAATCATAGGAGGGCTGTAGCTGGGATTATGCACAATTGCATTTGTGGAGGCTTCTAGCTAGAGACTAGTGGAGAGATGAGGAGGCCTGCACTACATGAATGTTGATAAACTTGGGAGGAAAGACAGAATCAGAACGTATTTGGAAATGTAATATGTTGAAACAAATAGGATTTAAATGGCTCCTTATATGTCCAAGTAAAGCTCCTCTTTGCACTGATGCAGCACTGCAGCCCTGGAGAGGCTTAGCAAATTCAGACAGCAGATTACCACGGCTATGCTTTTATAATGTAAAGCGATCTATAACTTACTAATACATGCACACACAAGTCCTATATAATTAAAATTATAACACACTTACCTATTTGCAAAAATAAAATAGGTATCGTAACTCTTTACACCTACTACTTCAGTGGGAAAGCTCATTTTAAAATGTGTCTTTTTTAATTTTACTTCTGAAATCCTGTGATAAGCCATGCTTCATGACAGACAGGTTAGGCCAGGTTAGGAGGACTCTGAGTCCCATAATACTCAACTAGGCCCATACCCGACTAAGTCAAGACAATAACAAGGAATTAAGTAAAAAGCAAAACAGGGTAAAAAAAAATAATACAGTAACATAAGAAAATCCCCCCAAATTATGTACCTGAGTTTATTTGTCCAGACACAAACAAAAATTTCTGGAATGGCACACCAAAAACACTAGTTTTATTAGGATGAAATATGTATTTTTGATTAAAAATATATAGTTTGTTTGAAACATGGTTTTGATGAGGAGACGGATTTTCATTTTTTCACTCCGTATGTTTATGGTTTGAAGAGTGGGGACAGCAGAAGATGGCAAAATAAGAAAAGGTAGACCAATCAAGACTGGCACACAGTAGGTACTTTGCTGCGAATAGCTTATAAATGAAGAATGAAAGTCAAGGTGGTAGAGATTAGGGCTTTTATGCAAGTGACACACACAAATTGACTTGGTGAGGTGTTGATCTAAGTTGTGACTTTGACTCTGGTTCCTGACTTTGAATATTTTATTCTTATTTTATATAGACCTAAAAAATGAAAAATATACCACACACAGAATTCCTTGGCCTTAAAAATATCTCTACAAGTTATAGTAATTTAGATTGAATGAAGAGGACAATTGCTTTCACTTGGTTAGGCACCTGGACTGGATCAGACTCTGGGGCTGGGGGGGTGGAGGGGGTCTACCTCTTTTAGGAAATTTTTGCAGACAAATGAAAACTCTACCTCATCCCCCATCAAAGCTTCTGTATCTCAAGATGGAGGCAAGAAGGCTGACATCCAGAGTAGGGACTCAGATACGCCCTTTCATTTGAAGCTGACGTGGAATGGTCTTATCCTAAAAACACATGCCAAGCTCTCTTAAACAGACCCATAATTATTTCCATCCCTGGATTTTAGAAATGTAACTTTGATAATTCCACTCTCCATTTCCAGAGAAGTAATAAAATCCAACACTCATTGGGTGTTCCATATGTGCCAGGCACATTTCTAAACAGTTAATAGGTGTTTGTTTGAGGTAAGTATTCCTACTGTCCTCCTTTTGGAAGATTTGAGAGAGAGGCAAAATGACTTGCCCACGGTGGCACAGTCGGTAAATGGGAAAGCAGAACTCTACATCAACACCAACCAGAGACCACTGTTCCCCTGTGTTTGCTCTATGCCACCTAAGAAATTAAAGCAAATTAAAAGTATGCCATGGACTATTAACCTGAAACAGGCAGGCAGAAGAAATCTCAGAAAAAAATCGCAATATTTGACAGAACATTGTAAGTAGTTAAAGAACAGTTTGTATAAACAAAGTGGTCTTTTTATGAACTTTTCATGAGAAATTTTAAGTGTGTTTGGTTGTTATTTTCCCAAGTCTGTGACTGAAGGGCCTTTGTTCACTGAAATACTTCACATGCTTCCTCCGTCTGTTGTAGGGGCATTTATTTCTCTTCAGATACCACAGGCCCTACTGATATCTGTGTATTAAGTTTCTTTGTTTTGTTATGTTTTGCCATTGTGAAACAGCATAGGAAACAGATATCTGTAACCATGCCCAAGCATAACTATAAATAAGTTCCTGTTATGTAATATTTTCATATTTTCATATTACATAACAGGAACTTATTTATAGTTATATATATATATATATATTATATCTACTATGCTCGCTAATCTATAAAGTAAGATAAAATCACCATTTGAAGATAAAACAGTAAGTGGATACATTGGTGCTACAAAGTTTATGACTTGCCTGTCGCAAATAAATTTGGAGGCTGATATAGGGAGTATAATGGTTAAAAGCATGGGATTTCGAGTTTGACATGTCTGTGAATTCTAATTACTAGGTCTTTGGTCAAAGCCAAATTGTTTAACTTCTCAAAATGCCTACATCCTATGTTACTGTGAAAAATAAATGAGATAATACACGTAAAAGCCATAACCAAGTGCCTGGTATTAGTAAGTGCTCAAGATAGGTCAGTGATCATAATGATTTACTACCAACTCTTAATAAACAAAGAAGTTTAAAATACTGTGTTTCTTTAAAAAAAAAAACAACACTGTGTTTCTTGGTGCGTCTGAGTGGCTCAGTTGGTTGCGCATCTGATTCTTGGTTTTGGCTCAGGTCATGATCTCAGGGTAGAGAGGCTGAGCCAAGCCCCATGTCAGGCTCCATGCTCAGTGTGGAGTCTGCCTGAGATCCTCTCTCTCTTCCCCTCCCCCTGCTCATGCTCTCTCTAGAATAAATAAACCTTTAAAAATAAAATAAAATACTGTGTTTCTTTGATTCAGTAACCCATAATTTTCCATATTTTTTTGGTTTCTACTATTGGGATACATTTCTAAAATTAGTACATATATTCTCCTCTTTGCCTGTCTCCCCCAGTTTTATTAGAGAGTATTATTAAATTAATAGTGTATCTTAGGAGTAGGTGTTAGATTCAAGACACACGGAAATCATATAATGTTGTATGTGCAGTTCAGTGGAGGAAATCAAAGCGCAATCAACCCAGAGATGAGAAGATACTACTGGTTGCTTTGAAGATTAACCCTCCAAAGCTGCCATCCAACCATGCTAATTCTGTCCCTTGTACATATCCTTATTAAATTCCTCAGCAATCATCTGCTCTATGACCAGCATAGTGCTAAATGTTAGAGATTCTGGGAAGAATGAGATGTTGTCCCTGGCCTACAGGATCTCAAAGTCTAGTAGGGGTAACAAACACATGAAGACATTCCTACATCGTAGCTGTCTATAGCAACAGACAAGGATCCAAGAAATGAAAATAATATGAAGGAAGAATTTGCTTGAGGAATTTTTATTGTATGTTTGAATGTTATTAAAGTGCCTAGCCAATGGTAGATGACAAATATATGATTTTTGAAGTCATGTGATCCCCTCAGTCTTGAAGCTACTGAAGGTCTTTCTCACTCAAATGTGGTAATGCTGCTAATTCCTTACAGGAAAGGGGTACTGCTCCCAGTCACAGTAAGTAAAAATGAAAAATGAGTGCAGAGCTATTTTTGAAAGTGGTGAGACTTCATTGTAATTCATTCAATTATCTGTAGATCTCCACTTTTAAATTATCACTGCTTTGGTATTAATTATTCTTAAATGTATAAATTACATTCAAGATGTTTAAAATGGATTAAGCAAGAGCAGATTTGAAAACACAGAACAAAAGGAATTATTTAAGGACAGAAGTAGATTCTTTTCCATGAACTGGCATTCTGTTTCTATTTTATCTTAGTCTGAATATGCATTTTTGTCATTACCAGTACTTCCACAGGATAAGACTGAGGTCACAAGCATTTGCTGAAAGACTTAAGGAAAAATAATGGTTAGTGAGATTAAAAAAGAAATAAGGTAAACAAAATAGATGGCTACAAAAGTGACCTTTATAAAGTCTTCAGTCTGTTGGAAATATTTGATATTTACATGGAGAAGCAATGGCTTTGTATAGTTATTTGTATAAACTAAGACTAAAAAGGTATAACTATATAGATCTATAAACTGGCAAAATTAAAAGTTTAGATATGTTTGATGCTTCTCTTCTACTTTTCATATTTATATATATTGTTCTGTCTTTTCAAATCAGATCCTGCTCAATTGTAAGCATCTTGAATCTATGCTCAGAGGCAAGGAAACCCATCCTCAAGATTAAAGACTTGTTTTTATCTGGGTGGAGTTAGAATTGCCTGGTAACAGCTACCATCACTAAATTGAGTGTTAACAATGGAAAAATTAAAAAATACAGATGCCAAAGTAGGACAGTGTAGGAAAAGAATATTTTAAGTTCCTTTCCCTAGCCCCGTATAGGTTTACACTGCAAGATTTGTAGTACTTTCAGCAATTTTTGAGAGCTTAACATATATACATATGGAGTGCTTCTTTTACAAGTAGTCACCTTAAAAATTGTGAAGTGTAAAGAAAACCAGAATGGTAAATGATTAAAAAGCAAAAGACACTTATTCTGAAAATCATGTAGGGTCACATATAATTGTGATTCTGCCTCTTGCTTCTTGTGAATTTGTAGCCAAAACCAGAACATTCCTGGCATTTGGTCTGGCATCATTTTGAAGGGTAAGGCTGATTCTGTGATACTAAGCACAGACAATTTGGCATTTGGCTCCAAAAATATGCTCAGGATTTGTTACTTCTTTCCTCAGCAACAGGCTCCCAGCCAAATAATTTTTAACCAAATTCCAGAGCCCAATTTTGCTTCAGCTACTGAGATCCTATTTCAAGTTGCTATCAAGATGGGGTGGGGGGAGAGAAATACTGACACTTGTGAGATCCCAGGACAAACTCAATCCATACTATTTCTGTTTCTGCATTAAAAATAAAAAGACAGAAGGAAGAAAGTGTGATATTTTCAAAACACTTAATTTTTTTCTTCTACCTTAAAGTCCAAGTGGGTTTTCTTTTTTTAACCTAGACTTGGTAGAAAACAGAGCATGAACATTCATTAAGTGAATTACTTAAAATCAAAATATTAAACTTTCCTTAGACTATCTCAATTTATTAATTTTTTTTTTACAGAAAGTAAAGGGCAGTTGAACTTTATTTCTAAAAGATGCAAGACAAGTGAATAAAAGATACTTTGCCTTTTTCATATACTTAATACTGACTCTTTTTAATACTGTATAAAAATTCTGTTTTTTTTTAAATGACAGTAAAATTAAACATCTTCCCTTAATGTATAATTAGAAAAATTTAATTAATAGTTATGGAGTACCTTCTACCTCACAGTATAACTGTGTAGCTGAATTTCTTTAGCCTTTTTTTCTTTAAACATCAAACAACTGTCCCACATCATAACTATGTCTTAGAAGTTTAAATTAAGATCTAGTACCATCTTTGATTTAATCTTTAAAATTTTATTATTTTTTCAAGATTTTATTTATTTATTTGAGAGAGAGAGAGCACAAGCAAGGGGGAGGGATAGAGGGAGAAGCAGACTCTCTGCTGAGCAAGGCGCCCAACGCACAACTCCATCCCAGGACCCTGGGATCATGACCTGAGCTGAAGACAGAGGCTTAACCGCCTGAGCCACCCAGGTGCGCTAATCTTTAAAATTTTAAATAAATACAGCCTAATGTTCAAAAGATGCAGTGTTTACTGACCTGTAACACTTGTATTAAGTTTTCATTGAATAATACATATTTTTCCCTTAAGATTTTTGTTTGAGGATATCTCATAACCCACCTCTGAATCCATATACATGTGTACAGGTGTGTAAAACAAAGTTTCTTAGACAGACTTTCTGTGTTAATAACACAGCTTTATATTGGCTTTTTCTCCTTACCTGTTGCACTCTCTCCTCTTCATTGAGATTTCCACCCAAATAAACTACCTGCGTCCTCCACTATATTTCAGATTCAGCTTTCAAATTCCAAAAAAGGTAAGACAAGGCCCAACTACTCCTATTAAAACACATCCTGCCTCTATACTCCCAAGTCCCTGAACCTACTTCTATTACAAAACTTAGCAATAGGGGCACCTGGGTGGTGCAGTTGGTTAAGCATCCGACTCTTTGTTTTGGCTCAGGCCTTGATCTCAGCGTCATGAGATCAGCCCTGCATCAGGCTCCGTGCTCAGCAGGGGAGTCTGCTTAAGACTCTGCCCCTCCCAGGCCCCATGCTCCTGGTGTGTGTGTCTCTCTCTCAAATAAATAAATCTTTAAAAAAAAATAAAACTTAGCAAACAAAATTTCTTTAAGCCTGAGGTTCCTATTGTTCATCTTTGAATCACTAGTGTTAATACAGTCTCTGACAAACTACAGCTGCGCAGTAAATATTTGATTAAATAAATGAATTCATAATTCTCATTTATGAACTTTTTGTTAAACTGTTAGGAAACAGACCTGTCAAACATACTCATAAGAGTTACAACATCAAGTCCTGAGTGGCAGCTCAAAAATATTAGTGGACGGAAAGAAGATGGAGGCTGCTGACTCACCACAAGGACAGACAGAGCCACAGTCTGGAAAAAAGTACTTTTCCCCCCAATGTAACTTGAGATAGGTTGTTAACGAGGAAGAAGCACAGGACAGGCATCTTTGCTCAGGCCTCACACCTAGAGATATTAACCTGGGGAGGGGCAAAAGTGCAGTCTGAAGGAAAAAGGCACAAGAAGCCAGTGTCACTTTCCTTCCCTCTCCCAGTCAGCCTTGCTGCAAAGCAGTCCCAAGACAGCCTGCCTGGGCAAGTTGCCAGCACTCTGCAATTTACATTTTTATTCATCGAGACCCAGAGCTGTCAATATCAAGTGCCTCCCAAGTTTTCTTCTTTGTCTTTTAAAGTTTCAGGGAAACATTACAGGAGAGCACAGATATTGATGGCTGGATGATGCATTGTTCCCTGTCCCTTTGACCCTCTGATTGTTGTAGGCAGACTTAATGGTTATTAATCACGGTCTCCCTATACATTACTCACTAATCCACCGATGAACGATTTGAGATTTGTAACAATCAACCCAGAGTCTTCTGACCATTTTACCAGCATTCTATAGGTTTAAAAATAAATTTTATATTTTTGGATTGAACATAAAATATAATGAAATCATTTACTTGATGGTGTAATTTGTGCATATTCTTACAACTATATTTACATAATAATGTTTATTCCAATGTAAGTGTAGATTCCAGTATGGTGGTCAGAGGTGCACCAAAATATGCCTTTTCAAGATTTGGAGACAAAATCTGTAATAGTGGTATAAAAATGTGAAATTATATGAAAAGTATCATTAGAAGTACCTAGCAGACAATACTGAAGTATTTTTGTAATCATACTACTCTTCAAGTGACCTGAAATATTTTACATAATAAATATTTAAAAATTAGTTAACTCTAAAAATATTTATTATGACATTTCTATGTTTCTTATGGGAAAAATACTTTTACCCAGTTGTAAGTTTTTCAGATAGGGAAACAATTTTTTTACTTGAAACATAGATGAATATAAATGGTTATAGTAAAAATTTATTACTAAGGTAAAAGATCTACCCATACTTAAACACGTGATTAGGAAAAAAAGGCAGTAAACTTTTTATATAGTATTCTTGGGGTAAGTAGAATTTATTTTGCTGGCCTTGGATTTCAATGGAGTTTGAAAGCAATGGGACTGACTGGATTCCTTTGTCAAATCAGGTATAAGAAGGAGATTGTGAAATGAAGAGTTATTTATATATATATATTTAGCCCATGGTTGAAATAGTAAGTTGCAAGCATTTTTGCTTTGTCCAAAAGTGCGTATTAGGCCTGATTAGCTCAAATACTCAAAATTTCATTTGCTTCTTAAAAAGAGTTCCACACTTAGTCATTCTTCACCTCTCTCTTTCTCTCTCTCTGTGCTTACACTCAAATTATTAACACTTTTATCCATTCCCGCATTTGAAATCTGGGTCAGACCTGCAGTGATCTCTCACCTACACTTGTGCTTAACTTTCTTAATTGGAATTCCTATTTCTAATTTCTTCCTTAATCCTATGTATGTCTTCAGAGTTTTCTTGCTAAAATCACAACGTGATTTCACCTCACCCCTATTGAAAAACTGTCGATGTGTTCATATTGCTACCAGTTAGAGTTCAAATGTACATGATCTAAAGAGTGACTCATATATGGCCCAACCTGCTTCCCAGCTTCACCTCTGTGTGTTCCTCTCAGGGTCTCAGCATGGTGTCAAGGATATAAAGGGGAATGCCGTAGTTATTGCTCTCAGTGAGCTCAGAGTCTAACTGGAGGAGACCGAAAACAGTAAGGCAACTTGGTAGTGAACAATAGCAGTGTGCACGGTGCCACGGGAGCATAAGGGAGGATATATAATAAGCCAGGCTGGGAAGAAGAGACAGTTAGGAAGACCTGGATGTTATGTCTGCAGGAAGTCTTGAAGTGGAAGGAAGAGTTGCCTAAGAGAAGGGGAAAGAAGGCGAAGGAGAGAGTGGCACAAGGGCACCAAGGCAAAAAAAAAAAAAAAAAGCCTGGTTAGAAGTGATTTGGTGCTGTGGATGTTCAAATGACACTTCCGTGAAGCTTTCTACAATCTTCTTATTCAGAGTTCAATTCTTGATTCTCAGTGTTCCCACATCACTTGATACTTAGTTCCGTGGCTGTTCCTCTCACATTGTATTACATACTTTGAGACACCATGACCTCTGTTTATCTTCGTATCTCCAACCCATAGTATGACCCACAAATGTTTCGTGAATGTATGGGTTGTATAAGATTGGATGGTTAAGTGGGTCTGAAAATTTTCAATTCTTCTATTATGGAATCACAAAAAGCGGAGAGAAAAAGTGCTATCTGCTAAGAAGCATGTGCTCATAAATTATGCTTGCAAACTATGTTGAATTTTGAAAACTATGTTTAAACATTTTAAGCAAAAAGACTAAAATAAAATAATATATATTCCCAGCAATTTAATATTTGGGGTCTCAAACTATTGTCAGGTTAGTTATAATCAAAAACAACAAAACTGTTCCACACCATTTTTCTGAAATTGCTATAATTGCCAGAACCACTGATTTCCCATGATTAACTATTTAGAACCATAACTCAGGTTGGTTCTGGAACATGAAAGGTGAAAAAGCATCATGGGAAATCAGTGGGTCTGGCAATTATAGCAATTTATAATGATAGCAACCTGGCTCACAGAATCATCTCCTTGCCATCTATGTCCCACAACACACATATAAACTCTGCGTGGCACACAAGGCCCTGTCCAGGGAGGATTGGGTATTTTTAAGCCTATATTCCAGTGACATAGTTCCCCTGTTCGATGTTTCTCAATTTGTACACCTAGGATCCTGCTTGGAATCCTGCTTCTCAAAGCCAAGTACTTGTACTCACTTAGGTTGGGTCCATGCCATGTTCCTATGGAAAGAGAAACCTGTTCCTAAATGGCCATTCAGAATGTTTGTCTGTACTATGTGTGTGCATGTTCGTGTGTGCATGTGTGTGAGTGTGAGGGAACGTACATGGTTTTCATACCAGAGGAAGACCTTCCAGGGATCTCCATCCATGTGCTTTGCTACTTTTTTTTTTTTTTTTTTTTTTTTTGGTAAGCCCTCAGTGTAGACCTCTGGTGCCACTGGGTTTTCTGACCTATGCTATACACCTTGGACCCTGATTCTTTTTGTTGCTATTATGAAATATACATCCTTAATCCAAACCTGAACATAGAGATAACAGATGTTAAAGATGACAAAAATTCTAAAGAGTTTTCAGGAAAAATCTGAATTTACAGAATAGTTTGTGGTGAATACCTCAGAACCAATAAATATTTCACATATTATTTATAATGGGGACCTTAAAAAAATATTATACCAGCTTATCATTTTGTAAAAGTCCATCAAATAGTAATACATAAATCATTTCAAAAGCCTTTCTAAATCTATTGCATAAACTAGAGAAAATACTATTTTAACATTATTATGCATAAGCCATTGTTAGCAGAATTTTCTTTTCTTTAAGAAACTATCCTTTAAGTATTTAACTGCCAACTAGAATATATAAATAAGTACTCCAAAATCTTGAGATTTCAGATGAATCTGTTATGGCTTTTGAATTGTTATTCCTACCCTTAACTTGTCTCTTCAAAGCATTTTATGCATTGTCATCAGATTATTTAAAGCCCTCAATTTCATCATGTTATTTCTTTCTTTGAAAGTTTTCAAGAATCTGATTAAACCTCACTATTGTATGACTAGTTTTCAGAAAACCTACTCTTTACTATATTCTTCTCCAAAGTTATTGCCTATAACACTCAAAAAATACTTATTTATTAACACATTGATTTAATTTATCATTATTTGATTATTAAATAAATGTTACATTATTAACTGGTTTGTTTAATCAATTAATTAATTCATCTCCGCTTGTCAATTAGATTTAAAACTGTAAGGGCAGTTGAGTAGAAGCCCAATAAGGGATTGGTGAATTGAATTATACTTCTTTGTATAGAGAGCCTCACATATAGGCTTCACATATATATTACATATAATACAAAATCAAAAACAAGTCAGTTAATTGATCCACTGGTTGCAGTTTGTAACAAGATTTGCATAAATAATATCTTATAGGAAAAGTATGAAATATGTTTCACTAGCCTGTAAAAATGCAGCCTGAATTCTTGTGGTTTCCTGCTTAGCACTCTGCTCACAGTCAAAGCCTTTCTAGACCACAGCTTCACACCAGGTATCGCTCCTTCACACAGGGAGAGAGCATCTCAAAGCCTGGCTAACTGTTTTGCAATGAAGCTGTGGTCACAAGAAAGGTACATATCTCAGTATCATTCAACACCATCCATGGAAAAAAACAAATTATATATCCAAGTGAATGTAGAATCCTGATTGTAGTTGATATTTAATCCTAAACAAGAGGCCCCTATATGACTTTATATTAAGATAATAGTGCAGTGTTTCACCTAATGGCATTGGTACCCAACTTTTCTTTACTTTAGGCTTATATACTGGCCCTAGACATTTTCAAAATTCTTTACACCTTGTTCCTAAACAAGAACATAAAAGGAAAACATTTCCTAATATATATCTTATAAACATATTCTCAAAGCAAATATAGCCAAATACCTGACTTTCCTCTTTTTCTTTCAGATACACGTTTTTTTTAAAAACAGCCAGAAGCCACTTAGGACTAGTCCACCCGAGTAGCATAGGTGTCACTTGGTTCCTTTCTCAATCTCAGAGGGGAGTATTTCGTTAGGAATTCATCTTTAAAAATAATGACGTGGAAGGCATTACTTTTAGTTTTCTTGTCTTTTTTTTTTTTTTTTTTAAAGATTTTATGTATTTGACAGAGAGAGAGATAGCAAGAGCAGGAACACAAGCAAGGGGAGTGGGAGAGGGGGAAGCAGGCTTCCCGCAGAGCAGGGAGCCCGATACGGGGCTCGATCCCAGGACCCTGGGATCATGACCTGAGGCAAAGGCAGATGCTTAACAACTGAGCCACCCAGGTGCCCCTAGTTTTCTTGTCTTTAAACATGGTGAAATCATTTCAGTACTGTGAGAATGAATATAATCTAGCAAAGAAAAAAAACTTAAGATTTGAGAACAGATGGCTAAAGATCATGACAATAAAGAACATATCCAAGGTTAACGACCTACATGCTGAACTTGTTTTAATTTTAAAAGCCCCATTACCATCTGAAAGTGTCCTGCTTTAGCTGACCCAAACCAAGACTTTTTTTTTTTTTTTTAATTTCTTTATACACCTTTAGAAAAGGACTCTTGCTGCTCCTCTCTCTGGAGCAACAGTGGGATCCCAGGTGGTTACTTCTTTGTGAATAAAAGCATCCATATGAAATTGATAGTTTCCACATGCATGGGCAAACATGTTGTGTCAAACTAATGACTTAAATACAAATTTCTCTAGAATTATTTTATTCCTTAGAATCCCAATCTTAATTCTAATTGCCCTTGGACTAATTGCCCACTTCCATCAGTGGTTAAATTATTATCTGCTAACCAAAGGGTACATTAAAGACCCATCACTATGATATTGGAAGAAGCAGATAAGACAGATATTGTTTACTCCAGTTATCAACAGAAGGTTAAGAAAGATTTTAAAGAATGAGAATAGTAGTTCCAGGTTCCAGTTATTCAATACATCCTACCAGGGAATAGGAAAGGCAAATAGATTGGGTTTGTGATGAATTTCAAGGTCAAACTTCTATTCTTCCACTTCAAATTTGAGAGCGGTAACTTGAGAAAATGCACATTTCTTCCTAAATTTTAGATATACATTTTTGATGGATCAAAGAAAGCTATTTTTTCTTTTTTTAATTATTGACCTGCAAAACAGGGAGGTGAGTAATAAAAACTATTTTTATTATTTTATATGAGATCTGTATCCTTTTCCAATATCTGTATTTAAAACATTTAAACTATAGGGATGCCTGGCTGGCTCAGTCAATTAATTAAGCATCCAACTCTTGATTTTGGCTCAGGTCATGATCTCAGGGTCGTGAGATGGAGCCCCACATTGGGCTCCGTGCTGGACTTGGAGCCTGCTTAGATTCTCCCTCAGGGCACCTGGGTGGCTCAGTCGGTTAAGCATCCAACTCCTGATTTCGGCTCAGGTCATGATCTCAGGGTCCTGGGATCTTGCTCTGTGTCAGGCTCCATGGTCAGCAGGGAGTCTGCTTGAGATGCTTTCTTTCCCTCTCCGTTTGTCCCTCCCCCTGATAATGTGCTCTCTCTAAAATAAATAAAATCTTAAAAAAAAAAAGATTTTCTCTCTCCCTCTGCCCCTCATCCCCCCCACTCTCTCTCTCTCTCTCTCTCAAAACAAAAACAAAAACAAAAACACACTTTAAACTATAAATTTGAGATGGTATTATAGTCATATAGTCTCTGATTTATAGTAATCTTTGGGTAATTTTTCTGAGTCACTTTTATAAGTGAAGAAACAAAGTGACCAAGAGAATAACCTATGGTGCAGAAATAATTTTAAACAATAAGAAGCTTGAAATAAAGAGGCCAGAGTCAGGGCTAGACGAGATGGAAGTAAATATACTAAAAGAAAAGAGTATGCTGTGGCTTCTCCCATATTCCTCCATGACAAAATGGCAGAAACTAAATCCAAGGGCAACTCAGTAGTAGTCAATAATTATCAGCTAAAGGAATGAATGGATAGGTGAATAAAAAGACTGAAATACAGGTGCTAGGGGAACATGGGACCACAGTGCTCAGATTGCTATAATAAGGTGGAGAGGAATGTGAAGGTTCCTTGTTGAAGAAAATTTTTGTACACTTGATAATATGTAATATTTCTATTATGAGCAGAGAAACCCTGCCTTGGAGAGAAACATTTATTTTGGATGCCATCACTATAAATCATCTTGCAGATAAAGGAGGGAGGATGATTTTATTTATATAGATATATAGATATACAGATATTTTAAGTTCCTTCTAAGATGGGTTGGACATAGGGAACAGGGGGATTGTATCTCAATTGTTTAAAAATACGAAACAAATGAACAAAAATATGAAACACATCAAGGAAAGGACATCAATAGCAGAGAGAATCTTCAATATTTTTATTTTATATTTTTTAAAGATTTTATTTATTTGACAGAAAGAGAGGGAGAGAGAGAGCATAGCAGAAAGAAGGACAGGGAAAAGCAGGCTTCTAGCTGAGCAGAGAGCCCGACATGGGGCTCAATCCCAGGGCCCTGGGATCATGATGGGAGCTGAAGGTAGACACTCAACTGACAGCCACCCAAGGGCCTCAGAATCTTCAATACTTTTAAAACATAGAAGGCTTAGCAGTGAGAAGACCATAGCACTTAGGAAAGCAATACTTATTCTAGTCCCATGCCACTACCTTCTAGTTTTGTGACCTTGAGCAAATCAGTTAATTACTCCGGGTCTAAAAATGAATGTGAAGATGAGGGCCTATGGTGACCCATCCTAATGGTAAGACTGGAGATTTACAGCCACAGGTACATCTGAAATTTCCCTGGCATTTTGGACGCCTTTCAAGAGCTTTTCAGGAATTTAATACGTGTTTAAAAATATCTATGGCAGTACTTCCTAAACATAAAACTTCCACATGTATGAAGAGATATCTTTATTAAAATTTCTCTTAAGTTATTCCTTCCCAAGGTAATGGAAGCTGAAAAAATCCTAAAAATTCTTTTAGGATTGACCAATTTACTTGACTATAAAATTTAAGAATCTAACCATTTTAAGGTAACAATATATTTTAATTGAAACATATGAATAGTCATTTTAATCTATATGCATAAATTCACCTTAAAGGAACTATTTTTTAGAAATATGGAATGGGACTATCAACCAGTATTTACCAAGAAATGTTTACTTTTCTAAGTTAGTGTAGGCAGAGAATGTGAAAGTCTAGCAACATAAAAGAGACTGGTCCCACAAATCATATAATATAGGTTTGCAGTATGGAGTGGCAGAATTTTACTGCTAATAACAAAGCATGCTGATCTTAAAGAGCAAGAACCCGGAATTTCCTGGTTTTCTTCTGGTTCCACTATGCCCCTAACATCACATAAGTGTGCCAGTCAGCTGCATCCAGAAGGTGAGGTAAAATGCCAAATTATACTTTCGGCAGGATTCCAGAGATTCTCAGATTTATTTTTCTTTCCTTTCCTTTCCTCAAAGTTGTGCCATATGAGCTGGGTTTATTTTGAAAGGTCCATGAAAAATAAGTCAGATTTTTCTTGAAATTTGCCCCTCTTAGAGATGAAATGTTTTTGGACATGCTTCATATAAGTGCATTTGTTCACTTTATTGTTTTTAATTTTGTTCATAAATTTGTCCTCTATAAAGAGCTTCAAAATTTCACCGTGTTCTGACATTACTGTAAAAATACATCCGGTATGTTCATTGAAAGACAGTGGTCAATATATTTAAGAGAAATGTCTTATTCATTAATCTTAGGAAATGTTAGAGGGAAACCAATAATAACTAGAAATTGAAATTAAAGATCATTCAGTGAAGCTGACAACTTTATCTATCAAACATTAATGACAGTAATAAAAATAGATATATTGTTTTACCACTTGGAAAGTACTTTCACATGTATGTTTCCATTTGGTTCTCAGATAACACTGTTAGGTAGATAATAGCATTCTCTTATTACACAAAAAAATTCAGGGGTGGTAAATGACAGAAATAAAGTCACTGAGCTCTTAAATCATGTAATACTGAGTATATTTCCTGAAGTATTTCTATAGGATCAGCTACCTATATTGACATCAAAAGATCTACTCAGTTATAGGACTTTGTAAAATTTTGCTAACTTTTAAGTGATTTTGTATGTGTTTATTCAGGAAACCATTTAAAAAGCAAGAAGGTGAATAAATTTAAATACAAGAAACATTTACTAAATATAATGTATTTATTGTACGTTGAAAGTTTTCAATATTTTGAGTAGTAGACATGCATCTTCAATATTTATTTCTCCAATCTTTCCTAAAGAATTGATAAAGATATAAACAAAGATTTAAATGTAAGGATGTTTATTGAAACACTATTTATAATATATAAGATCATAAATAAAGATTGGCATTTTATTCATAAGTATGTTGAAACCCATAGCAGTCACATGAATTGATCATAGGCACACCAGTAGTTAGGGACAGATTTGAGACTCAGATTTATGTTAGATCTCTCTAGATATAGAACTGTCTCTACCAGGACACTCTATACCGTATTCTAACTGCAGGACTGATGGTTTTCCCCAAGTTATTTTTTGGATGTGGGTTTATGTATAATGTGATTAAAATTATTCTCTTTTTAAATTAAAAGAAAAGGAAGGATAAATAGATTGTTATGCTGCCATACATACCAAGTGCTAGATAATATACTTCATATTAAATATATTTTTCAAGGTGTAGAAGGAAGGTACCTCAACATAATGAAGGTCATATATGACAAGTCTACAGCTAATATCATACTTAGTGCTGAAAAGCTGGATCTTTCCCCTAAGAACAGGAAAAAGACAAGTATGTCCACTCTCACCACTTCTATTCAACATAGGGCTAGAAGTCCTAGCCAGAGAAGTTAGGCAAGGAAACTAAATAAAAGACATCAAATGGAAAAGAAGATAAATTGCCTCTGTTTGCAAATGATATGATTTTATATATAAAAAAACCGAAAGACTCCACCAAAACGCTTTTAGAAATAATAAACAAATTCAGTGAAGTTGCAGGATACAAAGTTAACATATAAAAATCAGTTGTGTTTCTGTACACTACACTATCAAAAAACTATCCAAAAGAAATTAAGAAAACTATCCCATTTACAACAGCATTAAAAAGAATAAAATGTTTAGGAATAAATTTAACCAAAGAGATAAAAGATTTATACACTATATACTATAAGACTCTATTGAAAGAAATTAAAGAAGACACAAATTAATGAAAGCTAGCCTGTGTTCATAGATTGAAAGAATTAATATTGTCAAAATGTTTATACTACCCAAAGCAATCTACAGCTTCTGTGCAATTCTTACCAAAATTCCAATTACATTTTCACAGAAATAGAAAGAATAATCCAAAAACTCATAGAGAACCACAAGAGACCCCAAATAGCCAGAGCAGTCTTGAGAAGGAACAAAGCTGGAGATATCACACTTTCTGGATTCAAACTATAGTACAAAGCTATAATTATCAAAACAGTATGGTACTGGAATAAAAACAGACACATAGATGAATAAAGCAGAATAAAGAGCTCAGAAATAAGCCCACACATATATGATCAAATAATCTTTGACAGAGGCCCCAAGAATACACGATGGGGAAAGGACACTCTCTTTAATAGGGTGTTGGGAAAAATGGATATCCACATGGAAAAGAATGAAACTGGAACTCTACTTATACCACTCACAAATAAACTTGAAACAAATTAAAGACTTAAGACTTGAACTGGAAGTCTCCTAGAAAAAAAATATAGGGAAAAAATTCCTTGATATTGGTCTAGGCAATGAGTTTTTAGCTATGACACTAAAACAAGCAACAAAAACAAAACTAAACAAGTGGACTACATCAAACTAAAAAGCTTCTGTAGCAAAGGAAGTAATCAACAAATTGAAAAGGCAACTTAACGCATGGGAGAAAATATTTTCAAACCATATATCCAATAAGGGGTTAATATCCAAAATATATTTAAAAAAAACTCATACAACTCAATAGCAAAAACAAAAATACCCCCCCAAAACAAAAACAAAACCTAAATAACCCAATTTAAAAATGGGCAAAGGGGGGCGCCTGGGTGGCTCAGATGCTTAAGCGTCTGCCTTCGGCTCAGGTCATGATCCCAGGGTCCTGGGATCGAGCCCCACATCGGGCGCCTGACTCAGCAGGGATCTGCTTCTTCCTCTCCCTCTGCCTCTCCCACTGCTCATGCTCTCTCTCTCTCTCTCTCTCTATCTCTGTGTCTCAAATGAATAAATAAAATCTT
>NC_138370.1:112324201-112364798 GCF_054177405.1 Leptonychotes weddellii | reverse complement strand
AAATGAATAAATAAAATCTTAAAAAAAAAAAAGAAATTAAAAAAAAAATGGGCAAAGGACCCGAATAAACATTTTTTTCCAAAGGAGACATACACATGGCTCAGGTACATGAAAAAGTACTGAACATCACTAATTATCAGAAAAATGCAAATCAAGGGGCGCCTGGGTGGCTCAGTCGTTAAGCGTCTGCCTTCAGCTCAGGTCATGGTCCCAGGGTCCTGGGATCGAGTCCCACATAGGGCTCCCTACTCAGCGGGAAGCCTGCTTCTCCCTCTCCCACTCTCCCTGCTTGTGTTCCCTCTCTAGCTGTGTCTCTCTCTGTCACATAAATAAATAAAATCTTTAAAAAAAAAAAAAAAAGCAAATCAAAACCACAATGAAATATCACCTTACACCTGTTAGGAGGTCTATTATCAAAAAGACAAGATTATAAGTGTTGGTGAAGGTGTGGAGAAGACAGAACTTGTATACCATTGATGGGAATGCAAATTGGTGCAGGCACTATGGAAAAGAGTATGGAAGTTACTCAAAAAAACTAAAAATAAAACTACCAAATGATCTAAAAATCCCACTTCTGTGTATATATCCAAATGAAATAAAAATAGTATCTCAAAGACATATCTGCACTGGCATGTTCATTGTAGCACTATTCACAGTAGCCAAGATATTGGTAAAACCTAAGTGTCCATTAATGAATGAATAAAGAAAGAAAATGTGTGTGTGTATATGTGTGTGTGTGTGTGTGTATCATGGAATATTATTCAGTCATGAGGAAGGAAGAAGTCCTACCATTTGTGGCCACATGGTTGAATCTGGAAGACATTATGCTAAGTGAAATATATGTGGAATCTAAAAATGTGGAACTCATAGAACTAGCGAGGAGAATAGTTGTTGGCAGGGACTGGTGGAATAGCGGAGATGTTGGCCAAAGGGTACAAACTTTCAGTTACAGGATGAATAAGTTCCAGGCATCTAATGTACAGCATGGTGACTATGGTTAATAATATTGTATTATTAGTATTGTAATATCATTGTATTGTATACTCATGTTCTCACAAGTATAAAAAAAAAGAAAATGCAAACTATGTGGGGTGATAAATGTGTTAATTAATTTGACTGTGGTAATCATCTCACAATACATATGTATATTAAATTATTACATTATACACCGTAGTTAATCAATCTATATACAATCATATCTCAATAAAGTTAGAAAAGATAGATATATTTTTAAGGTCTTTATCTCCACGAACAGTCACAATATGGTATGTTACTCTGGTAGGAACTAAAAACTGAATACAGAGCTTCCCATTCATATCACAACTAAATAACCCTTAAAATTAAGTTTAGGGCACCTGGGTGGCTCAGTCTTTAAGTGGCTGCCTTCGGCTCAGGTCGTGATCCCAGGGTCCTGGGATCGAGCCCCACATCGGGCTCCCTGCTCAGCGGGAAGCCTGCTTCTCCCTCTCCCACTCCCCCTGCTTGTGTTCCTGCTCTTGCTATCTCTCTCTCTGTCAAATAAATAAATAAAATCTTTTTAAAAAATTAATAAGTTTATTAGAAGGTTAGAGATAAGTCAGTCAATGCTTCACCTGATTTTTCTTCATAAATAAATTTTGCTTTCCAAAATAGTACTTCGGATTCCTTTAGGAAGATCAGAGAAATGACAGAGAAGAGATAACTCAGAGATAATAAATAAGAGAAAGTTCTAAGCCAACATCTACAGAAGCTTTCAGTGTTCTTCAGGAACTAGATTCTGCTAAGAGTGAATTATTTCCAAGAAGCCAAGTTCAAGCTGGTACAAAAGCTGTATATTAATTACTTGAAAAAACTCCCAGTAGGGCAATGTCTAAAAATATTTCAGTGAGAATAGCATATAGATGTTATAAAAGTGATGATCTAGCCAAGAGGGTGTCTGATCTCCAAAGTACATTCACCAACAAAAATTTAAGGAGCATTTAGATAAGAGTGGGAAAGGAAACTTACAACACAGATGGGTTCTCCACATTTTGGGCATGTCTGCACACTTAACCAGATCACTCTTAATGGTCAATTCAGTCCAAAGCAGTCAACATGATTTAGTTGTTTATAAAAAATGTGGCACGTGCATGACTAACATGTTGTATTCTTGTCATGATTGTAAAAACACAGTCTCTACCCTCTGAATGTTAGCAGGTATAAATATGTTTAAACCTAGAAAAGGCTAAAAAAATTAAGAACTGTTTTTAACTATAATCATTAACTTCCAAACCCAAAATATCTCCTCCTTAACATAATAACATTCAAAGATGACTTTTAACCATCCCACAGTAACTTACTGCTAAAAACTGTACTCATGAATATTCATTTTACTTAAGTGACACAAGCCCTATGTAGGTATGATTATATTATACATATTCATCCTTTCTGATCTCACTGACAGAAGTGACTATGTCTGCTTATAAAATCTGAATATTCCCATCACTTAGCTCAGTTCCACCGAAGACAATGTGTTCAATGTATGTTTGCTGAAGGGAAAAATATCTCCTTCTAGTTAGCATCAATCCACAAACAATGCTTAATAACAGGCTGTGTCAGAGTTTGCTAGCTGTCCGCCAAAATCTGTTTCCTCTTCTTTGTCAGGACGTGTAGCTATATACTGCATTTTCCAGTCTATCTGGAATTAATTGTGGCCAATATCCAATGGAAGAAGAGAGGAAATAATGTATGTTACTTCAAACTGGGAACACATATGTCCCCCTAGAGGATGGTGAGGCTATAAAATGGCAATTGTTTGTGTCCCTCAATTACTCTATGGAGGAAACTCACCCACCAGCCCAAAATCTATACCACAGATCTATGTGAATGAGAAATAAACTTGCATTGTTTTTGAGTAATTTTATAGAAATTCATCTTATGGTTTTTAATACATAGATGTTCAGTAGGTATCCACTGAATTATTTTGTTTGTTTGTTTTTTAAAAACAAATTCATCTTTAAAACAAATTCATTTTTAAAAACTCAAAATATATTAAAACCTACAGAAAAGTGTCAACACAGTACAAAAATCCCAGTATCCCTTTCATCTGGAATCCCTAATTATTAGCATTTTACCCTCGTTTGCTCTCCCTGTCCATCATATGGATGCATACCTATGTATATGCATCATACGTATATGTAGATACATATGCACATCTATATCTATACATGGCATGCAATATAGATTTTTCCCTGACATAAAAATATATTTTTCTGCACAATAATGCATTAACCTAAGTATTCCAATAAGTACCTCCCCAAACAAAAAGACATAATATAACTGACATTATACAACTCCTGCAACCAGTAAGTCAACACTGATACAACACTACCATCCAAGCTAGAGTATGTGTACTTATTGTTTGTTCAATTATTTGTCCAGTGTGACAGATATTATAACCACTCTGACTACCTTTTTCAACAACCCTCTCTACACCCCTCCTTTCTCTCTCCCACTTCTTTCTTTGGCTCTGGCAACACGGCAGCTGACCTGTCTGACAACCTCCTTCCTCAGGCATGCTCAGACCTCAGGCACCCACGTTTGCATGTCTCCATACCAAGGGAAGAAAGGAAGACAAGGAAGGAAAAACAGGAAGAACAAGGGAAGATGGATGAATTAATTCATTTTTAATACAGTGCTACATGAAAGAAAATGTTAGCAAGCAATATTTTTAAAAGTTAATAGTAAAAACATCCCCAGAGACTACCTAATATGAGCACTTATATTTCTCTCAAAATTCTGTCTGAATTGAAAAGGGTATCTGACAGGTCTGAGAAATCAGAGCTGGATACCTAGACTTATAATTATCTTTGAAGACCAGCTACCTTCCTAAATAGCAGGATCAAGTACACAAAACTGAATTTTTCATTCAGATTGAAATCAAAATCTTTCTTCTCTTATTCCCTTGCTTATAAAATATCTTCTTAGACTTGAGAAAGTCAAGGGCCACATAAGAACCCTGAACATTCTTTTCAATTGTCCAGTGGCATAACTCAAATTAAAAAGAAGACCTTAACTTATGTGTGCTTAAACTTCTTATCTCTTTATTTTTTTATCAAAACCAAAACACTGCTTACTTTTAGAATATATTGTAAGCCAACATGATTTTTTTTTTTTTGGTAAAAGCAAATATCATTACAAAAGAGAAAAGGTTATAGGAATCGTGTAGTACACATTCAGAAACATTTTGTCTCATAGTTGTTTTCAGTAAATGCTTCATTTCTATGTAGGAGGTATGTAAGATTCCTGCTAAAAATATATTCCCTTCCTTGAATATTCACAATAAACGCCAAAAATTATCTCAAATGAATAAAGACAGGGCTGATTAGCAGTGTTTTATTTAATGTGACAATAATTTAGATTTTATATAATTTCAGCATCTATTCATTATGCTAAATAATCTTATAAAAATCTAATGGTTAATATACTACATATAAAATTTTATGAAGTACTTTGATAAATTAATAGAAAAGTAACATCTGCAATACTACAACTAAATTGGGCTGAAAGGAACAAATACATGTGAGGGCATATAAGAAAACTAATTATGACTTATGACTATAACAGGAAAAGAACATTGTTGCCTAGGGCACTGTCTCCTCAATTATAAATGTGTCTCCTCCAAAACTGTGTTTGTAAGTCATTTGCTGAAACAATGACCTTATTTCCACCACAGAAATTACATTAAGGATATTTTTTATTTCCAAAAACAAGTCCATAACAGTCTGTCTTACTATGTCATGAAATTGTAACTACATTATCAGTACCACCTATCTAACCAAGAAATACTAAAAGTCCATTCTCAATATCCAGGGTTCTCTACTAGTTCTAATTGTACTCGTTATCTTAGTTCTCAGCAGTAAGTTTTCCTAGTTCTCAATAGTAAGGTAACTAGTCTTGAGGCTCTAGGCAGGGGAAAGTGGTCCTGGGGTGCTGCAAAAAGGGATTGAGTCTTCCTGAGTAAACTTGTGCAGAACTCATGGTTTCATTCTTGGAAGGTGATGATTGCTACCTAAATCTCTGTGCCCTAGGTCTCTAGTTGCATTTGGCAGGGAGAGGACCATGTCTTTGATGACAAGTGATGGTGGAAAAAAGAATGGGAAGAGGCACAAACAATGGCTAAATACAATGGGAGGAAGGAAGGACAATTCCAGCAGCAACCTATGTGGGTAACTGAATTCTGGCCTCTGGGAAATCACCTCCACTGTATATGTGTACACACACACACACACCCATATTCATCCAAGGTCTCAATTTAACATTGATAATTGGAACATCACAAACTAGTTCGAAATAATAGTTACTATTATTCATCTGAGAAAATGTCATGGTCTCAATTCATCAGATCTCAATTTAACATTGATAATTGGAACATCACAAACTAGTTCGAAATAATAGTTACTATTCAATATTTCTAACTGCTTTGATTCATTATTTTATAGAATGCTGTCTGATATTAATGAATACTATTTGTACTATACAAATTTAAGTAATGTTTTGGTATATAATGGCTATTAAAGATATTGTGCGATATATTTGTGGTCCTTTCTTATCTCTCTCAGGGGACACACTGATATAATTGAGACAGCTCAGCATGTCATATAGAGAAATCTCTTATAAAATAAAGGCCAAAGATTAAGTAGATAGTCATTGAATTAATTTGTTTTTCTTAAGAGGAGTTATTCCACAGGTCAAAACTAAAGTCACTGATAGATATGTTTCTCATCTTGTTCTCTGGGTGTGAGGAGAATAAGGCGTTGATTTCCTTTGGTGGCTTTTTGCTTGTCTCAAAAGAATACATTAAAAAATTCTGCACAGCTGTGATTTACTAGTGTGACAAAAATGAAGAATGTGTTTCTCCGTCCACAAAGAAAACACAATACAAATCTCCTCCCCTTGCTACCCTCCCCCATCATCATCACTTAGTCTGGTGACGTGTTTTTAACCCCAAACACTTTCAAAAGTAATGATATACCATTGCTTCAAAATCCTGCTGATTATAATTTTCCAGCATTTTGTAAATATACCTACTATCGAATTGCTTGCTCCTATGCTATATGGCAATGGTTTCTAGGGGGTAAAAATGTCTTGCAAACAAGTAATTTTGACCTGGCTACCTTCATACAGAGATATTGACCCTTCCAAATTGCTTTCATTTGAAAAAATGAGAAGCACTCAAAAAATGAAAAATCTAGCTTCAGAAAAGCAAACCTTTCCAACTTGTACTAATAACATCATGACATTTTCTCACCTCTGAATGGTTTGTGTCCTGGACACTTCTGAAGGGAAATAAAGACATACAGAAATTAACATTATTTCTATGATGCTTATTTTTTATTTTTTAAATGAATGTTCCTGACATTGCGTACATTTAAAACATTTGCAATGTAACAATAAATGTCCACTGTGGAGGCAATGGAAAGTTATACAATTTGACAGCTGAAAAAGAGCCTTAGAGATCCTGTAACAAACATCCTCATATTTACAAATGGAAACAGGGTAGATGAGTCTAAGTGACTTGCCTAAACCATAAGCTAGTGGTAGAACTGGGCTATTAAGCCCATCTTGTTCAATTTCTCCCTGGTGAAACCTAGTGATGCAATCAGTATGTACAAAATTCCTTCACAATAGCCCAACATCTGACCAGAGAATCATTCTGTCTACACTCCCCCATATTAACACAGTCTCCTTGGTTTACTTCTGGTAGTTATTTATTCCCGTGCTAACTCCCTGGTCATGACTGTCACAAGTATATCAAATGTGTCAATCTAGTCTCTCAATACTTCCATCATGTCGTCATTTTTACACATACTGTAGCAGAGACTAATCTATCCTGTAGCTTGAATTTTGTTCTCAAAATCCTTTAATATTAAATTTAACCCAATAAAACATTCAGTTTCCTCTATTTGATAGCTGTTATCTACCAGGATATACTCCATTCTAACCTCTACTTCAGCAAGAAATCTTATATCTCCTTACATGTATGCCATGTGTTTTAAGCCCCTAAGTTTTGATAATGATGATAATACTACAACATGCAATATTTTATGTCAAATACTGTCCTTAGAGGTTTAAGTCCATTCTCTTCTTCAGCATTAACAATAATGTCATTGGTATTATTTGTCACATTTGCATTTTATTGTTCCATGATATAACTATTTTGACATAGTATTATTCTATTGTAGCTGTTAAATAAAGTACTACAAATTTGGTAGTTTAAAACCACACAAATTCATGAGCTTAGAGTTCTATAGGTTAGATGTCTTACAGGGGTCTCATTGGGTTCAAATCAAGTGTTGGCAGGGCGTGGTTCATTTCTGGAACTTCTAAGAGAGAATGTTTCCCTGCCATTCCTAGCTTAAAGCCATTCATAGCTCTTATCATGATCCAACATCATGTATCTTATACTTACTTTTTTGTTTATTGTTTGCCTAACTGCTGTAAAAGTGTTAATTCCTTGTGGGCAGGACATTTTGTTTGTTCTCTTCATAGCTATATCCTAGTATCTTAGAACAATGCTGGACATATAATAAGCACTTGGTCAACTGGGGTTAATGAATGAAAACCAAAATTTTTGTTCTGTCACTTAATAACTATATTATTTGGAGGAAGATAAAGATTTTAAACCTCAGTTTCCCTGTATGTAAACTAAGGGTATTAATACCGAGATATTGTCTTCAGGATTAATTGAGGTCAGGTTTATGAATACCTAGTAGCATATTACTTGGCACACAGTATAAACAAATGGTATTATTATTATTACTATCATTATTATTATTATTATTAATTAAAATAACATGCTTTGGGGGCACCTGGGTGGCTCAATTGGTTAAGCGCCCAACTCTTGGTTTTGGCTCAGGTCCTGATCTCAGAGTCCTGAGATCAAGCCCCACATCAGCTCCAAGCTCAGCGCAGAGTCTGCTTGAGATTCTCTCCCTCTCTCTCTGCCCCTCCCCCCCACTCGTATGCTCTCTCTCTCCCTCTCTCTCTAAAATAAAGAAAATAAAATAACAGACTTTATAGCACCTACACCTATCCAAATTATTTTTTCTTTACTCATTTATTAACTGTCCCATGAAGGCAGAATCTTGCGTGCTTCATCTGTATATCTCCAGTGCCTAGAATAGCAACTGGTAGGAGCTGAAGAAATCCTTGTTGAATTAATTTTAGTTGTGTGTAGGAAAAGAACCTTAGGGGCCTTTTATTCTACCACTTAAAGCTGTGCCCACTATTATGATGGTTCTGTGTGTGTTCTTACAGATTCTTTTGTAGAACTCAAAATGGGATAGAGAGTGATGATGATGGGAAGAAGTTTTGAATTCTCCATACTGTAAAAGTTCTTAATGTTTTATGTGTTGTTTAACCCTATTAAAACCTGATAACAGACATGAACACTTCCCTCAAATTGTGCATCCCTACCCTACTCATGGTATTCTGCATAAATGCCCAAAGGCCCCCCTTCAGAGGTCCTGAAGACTATCCATCAATGTAACAGATGTTCCAAGTCTCAGTCTGTTAGAACAGGCTCTTACCTTGAGGTTATAGTGTGTGACTAATATAATATAATATATTGATGTAGCAGGAATGTGTTATAGTGACAGAAAGCAATTAGAAATTTATTATTACAGGCCAGGTGAAAAATTTTGAAGACATGAATTGATACTTGTGGCGGTGGAGGTAAAGAAAAAACTAAGCAAAGCCAAGTCAGTAGCCTGAATGTTCTGGAGAATGAGGGAGAAGAAATCACCCTGATTCCAATATTTTTATCCCATGTAGATCCACATTTTGTGTATTTTTTTTAAGTAAAATGAAGTATTTTTTACTTGGTTATGAGAAGAACTTGTGAAGAAAGAAATAAAAGTCAGGAGCACTTTAATGTACTTTTCCTCTATTTATTTTGGACATAATAAACTTAAAGCTATTTTAGTTATCTCATTACAATCTAGACCTTGTTTACCACATCATTATCATTTGGGGATTCTCTGACCTATAAACAGTGAACTTAACAACTGTTAAAAAGCCATAATACATGTTCCCATGGAACTGTATCAATTACAACTGCAATACACTATATTATAGCTAAAAATATTACCACATCATTCAACAAATATACTATTCCTACTTCTATTGTCAGAGTGCTAAAAAATACTCTGAGTTACTTAATCATCAAAGATAAAAAGCAGCTGTTCACTTCACATGACATAGACCACAGGTCAGGGTAAATCTTTTTTTTTTTTTTGGATGGAAGACTGACAACTAAATTTGGTTCAAGTATATATGGAGGAATTAACTGGAAAAATTAAGTCCTCTTCTTTAGTATTCTAAGAGAAGAAAATAAACCTTCCACCCCAGAAAAAAATTCCAGTTTGTAAGCCTTTGTATGGTATTCCAATGAAACATTAATCTACATTAGAATAGAAAAATCTAGGGGTGCCCGGATGGCTCAGTCTGTTGAGTAGTTGAACATCTGATTCTTGGTTTCGGCTCAGGTCATGATTTCATGGCTCATGGGATCCAGCCCTGTGTTGGGCTTTGCGCCCAGGGACGAGTCTGCTTGAATATTCTCTTCCTCTGCACCTCCCCCCCGCCCCGCCCCCCCGCCGCAGATCTCTCTCTTTGTTTCTCTAAAATAAATGGATAAATCTTAAAAAAAAAAGAATAGAAAAATCTAGGTTAGGAGTCTGCCTATTAAATGTGGTGAGAGTTCAAATAGCTCCTGAGTCTTGTCATAATAGCACTTCATGGAAAGATACTAAAACTCAATTTTTTCCCTATTATTTGGCATCTTATGGAAAAATATTTAGGAAGATTATAAAAAGAAACTTTTAGGAAGTAATATCTCTAGTTTTCCTAAAATTTATGTCAAACTCAGATTATGTATTTTACATAATAAAAAACATCGTAACTTTCACTTTTAATTAAAAATATGTAAAGCAAAAGAGAAGAAGTAATCTGCTGAATAACAAATGATTTATTTCATTTGGGGCTCTTCTATATTTAAGGACCTGGTAAAATGCTGAGGACTTTTTAAGAATGAGAACACGATCGATCCTAGCTTTTAGGAAGTTCCTTGTCAAATTTTGGAAATACATTATTTAACAAAGTTACCATGTACCATCAGCCATGAAACTCTGAAAAGATACACAGAGCATGCTGAGAGAGCACCAGACAAGCAGAGGGGAAAACGTGGAGGAGCAGAGATAAGAGATGAGGTAAGAGAGAAAGCCTGAGTTGGCACACGGAGGGTCTCCCAGGTCAATACCTGGGAGTCTGTCTGAATCTGAAGGAGAGCTGTCCATGGTTGTGAAGCAGGGGACAACTCTGAGTTATGAGACACGAATTTGGATGGCTGCAGGGACAGAAAGAGATGAGTTGGAGATAATTACAATCATCTACCAAAGAGATTTTGAAGCCCTGGGATGAATTCTAGAAATACTGTATATAGAAAGTAAAATCACAGACTTTATGACCGACTGCAAGTGAGGGAAGTAGGTGAGCGAGAGGAAGAGATGAAAAAAAAAAAAAAATCAAAACTGAAACAGCAGATTATGAGAGTGAGAACAAGCTCAGGGGGAAGAAGATCAAATCATCACCTGACCAGTGATAGGCAAGCACTTCTGTGTAATTAACACAACCTCATCCCACAGGTTCTGAAGGTTAAATATCTCTTCTGGCAAAGAGAGTCTTCATATTTTACTTCTCTAGACCCCTTAATAGATCTTCAAGGTTTTATTTCCCTGGACAAATAATCTAACCCCTTTATAGAGCCAAAATTTTATTTATTTATTTATTTAAGATTTTATTTATTTGTCAGAGAGAGAAAGAGCACAAGCAGGGGGAGTGGCAGGCAGAGGGAGAAGCAGGCTCCCTGCTGAGCAAGGAGCCCGATGTGGGACTCGGTCCCAGGACCCCGGGATCATGAGTTGAGCTGAAGGCAGACGCTTAACTGACTGAGCCACCCAGGCATCCCTAGAGCCAAAATGGTATACTGGGAAGATACTGCAGCGTTTTCAAAATGTATGTTAGTAGCAGACATTTTGAAGATTGTTAACTTAAGACAGGTCCACCCCTCCCCACCCCGGCTTACTCAATGTCACATTTCATTCGTCCTCCACAAGGTAACTTCTGCTGGGCTGATCATTAGGCAATCAATTTTTGGAGGGAAGGCTGCTCTTGGATTTGTTCTTACATATAAAGGAAAGTCAATAATTTAAAAATAGTCAACTATATTGAAGTATAATTTGCCCACAATAATATACACACAGTTTAAGTGTATATTTCTAGAGTTTTGATGTATTAATAATTCCAGATAACCATTACCACAATCAAGAAATTACATATTTTTATTATCTCCCCCAAATTTCTTTTGTGCCTTTTTGTAGTTAATTTCCTCTCCCCACCCCTGCCCTGGCCCAGTGTGGTAGCCATGAAGGTACAACTCTTGGATCTCTATTCGAAAGCCAAAGAGCGACAGGGAGTGCTATCAGTTTCCTGCCACAGCAGCGAGGGGACCCACACCAGCGTATGAACCGAGGCAGCCGTCTGCCCATGACTGAGAACAGCACAGAAATTAATGCCTGAAGGTTTCTGCCCAGCACACGACCGAACCAGCAATCTTTGTACCAGAGCCACTGTTGGAAGCCAAGACCTCTTCGGAGCTGCACTGCAGCCTGACGTCTTCCTACCCAATTTTTCTTCTGTCTCCCTTTCCACAGACAACAAAACTGCACTGTGGTCCAACACTTTCTGGGCCTACTTCCCTCCCATTCTCTTTTTACCTTTCACAGATATGGCCCCCCAATAAATTTCTTGTAATTCTAACACCATCTTGGCATCTGCTTCCTGGATGACTGAATTGATATTCACCTCTGCCCCCAGCATCCAGTGATCTGTTTTTTGTCGCTGGAAATGGGATTTGTGTGTTCTAGAATTATAGTGTGTACTCATTTCCGCCAGATTCTTTCACTCAGCATATATTTTTTAAAGATTTTATTTATTTGGGAGACAGAGACAGAAAGAAAGAGAACAAGGAGGAGGAAGGGGCAGAGGGAGAAGCAGACTCCCCTTTGAGGAGGGAGAGCAACACAGACGCTGGGCTCAATCCCAGGACACCAGGATCATAACCCGAGCCAAAGGCAGATGCTTAACCAACTGAGCCACCCAGGCACCCCTCACTCAGCATATTTTTGAGATTCATCCATGTTGTTGAGGTTACCAGAGTTCATTCCATTTCTAGTGCCATGTAGTATTCCACTGTATGAATATACCACAAATTTTGATTTTCTATATATATGGTCTGTGATCCACACAGAGTTAATTTTTGCATATGGTATGAGGAAAAGATGGAGGCTCTCCTCCCCCCACCCCATATGGATATCTAGTTGTTCTAGCACTGGCTGTTGAAAAGGCTTTCTTTTTCCCAGTGAATTATATCTCTGTTAAAAAATAAATTGGCCATATACAAATGGAGCTATATCTGGATTTACTATAATACTCCACTGATCTATATGTCTATTCTTTTTTTTTTTCAATTAAGGTTTAAACAACATACAGTGTTATATTAGTTTCAGGTGTACAATATAATGATTCAATTCTATATAGTACTCTGTTCATCTAGATAAGTGTACTCTTAATTCGCTTTACCTATTTCACCCATTCCCCACCCCTCTCCCCTCTGATGCTCTTCAACAGATAAAGATTAGATTTTCTATTTCACCTTATATCGTTGTGATGTTATATTTTCAAAATAACTTGTCCATGGTATCTAAATTATTGAATTTATATGCATGAAGTTGCTCAAGCTATTCCATTATTATCCCTTTAATGTCTGTAGGATCTGCAGAAATATGCATTCTTTAATTTCTAACATTGGTAATGTGCTCTCTCTCTCTCTCTCTCTTTAACCAGTCAACCAAAGGTCCATCACTTCTTTTAATATTTTCAAAGAACCAATTTTTGGCTTTTTAAACCTTTCTCTAGTTATATTTTGTTTTCTATTACATTAATCTCTGCTCTTATTGCTATTATTTCATTTTATCTACCTTAGCTTTAATTTTTTTCCTTATTTTTCTATCTTATTAAAGTAGATAAAAGTTTAGACCAATAATTTTGGACCATTCTTCTTTTCTAATATAAAGATTTAAAGCTACAGATTTTCTCTAAGTATTGCTTTGGTTGCATCCTATTACTGTTTTTTTCATTTTTATCCAGTTAAAAATAATTTCTAATGTCCCTTGTGCTTTCTTCTCTGAGCCATTCATTATTAAAAAGCTCACTATTTAATTTCTAAATATTTTTGGAACTTTCCACACATCCTTGTGTTATTGATTTCTAGTTTATTTCTGTGGTGGTCAGAAAAAAAATAGTTTGTATGATTTCAGTCCTATTAAATAAATTGAAAATTGTTTTATGGTCTAGAATGTGATCACTCCTGGGCAATGTTCTGTGTACACTTGAAAAGAATGCCTATTATTCTTAATTTAAGTGGAGTGTCCTGTAAGTGTTTATTAGGTTATAGCAGGTATAGAGATTCTCAGCCTCTGGCAGGTGAGTACTCCCTTTTCTTCTGTAATGCAATTTTTATAAATGGTAATATATATATTATATATATATAATATATATATAAATTCTTACCTTTTTTCATTATACCAATTTGGTTAAGAAAGAATTAAAATATACACTACACATAGTGCAGGGATTGGTAAGGTTTTCAAGCAAAAATTTTTGAAAGGACAGAACTCAATACATTTCCAACATATGGTTCTCCTGGGTATTTCAATTTCTATTTTTCTTTTTAGATTTTTATGTTAAAAAAGTTATAATTATACATGCTTACTTAACTGGTTTGAGTAATGAAAGTAAGCAAGGAGTTTTGTAATAATCATAATAATAATGCCAAAGTGCTCGATGGAGTCCTTGTGAACACTGACAGACAGATTTAGGATGCTATAAGAAAATTTTACAGAGTATAATTTTACCTTGTGCAACTTCACCTGAAATTTCTTGTAAATAATTTGACAGCCTCTAAATATAAGGTCAGATTTTAAATTATATTTTTCCTATTATATTCTAAATCAATGTTTGGAAAATAGAAAATATGCAACCACTTGGTAACCTTTCATTGTTTATCTACAAGTTTTATATGAAATAGTAACTTTTAGCTTTACTGATAGAGAAGCTAAGATTTTTAAAGAATTGAAATACCAGTAGTAATACCTAACATTCTTTGAGAGTTTACTATGCATCATTTATATTCTAAGTGCTTAATCTCATTTAATCCTTATAGCAACACTCTGGAATTTATTGTTGTTATTATCACTCTACAGATGAAAAAACAGTACCACGGCAGGTATATACCGTAGCAAAAGCAGGCAGCAGAGGTTTTCTGACTCTAGATTCAGTGCTCTGAGACACTGCACCGTATAGCTCATCGTGGGAAGGACGGTTATTTTTGCTGAGCCATTTAGAAATTCCATAATGCTTAATCAAAATATTAAATATTTAGGTTAAAAACAGCAAAAGCCAGGACAAAAACTGTATGAAACTCAAATAAACACCCCAGGGGTTCGAAACATTAGAATAATGAGCACTGAATATGTGTAGTACAAATTGTGCAATCAATCCAATTGTGCAACACGTAGTACACAACCCAAAATGTTCCTGGAAATCACAGTGATATCAAAAGGTACTCACAGAAAACAGGAATAAGTATGAATACCACATACTGATTTTAAGGAAAATTCTGAGAGAGAAAGTTAAAAGCAATATGAAGGTGCATAAACACCCTCGGAATTCTGCAAGTGAATACAAATTACTTGAGTAATCAGATACCTTGGCTCCTCACATACAGCTTTGTAAGTTAGTCAAAAGATGAAAACCTATTGTCACCCTGCTCTCTCCAATTACCAATGTTAAACTGTACACATATATATAAAAAATCAATGTTAAGAATAATGTACCATCAAGGAATACGAAATACTTTGATCACATTGCTTACAGTGCACATTAAGTACTCATGCATATTATTGCTTAGAGCACTTTCCAATATAATTATTATGTGAGTCACATATGTAATTTAAACTCTTCTAGCTGCCACATGAGAAAATCAAAAAGTAACAGGTGAATTTTATATTTTATGTAATATAACATTCAAAATATCCACGTGTAGAAACTATTAGGAAATTTTATGTTCTTTTTTTAATGCTAAATTCTTGAAATCCCATGTGTATTTGATACCACATCTCAATCCAGGCTAGCTACATTTCAAGAGCTTAATAGCAACATGAGTCTAGTGCCTACCATAGTGGACAGTGCAGCCAGAGAGATCAACAGGAAACAGTTACTGAGCACCTATTCTATGCAAGAAATTGTATTAGCTATTAGGGAAACTAAGAGGAAAAAAATCACAGTCCAACACTAAAGTAATTACAATGAAGATATGAAAAAAGATTTTGTACTGAAAAGATAATTGACATGAAACAGCTATCTGACAAGTTCAACAGGAGTAGTGTAGGCAACAGGTTGTATAAAAATTTATGGCAGGGATTTTTATGATCTTGGGCAAAAGTATGTGCCTGAGATATTTGAGATTTAAGAAAAGGTTTTAGGCATAAAATATATAGACATACATGAACATAGGAAAAGCCCGATACATTCTAGTAACAATGAATGAACCAGCATTAGAGACTTCATATATGGTAGGTATTAAATTTCCTGGATGTTCAAACATTATCCAACTCTTAAATCTATGAATGAACAAATGACAAAAGACATAATATTGGAACAAAAAAATGTGAACACTAAAATATCTGTCTGATGACAACCTTTTGCTTCTAACGAATGAAGAGTCAGTTAAATATGTTTGAATGGGAAATGATGTGTGAAGCAATACAGAGAGCAGTTAAAAATTTACTGGGAGGGGGCACTTGGGTGGCTCAGTCATGAAGCGTCTGCCTTCGGCTCGGGTCATGGTTCCAGGGTCCTGGGATCGAGTCCCGTATCGGGCTCCCTGCTCCACGGGAAGCCTGCTTCTCCCTCTCCCTCTCCCCTGCTTGCGTTCCCTCTCCCGCTGTGTCTCTCTCTGTCAGATAAATAAATAAAATCTTAAAAAAAAAAAAAATTTACTGGGAGGACAAGGTAAGCCACAGATAGATGAAATGAGAGCCTCCACACTAATGTAGGCATAAGTTAATGAGAGTTGTAGCCAAACCACAATGGAAGAGATTGAAAGAGAGATTGGAAGAACAAATGAAATAAATAAGGATCCTTGAATGATATTATGGCCAGATGTGAAGAAGAGAAGATTGTGAATATACCCAAGATTTATACTATAGGTCACAGAGAAAATACTGGTATCTTCTGTAATAACTGATATGGAAGGGCTCCTACTTAGGAAAAAGATTAAACCCAACTTTAGGCCTGCTGAAATCAAAGTGATGACATGATGTCTAAAAATGTGCACTGCACAAAGAGAAATATGAGAGTGTATATTAGGAAAGGGCCTACTAGAAATGTAAAAAAAGAATAAATACTCATGAGAATATATGACATTGCTAAGGAAAAAGCAAAACTCGGAGAATGAGTCAGGAATCTATAACCTCAAGTTACAAAAATATGAGAAACAGTTTCTGTAGAGAGTGCTCTAGAAAATAAACTAGAGATAAATAAAAGAATCAAATGTCGGGGCGCCTGGGTGGCTCAGTCAGTTAAGCGTCTGCCTTCGGCTCAGGTCATGGTCCCAGGGTCCTGGGATCGAGTCCCGCATCGGGCTCCCTGCTCCACGGGAAGCCTGCTTCTCCCTCTCCCACTCCCCCTGCTTGTGTTCCCTCTCTCGCTCTCTCTCTCTCTGTCAAATAAATAAATAAAATCTTTAAAAAAAAAAAGAATCAAATGTCAACTAGATAGAAAAGCCATGGATATTGGTGTGTGCAACATACATAGCTGCATAAATGTCAAGTTTACTACTTACGTGGCTCTATTATTATGTATACTATAGCCTTTCACAGTACCTAAATGAAAGGGAGAGGATTCACTATGTAGTCATGAAATTCTTTGTTCTATTATGCTCTTGTCTGTGATTTGCATAACATGACTGACTATAATCTGAGTATTGTGTGTGCCCTTTATTAATCAATCCTTGTATAAATCTCACAAGGATTTTTATTTCTCTAAAGATAAACCTGGCTTGCTAAATATTATGCGCTCCAGGATAAATTTTAATAAATTCCATAAAAGACTACAGTCATATTTTTGACACTTCTATGTTTTTAGTGCTATCTCTTCTCATGTTTGCTATTTTTATTGGGTTCTTTTGTGAAGTATGCTGGTTTCTTCCTTTTTCCTCCTTACAAACTCTCTCCACTCTACTCTTGCTCTGGGAAGATAACGTACGTGTATGAACTACATCAGGGTTTCTCACACTTGGCCCTAGTGATATTTTGCATTAGATACTTCTTTGTTATTGGAGGAAGTTTAGCAAAATGCCTGGCTTTTACCCACTGGAAGCCATTAACACCTCTCCCCTTCCTCCCAGAGTTGTGACAAACAAAAATATCCCTGAGAACAAAATTGCCGCCTCCCTGTCCCAGCATTGAGAACCAGAGGGTTACAGCAATGTACTCCTTTGGTAATTCCGTTACCATATGTGTTTGGCCAATGGGAGCCCCAGAAGAGCAAATGGAGGGAGGAAAGTAAGATCAGGTTGTTTGTTTCCCAAACATCCGTTCCCTGCCAGGTCAGTGCGGGCAAGCCGGGTCACTCCACAGACCACAGCTCCTGTCAGGCAGCTATCTTTTTTTTTTTTTAATTTATTTATTTTTTATTCTTATGTTAATCACCATACATTACATCATTAGTTTTAGATGTAGTGTTCCATGATTCATTGTTTGTGCATAACACCCAGTGCTCCATGCAGAATGTGCCCTCCTCAATACCCACCACCAGGCTAACCCATCCTCCCACCCCCCTCCTCTCTAGAACCCTGTTTGTTTTTCAGAGTCCATCGTCTCTCATGGTTCGTCTACCCCTCCAATTTCCCCCGCTTCATTCTTCCCCTCCTGCTACCTTCTTCTTTTTCTTTTTTTTTTCTTAACATATATTGCATTATTTGTTTCAGAGGTACAGATCTGAGATTCAACAGTCTTGCACAATTCACAGCACTTACCAGAGCACATACCCTCCCCAGTGTCTATCACCCAGTCACCCCATCCCTCCCACCCCACCCCCCACTCCAGCAACCCTCAGTTTGTTTCCTGCAATTAAGAACCTCTGCTTATTCATGTGTTTTCTCCCGTTCTCTCTCTCTCTCAATCTGATATTCTCTCTCTCTCTCTCTCTCCCTCCCTCTCTCTCTCCACACACACACATACACCTCTCCTCTCCCCCCTGCCTACTGCCTCAGAATCTGTAACTTCTCTCCTGCCCCTGCTCATTTAGGCCTAGTGGGTATAATGGTACACACTGTTACTATCCTGAAGTACTACATTACACCCTAATTCTATCCAACCCTTCATAATTACTCACTTTATGAAAGTCTCCACAAATTACCTAATTTGTGTGTACCATCTGTTTCTGCAGGAATTATAACTGAAACAAGGTGAGTTCATATCAAAATATTTACAGAAAAGAAAAATACCGAATAGTCATTGAGGTGTTTCCTCCATTTTAGCTCCCATCGTTGCAATGTTTTGTGCAGGCAGCCTTGTAAGAGTCACTGACTGACACCGATATTACCTCTTACACTTTGATTTGAACAATTAAAGCTAGCTATGCATACAAAAGATCACTAAATGCACTTTCTTGCCCTGTTACTCTCATGTGAAATAGAGATACAAACTTAAAATGAAGAGCAACAACTAGGTAGAATAGTTCTTGGAACTCTTCCCAAGAAGAAAATATTGAGATTATAAGAAATGAGACTGTTTCAGTTTTTACAGTCACACCTTATAAAGAAAGAAGAAAGTATATGGAGATGTCTGTTTGTTAATTTAGTCATGCACTCATTCATTGAGTCAACAAATTCTTGGAGCCTACTGTTTTTGAAGACACTGTACTAGATACTATGGAGGTTACAAAGTTGACTAAAATGTATCCTTTATCCTCAGAAGAATTTATGAGCTTGTTTGTTTGAGGTCCAAACAAAACAAAACAAAAACAAACAAACAAAAAACAAAGTAAGACTGTAGGGGAAAGTGGTATTTGTACCATACATCACTCTGATGGCAAAGAGAGTATTCTCAATACTTTGTGAGGGCCCAGATCCCAAGCCCGCAGTAAATATTAGTTGAATGTGGCCAAATGAAATTTGAGGAAGGGAAAAATGCCACACAATGCCTCACAGTTCTGTGTGGGAGCTGTCAGTAATAACATGCTTCTCCCAGTTTCTAGTTGCATTCCTAGCATATCCTATATACATCAGTCTTCTGTGATTAAATGAAACATTAACTGCTCTGTTTGTATTACTTGAGAAGAAGAACATTAAGAATTATTTTGAAATTCAAATAATTTCCCCGTGAACCTTAAATTCAGAAATTTGTATACTGAATCTTAACCAAAGTGAAGCACAACTATATCTATTGCACAGGTGAAATCATGTAAAACAAGGTTCCTACTACAGTTACCATAGCTAATCTGGGCTTTACAAGGTTTTAAATTGGTTTTATTTTCTAGAGAAGTTTTAGGTTTATAGAAGAACAGTACAGAAAATACAGATAATTTCCATATACTCCTTTTTTCCCCTTCCCCCAATTTTTCCTATTATTAACATATTGTATTAATATGATACATTCATTAAAACTGATGAACCAGGGGCGCCTGGGTGGCTCAGTCTTAAGCGTCTGCCTTTGGCTCAGGTCGTGATCCCAGGGTCCTGGGATCGAGCCCCGCATAGGGCTCCCTGCTCTGCGGGAAGCCTGCTTCTCCCTCTCCCACTCCCCCTGCTTGTGTTCCCTCTCTCACAGTCTCTCTCTCTGTCAAATAAATAAATAAAATCTTTAAAAAAAAAAAAAAAAACAACTGATGAACCATACATTATTATAACTACAGTCCATAGTTTACCTTCAGGCTCATTCTTTGTGTTGTATAGTTCTATGAGTTCTACAAGTGTATGTCATGCACCCACCATTATGGTATCATAAAGAATAGTTTCACTGCCCTAAACAAGCTTTGTACTCCACCTATTCATCCCTCTGTCCTTCCCCCAAAGCTCTGGCAACCACTGATCTTTTCATGCTTTCTATGGTTCTGTCTTTTCCAGAATGTCAGAGTTAAAATCATACAATATATAGACTTTTCAGACTGGCTTCTTTCACTTAGACATATGAACTCAAGCTTTCTCCATGCTTTCGTGGCTTGATAGCTTATTTCTTTTTATCACCAAATAATATTCCAGTGTCTGAATGTACCACAGTTTATCCATTAACTGACTGAAAGACATCTTACTTTCTCCCAAGTTTTGGCAATTGCGTATAAAGCTTCTAGAAACATCTATATGCAAGTTTTTATGTGGATGCGCTTTCAACTCTTTTGGGTAAATATTGAGGAATGCGATTGCTGGATTACATGGTAAGAGTATGTTTAGTTTTGTAAGAAACAGCCAAAGTGACTTCCAAAGTGACTGTACCATTTTGCATTCCCACCAGTAATGAATTAGAGGAGTTCCTATTGCTTCACATCCTCACCAACATTAGGTGCTGCCAGTGTTTTGGTTTTTGCCATTCTAATAAGTGTGTAGTCAGCTTTTAACACATTTACACATCACTACAATTAAAAAGCAGAACCTTTGGTTGTCTGATCTTTTCTTGGCTACTTGCCTGTCCATTTCAAATTGTACAGCTGACTACATACCTAGGATATAAACCTTCCCTGTCCTTTCTTGCATTCATATCAATGTTTCATTTGGTAAACAGTAATGACTATCAGTTCCTGCTAATTGTTAGCAATTTTGAGTAGCAGGACATTTTTTCTGATATGCACAAATACATAGCTGAGAATCATGTGATGCAACACTGGAAACATTGCTGGGATATGTGATAGTCTCAGTGGGATAGTAGGGCAAGCACTGAGCTTAGAGTCAGTGGATTCAGTTCATTTCATCTGAGACACTCACAATCATCAGACCTTGGTTCACTTGACTTCTTTCAGCCTTGAGAATGCATTTATAAATGAAAAAATATATTTTCTTTCTGCCCATCTTACCGTGAAACTGTTGTAATAACAACAATATGCATTTAACTATGCTGTGTATTTGATACTATGCAAGCAATCTGAAAAATCACAGAACACTACATAAAATATAGGGTCATATCCTTACCTCGAAGAGCTCACAATTTAGCAAGAAAGCACTCAACTAACCACATTACAATTGATCCCTGCTGTAGATGTGGTTCGACAAGAAAGCACTCAACTAACCACATTACAATTGATCACTGCTGTAGATGTGGTATGACAAGTTTCCTTTAGAATACTAAGGAAGAATCGTCAAAGACTATAGATATTAAGCTTTTTTGTGCCAGGTTCTGGGACCACATTTATCTCATGTAGTCTCTATCACATCTCTGAGATGTGAATTTTATTATTCTCATTTCATACAGAGAATGTAACTGAATAATGAAGCAATTTGTTCATGGCAACAAAGCTAATGAAGTTAATGTAATTCCACTTTTTATGGAAAGTTGGGAAAGGCTGCATTATATATCCTTAACTGGAGGGGCCATTTCTAGAACTCAATTTTCTAGAATTCAATCTATACCACACACAACAGATTACTCCATAGCTATTGACAGTGGGTAGGTGTAGGATCTCTTTACATGGAGATTCTTAAGGGTAGGATCCCTATTTACTCAAGAATCAGTTTTAGACAGTGTCTTTGTGTTCATACTGCTGTTTTGTTTTGTTTTTTCTTCTATTAATAGAAGAAAAAAAGAAAGAGAAATGAAAAGAACAGAAAAGAAATAAACACACACACACACACACACCCCAGCTACCTCATTCTCTTCATGACCTTCAATACCAAGGAAGACTGAATAGAATATCAAGATAAATTTGTGACAGATTTAGTATCCTGTCTGTCTCATTTTCATGGCTGCCCAGAAGTTAAGAGGTTTGGAATGATTATAGGCTGATAAGGAGAAAAAGACATCGAACTAAGTGTCCACAGTCTAAAACAGATCTGAGAAAACTACTCCTAGCTCTACCGAGATTTGTCAGAGTAACTACTAGACAGAGATGCTATGTTCCTTTTCCCTAAGATCAAAGAGCATTTCTTACTCATTCTCATATCCTAAAATTTACCATAGTGTATGGCACTAGGTAGAAATTCACTGAACATTAGTTGAATATCAGATGTGAAAAGAGCTGGTGATGTAAACAGAAAAATATAATTGTTGTGGGCTCACTTGTGTTCTATATTTGCTACAAGGTTGCTTATTATATTGTTTTGCTGTTAGAATCAGTATTGGTTGCTATTTAGCAGATCACCTCAAACTTCATTCAAAATACCATGTTTGAAAAGAAAGAAAACTAAAAAAATGTAAATGTGTGTCTAACTTAGATCACATTAATGTTCAGAAATGGGCAGATCAAAGATGGCAAGTTTTAAGATTTACGCAGTAATAGGTCCTTAAAAGAATTACTGACTCTATCAGCTTGTATTCAATGTGCCTGAGTGAAACCAAACAATGGTATTCCTAGAAACAATGCGCCTTAGAAGAGTGAATACCAGCTACATACATTGTAAAAGTATCATGCCAACTTCTCTTCCAGTGAGGCATAGATAAAACAATTTATCTCTAACAAGAAAAACTTCAATGTTGTATTAACTGGTAATTGCATCTAAAATATTTTAAAATACATTCCCTAAAGTAACAGAATAATTCTAAAAAAACTAATAAATCTTCTTTCAATAGTCTGAAAAGAAACACATAGAAAACAAATGAAGCAAAGAATATTTAGAACTGAGAGAAAAGTTAATAGAAACTAACATCAAACGAAGTTGAAAATCAAAAATAAAGTATTAAGATTTCATCAAAATAAAAAGCTTCGGCACAGTGAAGGAAACAATCCACAAAACTAAAGGGCAACCTACTGAATAGAAGATATTAGCAAATGACATATCCAATAAAGGGTTAGTATCCAAAATATATAAAGGACTGATACAATTCAACACCCAAAAAACAAATACTCCAATAAAATATAGGCAGAAGACATGGGCAGGCATTTCTCCAAAGAAGACATACAGATGGCCAACAGATACATGAAAAGAAGCTCAATAGCACTGATCATCAGCGAAACACAAATGAAAACTGCAATGAGATCTCACCTCACACCTGTCAGAATGGCTAGAATCAACAACACAGCGTGCCTGGGTGGCTCAGTTGGTTAAGCATCTGCCTTTGGCTCAGGTCATGATCCCAGAGTCCCGGGATCGAGTGCCACATTGGGTTCCCTGATCAGAGGGGAGTCTGCTTCTCCCTTGGCCCTTCACCCTGCTTGTGCTCTCTCTCTCTCTTTCTCAAATAAATAAATAAAATCTTAAAAAATAAATGAAAGTGAAAATTTAGGGCTGAATTAATTCCACTCAAAATACAATGGATGAAGGGGGAGACGAACCACGAGAGACTATGGACTCTGAGAAACAAACTGAGGGTTCTAGAGGGGAGGGGGGTGGGGGATGGGTTAGCCTGGTGGTGGATATTGAGGAGGGCACATTCTGCATGGAGCACTGGGTGTTATGCACAAACAATGAATCATGGAACACTACATCAAAAAGTAATGATGTAATGTATGGTGATTAACATAACATAATAGAAAAAAATACAATGGATGAATCAAATGAAATTTGGCATGCTGATTTATATAACCAATTTCCCCCAAATTTTTAATGTGGTAGAAAGTATTAACTCCAAGCAAATATCCAAATTTATCTGAACATGAAAAGAGGAAAATCACCATCACTGTGGCCATTAATTCTACCTTTGTGAGACAGTATGGATAAGGCCACAGTGGGCTATTCTCGGGCTCTTCAAATTTTACCCTATCAAGGGATCTGAGGACAGGACATAGAAAAGGACTGTGGCCCTCACGCCATTTGCTCACACAATTTTCACTGACATCTATTCCTGAAGGATGTATTTTGAATTAAGAAAGAGCAAATATATGCAAAATTTGCACTGGATGTGAATCTAGTGGCCCTTACAATTTTGCTGTAGGATACCAACTGATTCCCTCTTATAGAGGTGGGACTGTCACACTAAAATGGTTTCCACCAGCTCAAACATTACAGTAGGCAGAATTTATCTGTAGTTTTAGATGGGCCCTCATTTGTTATAAAGATCTATCACACCCAAAGATACTTCCTGAAATTAGAATTTTCTCGATAAATCAGTGTAGCCCACGGATAAAAATAAGTTACCAAGCCTTCCTTTTGAATCTTGATCAATATTCAGAGATGACTGTTCCACATCACAAACGCTAACTAGTTTTTAATGTTTTTCTCTTCCTCTAATGAAATCTGTATTGTCGAAGTATTCTGGAAGAAATAAATAAAGGAGCCTGGTATCTCAGCCAGTGCCTCCTGGAGTTCCACACAGCTGATGAGTCCAGGCAGTGACAAATGACACGCTATTCCTGAACATGCAGCCTTCTCTCCCTCTCATCTTCTTGCAGCTGAACACTGTCACATTCCTTGCAGAGGAAACATACATTTCATAGCTGTCATCCTTTCTTAAAAGGCAGAGGGAGGGGAAAATTCCTTTATCCATGTGCCTAAACATTTCCTTTTATTACTTATATATCAATTATCATGAGAAAACATTGAGTGTGTGTTTAGACATAAAATGGGAAAAGTTGTTTTGGAAGGTGTTACTTACAAAGGAAAACACATAGTGGAGAGTCAGGAACAATCAGGAGCTTACTGCCTTGATATTCCTAATCTTCTTTCTGGCATCTTGTGCTCACCAACTGCCTGATATTGGATGCATGTGGTTCTGCCCATCTGTCCAACAGTCAATCTAATTTATGTGATTTACTAAGAAAACATTTAATGGAATATGAATAATGTATGATGATAAGCAGTTTTTTAAATCTCCAAGATTTATCTTATGAGTGAAATGGTTGCTTCGTTCTTAAGGAAAAGTTAATGTCATGTATCCACGTACAACCAAGTAGAATTGCTACACAAGTATGGAAAAGCAAGAACTTTTGTGATAAGTATGAAAGGTACAAGTAATTTTATTAAAATTGGCCCACATTCTATAACATGCCAAATCACTAATATGCACCAAAAATCACATGGAAATCTGAAGTAGAGAACGATCTTTGCCATTTTACACATTCAAGAAGCTGTCTGTCTTTTTAAAATTAGGATCAGAAGGGCACCTGGGTGGCTCAGTCAGTCAAGCGTCTGCCTTCAGCTCAGGTCATGATACCAGGGTCCTGGGATCGAGCCCCATGGACTCCCTCTCCCTCTGCCAACTCCCCCTGCTTGTGGTCTCTCTCTCTCTCTCTCTCAAATAAATAAAAAAATCTTTAAAAAAAATTAAGATCAGGGCGCCTGGGTGGCTCAGTTGGTTAAGCGACTGCCTTCGGCTCAGGTCATGATCCTGGAGTCCCAGGATCGAGTCCCGCATCGGGCTCCCTGCTCAGCGGGGGGTCTGCTTCCCCCTCTGCCCTCTTCCCTCTCGTGCTCTCTGTCTCTCATTCTCTCTCTCTCTCAAATAAATGAATAAAATCTTTAGGAAAAAAAAAAAATTAAGATCAGAAATTCTGGTTAGTTTTTTTTAAAGAAGACTGTAACAGTTGTCTCTGCTTTCAGAAGAAGGAAACAGTCTACACTTAAATGAATAAAACTCCTTTCATATTTATTTAGTAAGTATTGGAAATGTGCCTGGAAGGCCAGCATACGTGGAGGGCAGTGAACCAGGAGAAAAGGGATAGGACACAGAACTTAATGAGAGCCCCATAATGTAGGGCCTGTAAACGACACTAAGGATTTGGATTTCACTCTATGTGTGAAGGGAAGCCACTAGATGAGTGACAGCAGGGGAGGGATGACTTGGTTACTGTTTCAAAAGAATTACTATGACTGGTGGAGAACAGAGTAACTGAGTTGTGTTAAGTAGAAGCAGGGAGGTCACTTGGGAGGCTAGGGAAGGAGTCTACATGAAAAACTGATGGAGGGCTGGCCTTGGGAGGTGGCAGTGGAGAAGGAAGCCATGATAAGATCTGGGCATATTGTGAAATACAGGTGAACTGATAGCTACAGAATTGGATGGAAGATGTAACAGAAAAAGAAGCAAGAATTCTTTCAGTGTTTTCACCTAAGCAACCAAATATGAATGGTATATCTGCAAATGCTGCGAAAGCTAAGAAAGGTGAAATTATTATGCATTACAGCAGTTAGAGAAAGCTTTTATTGTAGTTCTCTAGGTTTGAGCTGGACTTTTTGTAGACGGGATAAAATTCAGACAGGAGGCATAAAAGCCTTCTCAAAGGTAAAGCAGAGTTAAAGTTACATATTGTGGGGCGCCTGGGTGGCTCAATCATTAAGCGTCTGCCTTTGGCTCAGGTCATGATCCCAGGGTCCTGGGATCGAGCCCCGCATCGGGCTCTCTGCTTAGCAGGAAGCCTGCTTCTCCCTCTCCCACTCCCCCTGCTTGTGTTCCCTCTCTCTGTGTATCTCTCTCTGTCAAATAAATAAATAAAATCTTTAAAAAAAATAAAGTTACATATTGTGTAAGGTAACTGGGAGATATTTTGAAAACAACTGGGGGTCTGCCTAGACTGAAGAGTTCTGTGGAGTGATTGAGAAATATATGATTGAAAAGAAAGGGAGTGGCCCTAAAATAGGCCCTTGAATAATGAGATTAAGCCCTGGGGCTAGATTCTATAGGTAGTAAACAGCCACTGGCAATTTTCTAGAACTAATCTAGCTAGTAACTTCCAACTTTTGTTAAAGGAAGTACTGCCAAAGGCCATTTCATAGATTCCAAAGATAGATCAATGTAGATGTATTTATAAAATGGTTGAACTATGAGAAGATCAAGTAGATTTCTGAAGAAAATGCTACCATAAATTTCATTTTACATACCCACACCCCACACTCACACTCATGTATATACACACATATAGAATACTAAGCCACTACTCCTAACATAAACTACTACCCTCCTCAAGTCAGTCTTCTGCAGTTTCTTTTTATAAAGGTATAAATTAGTTTCAAATTTCTATTTACAATTGAATTCTATGTATTCCGAATACCTACATCAATCAGTCAATTCTTATTATGTTTCAGTAAACTCTTACGTCCAAAAATACATTTTAAAATGTGACCTTAGGAATTTGAGATGATGATCAGATCTGCTAGTTAGAACTAAAAGGCAGTACCTATTAATGAGATATTCAGAGGTTCTAGGGAAAACTAAAGAATATAAAGGCCCTCCCAGTCCAGGTACAAGGCCTTTGTTCATATATAAAATAAACTATACACTGTGGATGGACTTATCTAATTGCAATAGAAATAAACTACAGAAAAAAAAAGTACCAAAAAATATAATTTTACAACTTTCTATGTTATCAGGTTAATAAAAACATTAAAAGTTATTTGCAAGCTTAGGGATTGGGGCATGCTGTGGATAAAGCATACTGAAATGAGAAAGGCAAAGTTTTGAGGATACATAAAAATAAGACGATGATAGCTTTCCCAGAGCCCAAAAGATTTGTATTACAATTTTGCAAAGTCAAATTGTAAGGTCCCACTTGATCAGATAAACTTGCCAAAAATGAAAGAATAAAGTATTACATTCATTCAGGCAATACAACCCATTACTCCTCAAAAATCTTTGTTAAAATTTATCTTGAAATTTGAATGTGGTACCCAGTATTATTTGATAGCAAAAAGACAATGCTGAAATAGTAGTTTAATTTGGTTTGATAATTGGGATCAAAAAAATAAATGAAAGACTATACCAGATTTTTTTTTTTTTTTGAGAAATAATAAGAGACTATTAGTGCTATGATATTTCACTCAGAGACAGCCCTACTTCAAACTTGAAGGAAAGACAAGGAGGTTGGGGAAGAAATCTTCAAGCAAAGTCTATAACATTAATAGACTAAGAAACTCCTACATATACTCATCATGATTAAGAGTTTGATGTAAATGCCTACAGCACAAGAAATTGGTCTTGAATATCACTATATTTCTGATGCTGCCTAGCACAGCATCTTACACACAGCATGACTTCAACAAATATGGACCAGATGAGCTGATGAATAAATAGGTGAATGGATGAATAACAAATGTGTAACTGTACTTTTAAGTACCCATGAAGCTGATTTTTTTTTTAATTAGTTGAACAAATGTAAACAGAACTGGGACACTAAGAAGGAAAATTAGCCTCTTTAAGTTCTAATTGTGGTGAAAGCAGCAGAATGCTTAGTCACATAAGTGTCAAATAGAGTGGAATATTATAAATACTATTTATTATGCTTTTGTTAGGAGTCTAATACATACTTGTTAAAGGAAATTGACAAAAATATAAATAAGCAAGGGGAGACAATAAAATGACTGTAATCCATGACCCAGAAATCGTCTATTGCAGTGTTTCCTCAAGGACAACGTGGAAGGACATTTTGTGGTCGCTGTAATGCCTAGAGAGCATTACTGACATCTCACAAGCAATGTCTAAGGCTGGGACACTTTCTACAGTGAATAAGAGAGTTCCCCAAAGCAAAATATTATCAAGCTGGAAATGCAGAGAGTGCTTCATTGAGAAAAACTGAGAGCCTGGTTCATTTACTTCAGGTCTTTATATATACATATATCATTCACAGATTGTTTTTTAAATAAAAATAGGTAATACTATACAAACTGTTCATATTGTTTGGTAATCTGTTCTTTTCACTTAATGCAACAAAAGCATCCTTCCACTCTATTAAATATTCTTCTCTGTCAACATTTTAATGGCTGCTCAGCATACCACTGTATGGATCAACCATATCTTAGGCCTTATCAACCTTATCTAAGACCCTATTGTCAAATGTCTAACTTTTTTTTTCAACTTAACATTATAATCAATGCTGAGATGAATATCCTTATATTTAAATTCATGATCATTTAAATTCTTAGAAGTGAAACTGTTGATTCAGAGAATATCCATAATTTCAATGCTTTTAATATAGATTTCCAACATGTCCTCAAGAATGATTTGTATCAACTTATTCTCCAACCATATTGCTAGTGATTGAATGGACATCTCTCACATAAAGTTGCTAGTAATGTGAAACACCAACTGAGGGCATGGCGACCTTAGGTAATAGCTCTAATAGGTAATTCCCTATCCCCTGTCTAAACAGGAGGCGCAAGGATTGCTATGAAATAAGCTTCCAGTTGAAACAATGAAACTAAATTATAAAAGTTCAAGTGCTGGTCCTTTCATTATTTTCCCATCAGTAAATTTTAAAAAGAGGAGAGACATTTCTAGGGAAATAGATTTCAAGGAAAGTATTAGTGGGAGTGTGGGAATCTGTCTTTTCCCTTGAACCCTTCTCTATGGAGACAAGTGGTTACTCATGAGCTTGGAGAGGTCTGTGCACTGGGAAGGCTCACATCTCATTCCCTGGTGGGATTCTGCCTGAAAAGCAGGACCTGTTAGCTTTCCCAGTGCCAAAAGAGTGTGGGCAAATAACCACAGGTACATGGGGGGCTAACATACCAAACTGGAGAGTTTAATCTCAGTCCCCTCACCCCCACATCCCCTGATTCCTGAGAGTTGAGGCTGGTGTGGTGGAGATGCCTAGGCTTTTCCTGAGTCCAGATTAGGCAGAAAGAAGAGTACACAGGCTCTGGTGGCCAACTGTGGAGGACAGAGGCAGGGAGTGACAGGAGAGCATAGTTGTCCTCGACCCTGAGGTTAGGAGGGGACAGGTGGACACATTTAGACATATAATGTGCCACATCAGAGAGGCACCCTGGGACATTAGTGGCTGTGCTGACTGAAAACCAGGCCCGATCAAGAGCAAGGATATTGCTATTCCTGTCCCTCCTTCTTTCCCCCTTTGCAGACATATCATCCCATTTTCAAGTGAACTTGGGGAGAGGAACTTGAGCTGATGTTAAGCTCTGGCAACACAAATCTTGTATTTGGTTGAATATTTATATAATGAGTCTGTTTTACCCTGGAAATAACTAAAATAAGATTAAATGCAAGGCCTTAAAGACTATAAACTAAGTCTTAGTGCTTGTCATGAAGGTGTCCAAATCAGATAAGTTTGGGATTGTACACTTCTGGAATTGCTCCCATTCTAGAAAGTTCTGGCATACAAAATTAGCTTCAGGAAAAACTCTCTGGCCTCCTTCCCTTCCATGGACTTTCCTGCCTTTTTTTTTTTTTTTTAAGATTTTATTTATTTATTTCAGAGAGAGAGTGAGTGAGAGAGAGAGACAGAAAACACGAGCAGGGGGAGGAGCAGACTCCCTGCTGAGCAGGGAGCCCGATGCAGGGCTTGATCCCAGGACTCCAGGATCATGACCTGAGCAGAAGGCAGATGCTTAACCAACTGAGCCACCCATGCACCCCATCCTGCCTTTGAGTATAAGGGATGGGGCCAAGATAACACAGCCAATTCTTAGACCTGTCCCTATCCAGGTCAGAAGGGAGCTTCATCTGGATTTTGGTACAGAAGTTTCATATGAATGAAGAAAATCATTTCTTTGGCCTTGTCCAAGAGATCTTACAGAAAATGGCTATAAAAAATAGGATTTAGATATGAGATGCTGAGTCCTGATAATCTCTAAATATCTCTAACCCAGGACCTAAACACCAGCCTTATTAAGAAAAGGACAAAAAGAGTGAGTGGGGACAGTTTCAGTCAACCTGGGGCAGCTTAAACCTGACCTCCACTAAACACCCAGACCTACTCTCCATGGGTTTGACATTAAGAAGACACTAGAAAAGACAGCAACTCTATCCTTAACAAGACATTAGGGCTCTGGGATTTTCTTCTGTTTAAGAGAGAAATTTTTTTTTGTTTACTCCAGTGTTTCCCAAAATTATTTCTTTCTAATTACATGTGTATAATATTCCGTAGAACCACACTGGGGAAATCAAAGGAAAAATAATAGTAGTGTGACTTCATTTTATTTAGCTAAATAAAGTAGGATGTTCATTGAATGGTTTTTCCACTTCCTGTGTTTACAATTTACTTACACGAACAAGACCTATAATCATATATCTAACACAATTCAAAGAAAATGCAGTTTCTTCTTAACAAAATGTCCTCACTGTATAACATATCACAATTGACTGTTTATCTTTTATTTGCGTGATCTCATTTCATTCACACGGATTGTGCAGTGGCTGGCCAGTTAGAGACACTCGAGTAACTTTGGCTTAGAAAGGTTAAATGAGTTGCCAGAGGTCTGGCAATGCATAATTGAACAAACTGGCCTAAAATTCAAGCCATTAAACTTACTCAAAACATTCTGAACTCATTTAATCCAACACTTTTATTTCACAGATGAGAAAATCAGTGCTTAGAGGGATGAGATGACATCATCCAGCAGAAGGAGAGAGACAAGACCAATTCCACGTTCCCTACTTAAAGCTCATGCTGTGCATACTAAGCCATAACAGGACCTATACACATGACCAAATCAAATGACGTAGATAAACCAGGAACCCAGTATAAAGATAAAGGCCAGCTGGCTATCATGATGAGTCAAAGAACAGATATAGGGCAGCTTTAATTAGAAAACTTGTGAACTGCTTTTTTTTTTTTAAACTCACAAGTGTTAGTTTTCCTTTGCAGGAAGAACACCATAAAAGGATTATTACTTTAAGCAGGCATTAGTTATTTAGATGAGATTATTTTTTAAAGGTGCCTACCTTACATACAACATAACGCTAAAAACTGAAGATGAGGTATTTTTAATACCACTGTATGCTTTGCATGACAACTGTATTAATCCCCAAACTCAGTGACATTGGTAAGAGTACGTGCCTTCTCCGGTTTCACTAGATAGCAAATAACACACAAGCTACTGACCAAAAACTGGACCCTTAAGACAAAACGGTATGTACATGCTCAGAAAACTCTTGCGGCATGAAATAGAAATATTGAAAGGGCAATTCTCCAATCTTTTGAAGATTTCCAACAATCGAATAGGATAAAGTGTATATATATGTGAAGTGGAGGTGATTCACTATTATGGTTTGTCAGATGGTTAAATTCTATTCTTAAATTCTAAAATTCTTAAATTAAAAGTTCACATTATTCTTCACAATTCACAAAGCTGCCAACTGAATTTATTCTTATGAATTGAGCTCCAAATAGATAAATTATATTTTGTTAGTGTGAGGAACACAAAAGAAGAGTAAGACAGTTTCTACCTCTAATCAGGAAGATAAAATATATATTCCTTTTTAAAAAACTTTTTTATTCATTCATGCAATTGTTTATTCAACAAACATAATTTCTGTTCCTTGTATTAATGTATACTATAGCCTCATGAAGAATTAAATACTATACTTTGAGAATTTTCAAAATAACTGTTTAGTGATTCCAGAATCACCTGATAAAGAGGAATATTTAAATTGTAACTTAAATATTTAAATGTTTTGCAAAGCTTTGATAAAATTTCTTATAAAAGAATTACCTCCTATTTTAGTTGACAAATTACTTATTTTCTATCCTTATCATGGAACAATTGGGTTGATGAGATGTATCATTCAACTCTAGTTCCATAATTATGTATTTGCATGCAAAACACAATTGGCATCTCATTTACCTTATTTCTGTTCCTTTGAATTCAAGTAAACATATTTCGTCCCAGATTTTTGTGTATCTTGAATTCCTATTTTCTCTTGATAAAGCAAACAACACCATCAAATATCTCCCTGAAAATTGGAAAACTAAAAGCCTGTATTTGAAGTGGCAAAAAATAAAATTACTCTTACTTTTTAGGAACAGAAAAGCTGGTTATCATTGAAGTTTGGGAAATGACTACTGTGTGTCATAATAAACAAATATGTCTATTCCCTTTATTCCTGTCACCTAAACATATTAATATAATTTTTCCAGGTTTTCCATTGAATTGTAAGGTGGAAATATGGCTCAGATGGTAACAGAGGTTTAAAATGAAAAGACCTAAGTGTGAAATCATTCTATATATAATAATATCTGATTCATGAAACTATCAAAAATACCATGTTCTCTTTGCATGTGAAGGGACATTAGCAATAGATGTTAGCCACCTGCAGAGTGAAGACTGACTCACCAAAGTACGGTCATTGCTCTCACCTGCATTCAGTACAACTTTAATTCATATTAAGCATTTAGGAAGGAATAAGCCAATTTCACAAATATCAGTTAGAGCTGTTTGCTGGTGTGCCTTGAAGCAGTTCTATCACACTCTTCCTATAACACATTTTCTAACAAAACTACTATCACAATTGGTTCTTTGAAGATTGAAATTGGATTTGTAGTCATGTATATACTGTGGGGTTATAATGCTTACACATTATTAACTACCGGTGCTAGGACTCAGGTGGAAATATTTTTATGTTTCTGTCTAAACAGCTAAAATATTGTGGCTGTTATCTTTATGTGTGTGAGGTAATTCCATAATCTGCTGACAAAAACAAAATTTAAAGTATAATATTTATTGAGAGTATAGGTCTCTCTCATTCCTAACAAAAAGGATTTTTTTCCCTATGATGGATATATACTTGTTACAAATACATACACATTCTCCAAGAGTAGAGATGCTCCTCTTTCTCAGGGGTAAATATGTCAGGTGCTGTGCCTAGACCACGTTTCTTGAAAGCAGGAGTCATGCATATGTTATCCACCTCTGTAATCCTGAGAGTGCCCAACGGAGTGTCCACTACATACAAAGTACCCATTAAATAAGTGATACTGAATTTTAATGAAAACCTAATCATAAGCCCAAGTTTCTTACAACTTCATATATAATGATTGTGCACTTTCCCCTTTACAACCTTACAAGATTAAGGGTCATTAGGAATCACGATCCATCCATCCTAAGCCCAGTGAAATATTAGATACAAAGAAAGCCCACCAAGATAGATGTGTTTCCAAGTAGAGAGACTTTATGTAATATTAGTAGACTTTCATATGAGCATAAAATATTGATTTTTACATACCACATACAAAATTACTGATTATATACATGTTAAAAACAAATCATTCAGGTCAACTGGGCTTTTTCTTTAATTGCAATATGCTTTAACCTAAGATTATAATGCTCTTACTAGTTTGTGCCACTCCAACAAGTACAAATCAGGCAACTCCCTGTGCCACAGAGAGTTTGGGTTAGGTTTACATATAACTAACAGTCACGTTGGTTATCTTCAGAGGTCAAGCACAGAAGCAAGACTCAAATTTCTAATTATTTGAGACAATATATTAGATCTATCATTATTAAACATTTCAGGAGAATGGACTATAAATCAGAATATTTCCCTAATCTTGACATCTCTTGTTACCTTGTTATAAACAATTCAGCATTAAGATTACACCTATGATATGTGTATGCTTCTTCAAAGGAATCTGAAAGATTGCCTGTGACCTTTGGCTTATTTGTGAAATCAACATACATGAGTTAGCTTATGTCAACATCCATCATCTCATTATTTAATAAGAAGGTCAATAACACTCAAGTGTTTAAAAATAAGTCTGCATCAAGCTAAACATGATCGCTCTGGTAAGTCAAAGGAAGTAAGGAGAAGGACACTTAAATGTTACAACAAATGTCACATTCCTGCTTTGTTTTACTCCTCTAGCACACACTTGGTTAGCTATCCTCTTATGAGTTAAGGCAGGAGCACAGAGTATGCGTGCTTCTATCCATTTGAAATCAATATTTTCTGGATAACTGTGCTGGGAATAGTAAAAATTTCTTATAATCTGATCTAATTTTTTCAAAATGGCACCGTTTAGGCACTTCACTCTAATTCTGAAGAAAAATAATAAACAGATGAACTTGAATATTTCAAGTATCTGAGACTATAAATATTTCAAGCTTATTTCTTGCATGAAACCTATTAATTTCCATAGGTAGGTCTGTGACTAAATGGGATGTGATAATGAAGCTTACTGCTATACTATTTGTTAGGCAGTGGCTCTATGGTATATGGAGAACTTTCACTCTCTGTAAATAATAAAAAAAATACAAAAGTATAGACCTCAGGGACACTGAGGATCCAACTCTTCTAGGGCATTCCAGATAGCATTAAAAAAATGCTCATTTGTTCAGCAAGCATTTATTTGAGCAGTAACCACATGCAAAGCACTGTTAAGGGGTTGGGATGGAGCAAATGTCATGACCAGCTGTATATTGCAAACATAGATGTACTACAGAGCAACTCTTACTCACTATGCTTGTTTATAATAGTCTTAGTACAAGCAGATAATCTGTCCTCAATAGAAGTAGGAAACAATTTGAGAATAAAAGAAAAAATCTTCAGATGCAATGGTTTTGTGTAACATCTTGTCTATCATGTTTTATAATACTGGAGAAACTGTGGCCAATTTGACTTAGAAATGGAATGTAACTTTGCTTACAAAAACTGCTATTAAACTCCTGCTTAAGGTGTTCTAATTTTCTGTGAGCGCACTAAAAATGAAAAATAAATGTGAATAAAATGTAAAAAAAAAAGGAAACAAATTCCATCTATATAATACCACTGTTTGTTTGAACTTAAAACTTGAGTATTTCTGCCAATGCATTTGCAGCTTGTTTCTACCATGCCAATCAAATGAATGAGCTTCAGGAAATGAACTGTATACCTGATAATCTCTTGTGGGTACACAGGCAAAAATATAGATCAGTAGATGCATTATTCTAATATATTCAGTAGAGGAGCTAATAATATTTGATAAAGCAAATTCTTAAAATTCAAGACATCCCATTTGTCCTTTAATCTAATGTCTTATAATTAGAAATTTTTAGTAAAGACAGCTTCATTCATATGAAATTCAAATTTAAAAAAATACTTAGGTATCTGTCATCATATCTCTCTGTTAACATCAAAAGGAGATAGAGTACACCAAAGCAAACATTCCCAAAGAGATGAATTTAGCAAATAAAAACAGAAAATCAAAATGAGCTATTAGAGCTCTTGGAGAAAGAAAGAAGAAAAGAAAGGAAAGAAAGGAAAGAGAGAAAGAAAGAAAAGACAAGACCAAAGGGTGGAAAGTAAGAAAAGAGGAAAGGATGGAAAGAAGGAAAGGAGAAAGGGAAGGAGAAAAGGAGAAAGGGAGGGAGGAAAGAAAGAAAAAAGATTTGATCCACTATCAATCAGGGAGGAATGGGCCAAATATCCTCAAAGGGCACGAAGGCTAAACATCAATGTAGCCACTCCCTTTGCAGTGTTGCTGATATTTAAGAGAGGCACCACTGCCAAGGGAATGGCACAGCCATTAATCCACTTCAACGAGCTAACACCCAGTAGTCCTGCCAACCACATCCCTCTTCCCCCAAGCCTTATGAAACGTACCACCAAATCTTGTTGATATTACCTCCTACATAGTCTTTAAATTAATCCATTTCTTTTTCTTCCCCCACCTACACCTTAGAATATACAGTCATCTCCTCTTTCCATCCAGCCCACTATCTGGTCCCTGGTTTCCACTCTTCCCTCCCTTTAATCTCTTTCCTGCCTGGCGAGCAGAGACATCTTTTCAACATGCAAAATTATAACCTGACATCCTTGCTTAAAAATTTTTTTAATAAGGTTCCTTCATTCTTCGAATAAAGACCAACATTGTCAACATGGCCAACCAGGATGTGACCCCTGCATATTTCTCCAGCTTCTTCTACCTTATTTTCTATGGCTCCAGCTGCAGTCCTCTTTGACTTGCCAAGGTCCCCCTCCTACCACATGAGATTTCTTCATGTTGTTACTTTTGCCTACAATGTTTTTCTTCTAACTCCCACTTGTTTATTAATTGCCAGTCACTTTTCTAGATCTCAATGCAGACATCACTTCCTCAGGGAAGCCTTTGCAATGCTCTCCCTTATCCCTACCCCATATTGGCTGGGATATTCTCGGCATTATGTACTCCATAGTATTTCACAGAACTGCATACATATTGTGTGGTAATTAGATGATTATTATTAATCTTTGTCACTAGACTGTAAGCTCAATGAAGAGAAAAACCATGTACGGTTTTCTCATCATTTTAACCACAATATCTAGCAAAGTGTCGGACACATAGTGAGCAAGCATTATTTCTTGAATGAAGAATGAATATGCCAATGGAGTCATTAACAAGTGGTTAAAGCAACAATAATCTGCTTATTTCCATTTACCAGAATCATTTTGATCAGAGTTTGAATGATGAAATTACATTACTTCAAATCTCATAATGAACAAATTGAAAGATTTTATCTAAACTCTCTAGCATTTTTGGCATTTCATAGATATGGCCACAATGAAAAGATTATTAGCATCCTCCTTGAGTTATAATAGAAACTCAGAATGTTGTTGCTAAATTAGGCTTTAACAATTTTCTGGTATAGTTTCTCATATTGAAAGAGTCTTAGGAGATCCTCAAAAGGTCATCCATCCTGTTGGTGACAGAGCAGGGATGAATATCAGCCATTTAAACTCTCAGTTTAATGTGGCTTTTTTTTTTCCTATAACTATGCTGCAATTTCTGGGTTTTATGGCTTCATTTTCATATTAAAAATTTGGAACAACTTGTAAGTACCCATAAGAGAAATATCTCCAAATGGTTAATTTTGTCATATCATTTAGATTTCTGCTTTAAAGTATTAAATAAATAGCAATATTTTTAGAAAAGTAAAAAAACAAGCCCAATTTTATAAGAAATGAAGTACTTTCATGCCTTATTTGCAATTTACATGGTATGCCTTAAATAAGGGTGAGAAAGGAATGGTACATGTTTCCCTGGTTTCTTAATATTCTGAAGCAGAGAATTTTTCCAGTTAAATCTGGTCTGTAATTCAGTTTATAAAAACCCAAAAGGAAGGTAGGTTTTGAGGAAGTGGTTGGGGAAGTGACATAGCGGATGGAAAAGCAGTCGGTTATAATTGGCATGTGACCTTGGACTGTCACTCCCCTCTGTAGATTCTACTTTCCTTATCTGTACAATCAGAGGGTTGGTCTAAATCATGGGCTTTGTCTGTTGATGGGCTTCCAAGATCCCCCTAAGCCCTTTATTGTGTGTATTTCTGAGAAGAGAGTCCATAGCTTCTATGTGATTGGAGAAGGGCTTGGGACATTTAACAGGTTAATTGCCTCTGTACTAATAGCGGAGATCCTTCTTAACTTTTGAAATGTAATAAAGCTATAATTATAAATTCAGACAGAAAATAGAAATTTGTATAATTATTAGCATAGGTAATAAGATTATTTGAAGAGCATAACCTAGACAAAGGAATACTCCTATCATTAACCATACACTTAAGTGTTAGCTAAAGAACTACCATAGAAGCCCAGCCCAGATTTTCCATAAGTAGCATCAATTGCCCAGATGATACAAAACATGTGATAAATCTCAATATGTCACAGGTTTTTAGTCCTGCCTTTTTATTATCAGTGTTTTAATGATCAATCAAGGCAGCCTGCTACATAGAATTACATGGAGTGGAAACAATCCAGAGCAGTTTGCTGGCAAATAAAGCTACTTTCTTACATAGTTTTCAAAATATCTATTTGAAAACCATTTTGATTATAACTTTCAGATAGTTGAATAGCCACAGTTGCTATGCAATGCATATAATTATTAGACACAGAAATAAAAATCACTCTTATTCACTTAATTTCTTCTTACCTTTCCTTACTCACTTAATTTCTTCTTACCTTTCCTTCTTAATAAATATTCCTAATTATCCACCAGGCGTCAGGTACTCTTCTAGACACGTGAAATATTGGTGAACAAAATAAATATATTTCATCCTCATGGGGCTTGTATTTTAGGAGGGTACAAATAAAATAATAAACATATATAAAAAGTAAGTTGGGGGCACCTAGGTGCCTCAGTCGGTTAAGCATCCAGACTCTTGACTTAGGTTCAGAGCATGATCTCGAGGTCTTGAGATTGAGCCCCACATTGGGCTCCATGCTCAGTGCGGAGTCTGCTTGAGATTCTCTCTCTCCTTTTCCATCTGCCCCACCCCCACTTGTGCTTGCACACATGCACACACATGTTCTCTCTCTCTCTCTCTCTCAAATAAATGAACTCTTTAAAAAAAAAGTAAGTCATTTATGATTCTTAAAAGTGATGCATGTAAAAAAGGAAAAAGTAAAGAGTAGGAAGACTGGGAACACCAGAGGTGAGGAGAGTGGTTCCAATCTCAAACAGGTCAGGGTAGGCCTCACCGAGAAGGTATCATTTAACAAACACCTGAGATGAGGGAGTGAGCCTAGTATATAACCTGGGAAGAGCCTTCCAGACAGAGGGAGGCACCAGGGCAAGGGAGTACTTGATTTGTTCAAGGAATAGCAAGGAGGCCATGGTGCCAAGGAAATAGCAAAAATCTCTGCTGCTGTGGTCACAAAATTTATGAAATTTCATCTTCCAGTTGACACCTCATTTTCTATCACTTACCTGTTTAAAATGAAAGTCATAATATCTTTTGCATAATCCTACTAGAGTCTCATATTTGTCAAAAATACAAAGTTCTCCTGGGAATTTTTAAATCACCCCAAAACCACGATCTCTGGTTGGTATGCAATTTGACTCTATCTCCACAAACATATATTTGCAAATGAACTGCTATGTGATAAGCAAATATGCCATTTAATAAGAGATGATGTCATTATAAAGAAATCAAGCAAAAGATCTTCAGTTTGACACTTTGTCAGTTGGGCACAAAGCATTTGTTATATCCCAACAAAGAGAGATTGCAAGATTCATAGCTAACATGAAAGCACCCCTTCTTTCTGAAATGTCACTGTTCTTTTGGTATTTATTACATTGTTCATTTCATTAACTTTCTTCCAGAAAATGAAACAATCGGAGGGACGCCACAAACTCCGTTTGGAGGCATCTTTGAGCTCGCGGAGTAGACACCATGAACAAAGCTCACCCTCCCGAGTTGAAAAAATTTATGGACAAGAAATTGTCATTGAAATTAAATGGTGGCAGACATGTCCAAGGAATATTGCGGGGGTTCGATCCGTTTATGAATCTTGTGATAGATGAATGTGTGGAGATGGCAATTAGTGGGCAACAGAATATTGGAATGGTGGTAATACGAGGAAATAGTATCATCATGTTAGAAGCCTTGGAGCGAGTATAAACAATGGGTGTGTTCATCAGAAGAAATCAACTGCTTCCACATGTCCCCTCCATAGTACCTGTTTTACTACAATATAAAAATCAGGTCATGTGCATTTTCATATTGAACTTTTTTGTTAAATAAACTTTTATAATAGTCAAAAAAAAAAAAAAGAAAATGAAACAATCATAATCACTGTACAATTTTCATAGCACTTATCTGGGTAAGTACCTCCAAAAAAGAATACATACATAAAAGTAGTCCTTTTTTTTTTTTTTTTTTTGAGAAGAGGGTCCGTCAGCCCTCCGCCAAGTA
>NC_138370.1:112301405-112323701 GCF_054177405.1 Leptonychotes weddellii | reverse complement strand
TCAACTGCTTCCACATGTCCCCTCCATAGTACCTGTTTTACTACAATATAAAAATCAGGTCATGTGCATTTTCATATTGAACTTTTTCGTTAAATAAACTTTTATAATAGTCAAAAAAAAAAAAAAGAAAATGAAACAATCATAATCACTGTACAATTTTCATAGCACTTATCTGGGTAAGTACCTCCAAAAAAGAATACATACATAAAAGTAGTCCTTTTTTTTTTTTTTTTTTTGAGAAGAGGGTCCGTCAGCCCTCCGCCAAGTAAGCATCTTATTCCTGCCTAGTGCCTTCCATGACAATGTGCTGTGATCCCGAGACTTTACAAATGTAACATAGAACGCATATAACTATACCTTGCCCAGCTGATCCTTTTTGCCAAAGCCAGTGGCAGCTGCGATGCTCCCTGCTCCCTCCACGGTCTTCTGTGCTACTGCTGTCACCCCTGTGACCACCGCCTCACCAACATTTGTCACTTGCTCTTTGGTCTTCTCAGCCACTGGGATAAATCCAGAACAACAACAGATTAAGGGACAGTGGAACAACAGGGACTGAAACTAATTTCACTTCCACTAGCTGTCAACTTCTAAAGACCTGTATTTGCATGTACTATAAATAACTGAAGTGTCAGAAGAAATAAAACCTCAGAGATATTTAAGTGAGTATGGTTTAGACAAACATTAAATCTTTGCTAAGATATGTTGCTGTAATCATGCAGAGAGTAAAACGTGCTTCAGATGTAATGATCACAAATAGAACCTTTGAGCGACTGAGGTTTGGTTAACATTTTACTAAGGAAAGTTTAGAGAAGGCAATGATTACAGATGCAGCTATTATTATGGTATCAGGTATGTACTTCTTTATTTCATTTTCAACATCAATTCTTTAATCTCACCCAGCATATTCATTTTCACTACACCTTCTGAGTCACACTAACAACACATAGTTGCTCATGTTACCATCAGAAATGAACAATACAGATGACATGATACTAAATATAGAAAACCTGAAAGACGCCACCAAAAAACTACTAGAATTGATAAACAAATTCAATAAAGTTACAGGATACAAAATCAATCTACAGAAACCTGTTGCATTCCTACACCAATAATGAAGCGGCAGAGAGAGAAATTAAGAAAACAATCTCATTTACAATTGCACCAAAAATAAGAAGATATGTAGGAATAAATGTAACTAAAGAGGTGGAAGCTCTGCACTCTGAAAACTATAAAACACTGATAAAAGAAAGTGAAAACAACACAAAGAAATGGAAAGACTTTCCATGCTTATGGTCTGGATTTAACAAATATTGTTAAAATGTCTGTACTACCCAAAACAATCTACACATTTGATGCAATCCTTATCAAAATATCAACAGCAGTTTTCACAGAACTAGAGCAAACAATTCTAAAATTTGAAAAAGACTTCAAATAGCCAGAGCAAACTTGAAAAAGAAAATGCAAGGCTAGAGGCATCATAGTTCTAGACTTCAAGTTATATTACAAAGCTGTAGTGATCAAAACAGTATGGTACTGGCACAAAAAATAGACACATAGATCAACAGAACAGAATTAAAAGCCCAGAAATAAACCCACAACTATATGGTCAATTAATCTTTGACAAAGTAGGAAAGAATATCCAGTGTGAAAAAGACAGTGTCTTCAACAAATGCTGTTGGGAAAACTGGATAACTACATGCAAAAGAATGAAATTGGACCAGTTTCTTACATCATTCACAAAAATAAAGTCAAAATGGATTAAAAACCTAAATGTGAGACCTGAAACCATAAAAATCCTAGAAAAGAACACAGGCAATAATTTCTTTGGCATTGGCCATAGCAACTTTTTTCTAGATTTGTCTCCTGAGGCAAGAGAAATAAAAGCAAAAATAAATTATTCAGACTAGATCAAAATAAAAAGCTTCTGCCCAGCAAAGGAAACAATCAACAAAACTAAAAGGCAACCTATGGTTGCGTAGGTATCCGATAAAGGGTTAGCATCCAAAATATATAAAGAACTTACAAACCTGAACACCCAAAAACCAAATAATACAACTGAAAAATGGGCAGAAGACATGAACAGACATTTCACCAAAGAAGACATCCAAAGGGTAATACACATGAAAAGATATTCATCATCACTTACCATCAGGGAAGGGCAAATCAAAACTACAATGAGATATCACCTCACACCTGTCAGACTGGCTAAAATCAACAACACAAGAAACAAGTGTTGGCGAGGATATGGACTAAAAGGAACACTTGTTCACTGTTGCTGGGAATGCAAACTGGTACAAACACTGTGGAAAACAGTATGGAGGTCCCTCAGAAAGTTAAAAATAGAAATACCCTATGATCCAGCAATCACACTACTGAGTATTTACTCTAAGAATACAAAAACACTAATTCAAAGGGATACACACACCCTGAAGTTTATAGCAGCATTATTTACAATAGCCAAGAAATGGAAGCAGTCCAAGTGTCCACTGAGTGATGAATGGATAAAGATATAATTAATATATATATATATATATATAATGGAATATTATTCAGCCATAAAAAAGAATGAAATCTTGCCATTTGCAACAACATGGATGGAACTAGAGAGTATAATGCTAAGTGAAATAAGTCAGAGAAAGACAAATATATGATTTCACTCATATGTGGAATTTATGTTTTTATTTTTTTTTCCTATGTAGAATTTAAGAAACAAATGAGCAAAGGGAAAGAAAAGAGAGAGAGACAAATGAAGAAACAGACTCTTAATTATAGAGCATAAACTAATGGTTATTGGAGGGGAGGGGGGTAGGGGGTGGGTTCAATAGGTGATGGGGATTAAGGAGTGCACCCATGGTGAGCACCAGGTGATGTACAGCATTATTGAATCACTATATTGTACACCTGACACAAATGTAACACTGTATGCTTGCTAACTGGAATTAAAATAAAAACTGAAAAAGACAAAAAAACGAACAAACATCCCTTACTCTTAAGGGATGGTTATGAAGAAACTTTGATCCTTTTATCAAACGTCAAGTGGTTGAAACAGGGTTTTTAATAAAAATGTTGATTTTCAACAATTTTAATGGTAACAAAAGAGCTAGGAATTAAGTGTAAAAATGAAGTTTGTTGAGCAAACTTACAATTTCTTTTTACAAAACAAAATACAATATGGTGATTCAGTAGATTTTTTTAATAAGTTAAACATCTAGAGAAGACAGTGTAAATAGTTTGGATTAGATTTAGAAGCAGACTTAATCTCATATCAAAAATTCTCCAAGACTATATCTGATATAATTGTTGAATTAATCTTTCTCTATTACCTCCATGCAATTGCCAAATAAAAGAAACTCCAATAAAAAAAGTTTGCTTCAATTAAATGAAGAGTTCTATGAAAAACAAAAGAGAGCTTCTGCTCTTTTAATAACTCAAGGTCAATAGAGAAATAAAACAACCGCTCTTCATCAAAACCTTATAACATTTATACTCATAAAGCCTATATCTTGCATCTCTTATGTCCATCTATGTAATGTTAGCCTTCTTTCCTTTTTGCCTCACAAACTCTTTTTTCTGCTTTTTTCCCAGATTTCAGGAATTTGGGGTTTTGAGTGATATTTTTCCTCAGGCCCTCTCCTAAGCAAATAGAGACAATTTTTTTTGTTTGTTTTTGGTTATGCTTTATGCTTGCGTACATCCTCTCCAGATAAGCCCCAGCCCAAGGCATTGGCTGAGCTGCACTGTCAGCTGTTAACTTGGCAAATGTTATATGCTAGTCACATGATTATAGTACAGCTCGCATGTCACCCATTGCAGAAGGCCAATGATTGAATAATGTGGACAAAGCAACTGGATTTTGATAGCAGGTCAGGGAAGTAAGGTGGTCTGTAAGGACAGATACTTACTCTTTAGTTCTGGGCAATGTGGGGAAGCTGAAGTGACCCTAGAGTCTAAAATCAGGAAGAGTCCCCAGAAGGTGTTGCTTTACATTTGCCTTTTGCCACTTCTGGGGATACAGTTGATGCCTCCTAACACGTAATGGCTATTCCCAAAGCAAAGTTCAATTTAAATGCCAGTGAGAAGCTGTTCTGGAGATTTCATGTTTTTAAACATTTCCAGAATGTTGATCCTTCAAAAATAGTGAATTGTGAGGTTTAACTTGTCATTTTTTTTCTTTTCCAAGAACATGAATAGAAAATTTTGCTTGAAAAATGAACTTTTTATTGTTACAATATCTCAAAGACAAGAATAAATTTTGATCTTTTTACAGATTATTTTTCTACCAGCCACGAAAGGTTATTTTTATAATATCTAGACCATTCTTTGTATATGTATATACATTAATTTATTTTTAATGCACATAAACTTCACAGTAAAATGCACTTTGTACTTTATCATAATTTCATCAGGTTTTATCATTGTAAGAATAAGTAAATTAGTTATATTACAAAATGACAGAGTGTACATGTAGCAATGATAGACACATTTTAAAAGAGTACTGTAGGACCTGTTTACCTAGTGGATTATCCAGTCATCTTAAGGCCCTGTGCCCCCTGTTAAGGACTTTTACACTATTTCTCTGTTCATTGACATGCCAAACAAAAGGGTGACAAAACAAAAGGAAATAAGACACATTCAAATTGGTGAGATTTTTCATGTAATAAATGATATTCATTTTTAAGGGAAAGGACCTTATAACCAGGATCAAAAAGGATACTTTCCTCCCAACTAATCATAGTATAATATTTTATGTTCTCCCCCAAATGTGCCAGTCTTTCTCAATTTTTTCATATAGCTCTGTCTGGCCAGAAGCTTTGATCCTTCTCAGATATCTATCTGTTTACTCAGCAAATTCGAGCTGCTGTTAAAATCCACCTCAAATGTCAAATTCTATATTAAAAACCTTTCCTCCCAACAAGTGTCCTGTTTCTCCTTCTGTGAGCTCATAAAATTTTAGATACATCTCTGCTATGGAACTGTTTACATCGTGCCAGAATTATTCATTCCCCAGTGTGTCTCTCCACCCCCACCAGCCTATTTAAAGTTCATTAAAATCAGAGATCCTGTTATTTTTCTTTATATTATTTCACAGCAGATACTCAATAAATTATTTTGAATGAATTAAAAGGAATTTTGTGTATTCTGTAATTTATTCATTAACTTTGATAATTAGATTTAATTTGGCTAGAAGTCAAAAATAAAATTTCAGAAAGAAAATGTGGCACCAACTTTTCAAATAGATACAATAAATTTAACCTTTGATCTTAAACACAATCATAAAATTAAGAAGATCTAGCTTTGAATTGTACAAATTATATATCTGAGGAAAATAAATTTATATTATAAAACATTTTGATAAATTATAACATGTTGAAATTAGTTGTGTTCATTATCATGTAACAAATTTCTGTTTATAAGAACCAAAACTCAGAAAATCTCCAGTAATAGGAAATTATTTATACCATACTTTCATGAGAAAAAAAATTAAATAAGCTTTTATGAACATTTATTTTTTAAAGCAGCTTCAAAGACATGCCATTCAGTACATCCAGATTAAATACACTCTCATATTTTTCTATAACATTTTCTATAGCATAGCATTAAGTTGACAACTGCAACAATAATGAACTGAGATCAAATAGCTAAGGTGTAAGGAAGAGATTTTTAGATTTTATCATGAGATTATCTAACTGGGAGAAATTCTTTTTCTTGGAATTTTTTAGGTAGAAAACTCCTGGCCTAACTTAAGTTTACTGAAGTCTATATTTCTGAAAAATAAGTAATGGGATGAATCTTGAAGAAATTTTTCTTTTGACATTAGAGGATAAAGTTATAGACTGTATAATAGTTTCTCACTTCCCTGCTTTAAGACTAATTACAATAATAACATTTATTTAGCACTTATATTATGTAGACTAAATAAACATTTTAGACCAAGTATAATAACCATTCTTCTCCTTAACCATGGAGGTAATTATCTTAAACTTATTTATCCTTATACTTGGAATTTGGAATTTTATGTTAAATAATCCTACTCATTGCCTAATATGGGAGAAGGATGGTATTTACAGCAGATTTATCCCATTGCATTTCTCATAGTCAGGCTACTTATGACATTTTTGATACTTTGCTATTGCCAGGGTAGTTGATTGGTACAATGGCTGTAAATATTACCCACATCAAAATCGTCATGGTCTTGCTGCTTAGCAGCATTTTCCATGGTGCTCTCTGGAACACTGGTTTCACTCAATCCTAGTAACTACTGAAATAAGGTCAAATAAATTTGAGAAGTCCTGGATTAAACCATATTATGAAAATCTCTTTACTATGGAATATCTCAGATTCTTCAGTATGCTAAAGAAGACATGATACACAAAGTTTCTCAATATTATTAAACTAGGGAAACATAAGGTGACAGGCTACTGTTCTTCAGAAAACAAAATGCTGCCTTATTGTACAAACTTCAGTAGTGCACACACACACACACACACAAACTCATTGTGGAGAAGATGAAAACTCTGACTTTGTTAACGGTTAGCCCTGCAGTCCATCTCCACAGTCTTCATTCAGTGATGTTATTAGTTGTATTCTTTAATTTTTACCACAGACTCTAAATCTGGCCACAAGCTTATCCGCTTTCTAAGCCACATGGATTCTTCGACTATCAAATGGAACACCATTAATCTAGCTAGGCTCTTCAGACAGTACAGTCTCCAATTGTCTGCTATCCAGGTCTTATTCAAATCATGCTTAATAACATCATATTTATAAACAGTCCCTAGAAGTCAACACAGTTCATGTACTTGCCTAGTTCTGGGCATTACGTATTGATTGGATTGCAACAGAGCAAATACAGGCAGCATACTTTAATCTAGCTTCTAGCAGAATCGGTTTCAAAGGTTCTATTTTCATTTTGCGCCCTCATTTATTTTCAAAAGTATATGCATATAAAATAGTCATGAAATATTTTTCTCCTCTAGCTGTAAAAATGTTGTTCAACATTTAGTGTGTATTATACAGGTGTTATTCACTATGATAAATAACACCTGTATAATACACACTATGTAATTTCATTATTCTAGGTATTTGTGCACCTTAAGTCTCTTTATTCTTTTACAGATGAGGAAACTAAATCACAAAAAGATTATGAATCCTGCAGAAAATCACATAGCTCGTAAGTGGTAAGCAGAAATTTGAGCCAAGGAAGTCTGGCTCCAGTGTTACGGTATCAACCACAAAACTGTAGTAATACTCCCATTTGATTTTCTCCATTTCCATTTTATAATTCAGTAATAGGAAGACGGTATTTTTCTGAGACACTATTACATTTACTGCTATCTGATCATATGAATTATATTTCTGATTATATATCCTGTTTTACCCCATCTGTCAAGCAGCTTGGAATACATACAACATGTAACTGAATCACGGCAAGTCTGTGGGCTCTTAAGATTATTAAATTTTGGTTCTCCTTTCATTTTTCTGTCTCTAACATACTCCTCATCATCACCACCATAATTTTCATTTTTGATATTAATTTATTGCAATCTTCTTACAGACCCATTCAAATTCTTGGTAAAATCGTGCCAAATAGATATAAATACAATAAATACTTCACTGATCATTCCAAGGGTGTTTCTTAAAATGTTTTCTGAATCATCAAGGAAATGTTATACTGAGTATCGTTTAATGTCAGAATGCTTTATTATACTGTACAGAAAATTTGACATTAATCCTTTGAAAACTGGCAATTCTTATACGTAATTTATGGTAGCAGTTTGCCAAGACACAATGTTTCAGAATATTTAAATGTGATATTAACCATAAATTAAACATATCCGGTCAATTCAGAGGCATCATTCTTGATAGTGGAATATATTGTTTTATTTATCTATAATAAATATTTACTTACTTAAACCATTTAATAAAGAATTAAAGTTAAACAAAGCTGATATTCCCTTAGAATACTTCTCTAGGAACACAGTGGCTGTTTACAATTACATTCTCAATGATTAATGCTTACTAGATATTTTCATATCATTCTTGGATATGGGCCCCATGGAGCTTACCTGTTGTCACACCATGAACCACTCCTTCCTTGGTTTTGGAGCCTATAAAAACAAATTCAAAACATAAACATAAGTCTCAAACTGGCCTTATATTGCTGATTAGCTAGTTTTAAATACAACTAATAAAAAAAAGTCTCAATCTTTAGAAGCCCATATAGAAAAATATCCTTAGAGGGCATAAAAGCTAAAACAAGGAATTCCAGTAATCATACAACAAATAGAAGAAAGCAAAACTAGCAGGAGGTTCTTTCCAATTAAAATTTTAACCCACAGGGGCGCCTGGGTGGCTCAGTCATTAAGCGTCTGCCTTCGGCTCAGGTCATGATCCCAGGGTCCTGGGATCGAGCCCCACATCGGGCTCCCTGCTCAGCGGGAAGCCTGCTTCTCCCTCTCCCACTCCCCCTGCTTGTGTTCCCTCTCTTGCTGTCTCGCTCTCTCTGTCAAATAAATAAAATCTTAAAAAAAAATTAAAATTAAAATTAAAAAATTAAAAAATAAAATTTTAACCCACAATGATGAGTTATTTTTTTAAGTTTTCACTTTAATTCCAGTTAGTTAACAGAGTGTTATTAGTTTCAAGTGTGCAATATAGTAATTCAACATTTCCATGTGTTGACAGCTGCTATAAACATTGGGGTGCATGTATCCTTTTGAATTAGTGTTTTTGTATTCTTTGAGTAATTAGCCAGTAGTGCAATTGCTGGATCATAGGGTAGATTTATTTTTAACTTTTTGAGGGACCTCCATACCATTTTCCACAGTGGCTCCACCTCCCAATGAGGACTTTTTATCCCCTTGTGTCCCTCTTCAATAATGGATTTTGCCCAGAAATAAACCCACACTTATTTGGTCACTTAACCTACAATGAAGGAGGCATGAATATACAATAGGGAAGACAATCTCTTCAATAATCAACTTACAGAGGGAAAAATAAAAGGTGAGATAACACTGGGGCTGGGCGGGAAGATGATCTTAGGTTCAGAACTGTAGAAGCTATACTAAAGTACAGGAGAGCAGAGAGGTTAGTCAACCCATGAAACTCAAGTAGAAGGGAAGAAAAAGAAGAAATTAACATTCATTGAACACCTATTATGTAAAAGGCATTTTAATCTTGTTTAATCCACTTAATACAGGCGAATTATGCCCACTTTATAGCTGAAGAAATTGCAATTCAAAGTTAAATGATTTGCCTAAAGTCACACAGGCAATAACTAGCTATTGATATCAATATTAGCATATTGATATGACCCTAAACCTATACGCTTTCCACTAAGCCAAGCAAACTTTTAGGAGGAATACAGCTTTTAAAAAAATAGCTCATTAATATGTATTAAAACTAAGTTTAACAATTTTATTCATGAGCTCTCTGATGGTGGATTTTTCAGTGTGACACTAGCTGTTTTTTGTGTTGGGTCTTTTTTTTTTTTTTGAGAAAAAGAGAGAGCTGGGGGGAGGGCTAGAGGGAGAGGGAAAGAGAGAATCTTAAGCAGGCTCCATGCCCAGTGCAGAGCCCGATGTGGGGCTCAATCTCACGACCCAGATATCATGACCTGAGCCAAAATCAAGTCAGATGCTTAATCAACCTAGCCACCCAGGCACCTCTACACCAGTTTTTTAATTAAATTTTTTTTTTTTTTTTGGAGAAAATAACAGTGGATTGGAGATTCATTTGAAAACTACCCTGTAAGTAAAATAATCTATTTCTATCAGACATAGAAGAATATAAGGAAATGAGGGCATAAAAACTGAGAAAATATTTAAATCTATATTTGGAGATTAAACTAGGTACTAATCTTCAGTTTAAAAATGCACTGGTTTAAAAAGCTTTCCTAAGCATGTTAGAAATAACAGTAAACACTTTAAAACAAAGGAAAAAAAGCATTAGGGAATCTCAGGTTCCCCATCACTAAGATGACTACATAGAATTAATTATATAATCTCTAAGAACTGGGTCCTTAAACTGGAGAGTGCAGCAGAACCAGTCAGGTGGGAGCGCTGGTTGAAAATGCTGACTGTTGTGTCAGAGCCTCAAATATTCAGGAAATACCAGGTACAGATATTTGCATTTTCTAATAACCCTCATGATCTAATTCTAATTCATGGGTCAAATTTATAAAACACTGGTCTTAGATGGCTTCAATATCCAAATTTATTTAAAATTTAGAAGCACATATCCACGATTTCAATAATACGATTGATAAAATGACCTAAATGAATATATAAGACTATGTTGAAAATGTTCACTAAATATTTTTATGAAAATACATAAATAAGGCATTAAGTGAAATTTGGACGCATATTTAAATTTACATTTTTACTAAACAGTCAAGAAAAGTATCTATGTTTAATAAAACAATTTAAATATAGTTAAGAAGTTTCCATTTGAATAATTTAAGGACCTCTGATAAAAATAAAACATATAATAAATGATAGCATTGTAATTAAGAATATGGGTTTTGCCCAGAAATAAACCCACTCTTATATGGTCAATTAACCTACAATGAAGAAGGCATGAATATACAATGGGGAAGACAGTCTCTTCAACAAGTGGTGATAAGAAAACTGCACAGCTACATGCAGAAGAGTGAAACACTTTCTTACACCACACACAAAAATTAACTCAAACTAGTAAAGACTGAAGTGTCAGACCTGAAACCATAAAACTCCTAAAAGAAAACACAGGCAGTAATCTCTTGGACATTGATCTTAGCAACATATTTATGCACATGTCTCCTGAGGTATGGGAAATAAAAGCAAAGACACTGGGGAGGGTATGTGCTCTGATAAGCGCTGTGAATTGTGCAAGACTGTTGAATCTCAGATCTGTACCTCTGAAACAAATAATGCAATATATGTTAAGAAAAAAAAGAAGAAGAAGAAGATAGCAGGAGGGGAAGAATGAAGCGGGGGAAATCGGGAGGGGTAGACGAACCATGAGAGACGATGGACTCTGAAAAACAAACTGAGGGTTCTAGAGGGCAGGGGGGTGGGAGGATGGGGTAGCCTGGTGGTGGGTATTGAGGAGGGCACGTTCTGCATGGAGCACTGGGTGTTATGCACAAACAATGAATCATGGAACACTTTATCTAAAACTAATGATGTAATGTATGGGGATTAACATAAGAATAAAAAAAAAAAGCAAAAATAAACTATTGGGACTACACCAAAATAAAAAGCTTTTTCACAGCAAAGGAAGCCATCAACAAAATTAAAGACAACTTAGTGAATGAGAGAGGATATCTGCAAATAAGATATTTGATAAGGGGTTAATATCCAAAGCATATAAAGAACTTATACAACTCAACACCAAAAACAACAAATAATCTAATTTAAAAATGGGTAGAGAACCTGAAGAGTCATTTTTCAAAAGAAGATATACAGACAGCCAACAGACACATGAAAAGATACTCAACATTACTAACCATCATATAAGTGCAAATCAAAACCAGAATGAAATATAACCTCACATCAGTCAGAATGGTGAGTATCAAAAAGGAAGAAATAAGGGTTGGTGAGGATGTGGAGAAAAGGGAACCCTCATGAACTGTTGGTGGGAATGTAAAATGGTGTAACTACTCTGGAAAACAGTATGGAGGTCCTTCAGAAAATTAAAAATAGAAATACCATATGATCCAGTAGTTCTACTATTGAGTATTTACCTGAAGAAAATGAAAACACCTAATTCAAAAAAACATATGTATTCCTATGTTTACTGTAGCATTATTTACAGTAGCCAAGATATGAAAGCAACATAAATGTCCAATGATAGATGACTGGATAAAGAAGATATGGGGTGTGTGTGTGTACACAAATGGAATATTACTCAGCCATAAAAAAGTATGAGATCTTATTTATCATCTGCAACAACAACATGGATGGACAATAGAGGGTATTATGTTAAGTGAAATAAGTCAGATGGAAAAAGACAAGTACCATATTATTTCACTTATATGTGGAATCTAAAAAACAAAACAAAAAAACAAAAATAACAGAAACATAAAAACAGAGAACTGGTGGTTGCCAGAGGGGAGGTGGGTGAGGGATGGGTGAAATAGGTGAAGTGGATTAAGAAGTACAACCTTGTAATTACAAAATAAATAAGTCACAGAGATGAAAAGTACAGCATAGGGAATATTCTTGGCATTATATAAAGAAAACTAAATTGTTTTGCTTTTCAATTGGACTCTAAATTTATAATTTCTAAGCCATTTGATTGGGATAATTGTTATTTATTAAATTGAAGTATATAGATTGAAAATTTGTATAAAAAATCACAAAAAAATCATAAAATAACACTGATTCTTATGTAGTTCCTCAATTAGTTAAAAGATAGTTGCCCAAAATATAATATTATAAAGGAATGATACTACTTTTTTCATTAGGTTTAAGAAAACAGTGTGCTAAATATCTTCAGCCATATAGAAGTTAGAAAACTTTCTATAATCACTTCCAATCTTTCACCCCAGTTATTTGTGAGTTTTGTAATGACGAATGAAAAGATAAAAAGAAAATATGTTGGCAAAGTAATTATTCTGTTGGACAGCTTATTTGATAATAATAACCATGGCTCCTATATATAAAAGTGTGCTTTACAAAATCCTCAACAAAATATTAACAAATCAAATCCAACAATGTATAAAAAGAATTATACTTCATAACCAAGTGGAATTCATGCCAGGTATGCAAGTTTGGTTCATTATTCAAAAATTAATTAAAGTAATCCATCACATTGACAAGATAAAGACAAATGATGTGATCATATCAATAGATGCAGAAAAAACATTTGACAAAATGCAACATCTATTTGTGATAAAAACTTCTGGTAAACTAGGAATAGAGGGGAACTTCCTCAACTTGATAAAGAATATTTACAAAAAAACCTACAGATAACATCATATTTCATAGCAAGAAACTAGGGCTTTCCTACTAAGACCAGAAACAAGGCAAGCATCCTACTGGAAATCCTAGCCAGTGCAATATGATAATAAAAGGAAATAAGAGGTATACAGGTTGGGAAAGAATAAATAAAATGATCTTCATTCACAGATGACTTGTATGTCTATGTAGAAAATTGTAAAGAATCAATGATGACAAAAAAACCCACTAATTTTTGTAAGACTCTTGGCTACAACGTTAATAAACACAAGTCAATCACTTTCATATATACAAGCAATGAACAAATGGAATTTAAAATTTAAAACACAATAAATTTATATTAGCACCAAAAAAAAAAAATACTTAGGTGTACATTTAACAGAATATATCCAACATCTATATGAGGAAAACTACAACGCTCTAATGAACAAAAGCAGAGAACTAAATAAAAGGAGGTATATTCTATGTTCATGGATGGGAAGACTCAATACTGTCAATATGTCAGCTCTTAACTTGATCTATAGTTCAATGCAATCTTAATCAAAATCTCAGCAAGTTATTTTGTCAATAACAACAAACAGACTCTAAGTCTATGTGGAGAGGCAAAAAGCTGCGAATAGCCATAATAATATTGAAGTATAAAATCACAGGTCTGACACTACTTGCCTTTCAGACTTATTATCAAGCTATAGTAATCAAGACAGTGTGATAATTGCAAGAGAATAGACAAGTAAATCAAAGGAACATTATAGAGAGCCTAGAAATAGAACCACACAAATATAGCCAACTGATTTTTGACAAAGGAGTGAAAGCAATACAAAAAAGCAAAGACAGTCTTTTTGACAAATGGTGCTGGAACAACTGGACATCCACATGCAAGAAGAAAGAAGGAGAAGGAGAAGAAGAGACAACAACCCTTCACAAAAATTAACACAATAGGGATAATAGACCTAAATGTAAAATACAGAACTATAAAACTCCTCAAATAACATAGGAGAAAACCTACATGGCCTTGGGTATGGCAATGACTTTTAGATATAACACCAAAAGCACAACCCATGAAATAAAGAATCAACAAGCTGGACTTCATTAAAATTAAAAATTTCTGCTCCATGAAAGGAAGTGGGGAGAATGAAAAAAGCTACAGACTGAGAGAAAATATTTGCAGAAAATATGTCTGAAAAGGAACTATTATCCAAAATATACAGAGGACTCTTAAAACTCAACAATAAGAAAACAACCAGATTAAAAAACAGGCCAAATACCTTAACAGATACCTCACCAAAGAAGATATATAGATGACAAATAAGCTTATGAAAAGATGCTCCACATATGTCATCTGGGAAATGTAAATTAAAACTATCAGTTACCACAACATACCTGTTAGAATGATCAAAATCTAGAATATTGAAACTCCAAATGCCAACAAGGATGTGAAGCAACAAGAACTGTTATTCATTATTACTGGTGGGATACAAAATGGTCCAGCCACTTTGGAAGACAGTTTGTCAGTTCCTTATAAAACTAAACATATCCTTACCATATGATCCTGCAATAGTGATCTTTGGTATTTACCAAAAGGAGCTGAAAGCTTATGCCCATTCAAAAGCCTGCACATGAATGTTTATAGCAGTTTAATTCACAATTGCCAAAATTTGGAAGAAGCCAAGATGTCCCTCAGTAGGTGAATGGATAACTGTGGTACATCCAGACAATGGAATTAGTATTTAGTACTAAAAAGAAATGAGCTATCAAGTCATGAAAAGACATGGAAGAACCTAAAATGCATATTACTAACTGAAAGAAGCCAATCTTAAAAGTCTGCATAGTGTATGATTCCAGGTATATGACATTCTGGAAATGGCAAAATTATGGCGGTAGTAAAAAAAGATCAGTGGTTGCCAGGGGTTGGTGTAGGGAAATGAATAAGTGATGTACCAACAATTTTAGGACATCAAAAATATCTACATGATACTATAATGATGGATACACTTCATTATATATCTGTCCAAATGCAGAGAATGTATAATACGAGGAGTGAAACTTCAACTATGGGTTTTGGGTGAATATGATGTGTCAATGTAGGTTCATTAATTTTAATAAATGTACCACTCTGGTGGGGGATGTAGATCGTGGGGGAAGCCATGCATGTGTGGAGGCAGGGGGTACATGAGAAACCTCTGTTATTTGCCTCTCAATTTTGCTGTGAACCTAAACTGCTACAAAAAATAAAAGTCTTTAATTTTTTTAAAAGTGTGCTTTATTACTCACATGTTTTATTATGACATTCTCACAAAAACTCTGCAAGGTAATTGCATTTATCTAAATCTTATTTTTACAAATGAAGGAAGTAAAGCTCATAGATGTTAAGTAACTTTTATAGTATTCTAAAAGCAATAAATGATGTAGCCTGGACTAGAATTTAAGTTTGTGTGACGTCAAGTCTATGTTCTCTTTACTTTTCCAGGAGTCAGCAAACTGCAGCCTATAGGCCAAATCAACTCACCACCTGTTTCGGGTAACTAAGGTTTTATTGGATCACAGCTAATTATTGTCTATGGCTGCTTTCACACCACAACCGCAGAGATGATTAATTGACACAGAGATCTTATGGCCTAAAATATTTATTGTCTAGCGCTTTACAGAAAAAGTTTATCAACTCCTGATCTATATATTCTCTCTTTCTCATGGTCAGTTTTCATCCTAAACCCTGCGTCTGAGTTCGAATTTTAACTATCCTTCAGAACACAACCAATAAATAATTTATAGAATGCACTATGTGTTAAATACCGTGATATACCATGTTATTAAAGAGGGCACGTATTGAATGGAGCACTGGGTGTTATATGCAAACAATGAATCATGAAACACTACATCAAAAACTAATGATGTAAGTATGGTGATTAACATAACATAATAAAATTTAAAAAAAATACCACAATATATATTGAAGATGATCTAAAAATACATGTGACATGTAAACAAATTATGATTTTATATAATAGCAAATAACAGAATATCAAAAGAATAAAATCATTCTATTTGCCTAAACACATAGTTGACAATGAAAACAAAAAGTTTTCCAGATGACAAAACCTGTTTATTACATAGAAAACAGGAATGTATTAAATTAATATTCAATAGTTTCTGGACTCAGTACCAACTAATAGAACAAATATTAGCATCCTAAAAAAAATCTTTAAAGTTACTAAATTATAAAATAATGGAAATCAAAGAATAGTTGCAAGCACACACTTGCACAACTTAGAAAACTGAGGACAAGTATAAAGATATCAATTATCTGCACATCACTGATGCAGTATTCCAAATTCCCTCTAAAAAAGATGTAACTCACACTTCAAAAAAACACTTGAAATTAACTCGTCATTTTTTCCTCTTGTGACACTCTTTAATTCAATGATTTTCTGAAGATATGTCTTAAGAGAAAGAATAATTTAACTTAAGATTTGTAGCAAACTCAGCCAATATAGAGCCCATGAGCAATGAGAAAAAAATATGAGAGGTATTCATAAAAATTATTCCAAGTCTAACTCTTTTTCAGTGCATCCATGTTGGAGAGGCAGTGTAGCTGTCTTTCCACCCACAGACAGAGGCGTAGTGCCTTATGCCACCCAACAAGTTCATCCTCCATCTTCCTGCTCATCCTGCTGCCACCAGAGAATGTGCAAGAGCTCAGAGCAGCAGAAGAGAAAGAGGAGAGGCAGAATGGGCAGAGGGTGAGTGTATGCATGTGTCTCTGTGGATGAGGGTTTGTCTATGTATGTGTCTATTCCTTCCCCAAAGACTTTGAAGTGAATTGTAAAGTAACACCCAACCTAGCACAGTTCAAGGTAAGAAAAAGAGCGTCAGGATCTGCATGAATACTACAAAGTGGCAATTTAGGAACAAGTAAAAAAGATAAGCATCAATCTCATTATTTAGTATGTGTGTCATTTGATAAATGAATTATATATATCTCTGAGATATTAGCAACAGCCTTCAAGCACTTTTTCGAGCAATTAGTCTTCAGTTTACCAAGTGGTCACAAGGATGAACTCTACCAAAGACTTTTCTGTCCTCTCCTTTTTAGGGCCACAATAGGTCTTTTTTTACATATCCCAGGGCCATATTTAAGTCTTATTTTAAAATATGAATACACTAAAATTTGCTAATATTATTCACGATGATTAAAAAAAAAATCAAAGGCCCATGAATGACTTCGATTCCTAAAAATATTCTTAATTATTTTTGGAGACTGAGTTTTAAAAACTTTTTTATGAATTATAGTCCCTTATGCACAGAAGCATTCATTTAAAAAGTCCAAAGTATTACTGAAAAATTAAATATTCTGAAAAAAACAAAAGATTATCCTCACTTTTTACTATTAGCTCAAATATACACATTTACCTACCCACACAGTCCTCTGACTCAGTTTATCCTTTTGACAAGTGATGATGCAAAAATGAATCAAGAAATACCAGCATTTAGAGCATCAATCATCCTAACCCATCAATCATAAATAAATATCAAGATGCCATGGGGGGCTTACCTACCTACATAGAGAACACCTTCTTTTGTCTTTCCTGCTGCTTCTGCCACACCCTGTTTGGTTTTTTCAGCAGCAGCCACGACTCCCTCCTTGGCCTTTGAAAGCCCTTTCATGAATACATCCATGGCTAATGAATTCCTTTACACCACACTGGAGAACACAAAATATAATTTCAATGAGAACTTTTACATCAGAAACTAATGATGTACTGTATGGTGACTAACATAACATAATAAATATAAATAAATAAATAAATAAATAAATAACAACTTTTGGGTAGAATAAAATAAAATTAGAACCACCCAAGATAAAAACCACTGAAAGATCAGTACAACTCCCAAAAGTGCGAGACTCTTTTTAGACTCTTATTTCAACCACTGGACCAAAAAAAAAAAAAAGCCTTTTTCTTTTTTTAGGTTTTGCATTAAAAATTTAGCATCCCTCATCCATCTTGGCTAGTAAAAGTCTAACTGCCTAAACGTGGATTAAGATGAATCATCTGAGTTGTGCTTACTGTATCTTCGAAGGGTAGTTACATGAAAAGATGGACCCCTCTTTCAACTTCCCAGAGTCCAAACGGTGACAAGGTAAGTTAGAAGTACGTTTAAAAGATCACAGGGAAAGAAAGGGAGCTGGAGGCATGGGGTCAGGGACAGTCTTATAAATGAATCCCAGAAGAGGGCTAACTGGCTGATCACCAAGAGGGGCGGGAAGAGAACTACTCACTCTGGGTGTGGCTCAAGCTCGAGCCCACACGCACCGGCCCTAATCCACGCGACCAGCCACCCCCGCCCCCAGCTATCTACTCCGAGCAGGCGCCTGTGCACAGCCGGGAGCAGTCTCCTGACTCGCGCCAGCCACCCGAGGGGGCGTTCTCCGCGCGCGTGAATTCGCTACCCACCCGGCGCCCGCACCTGTTAACCCCTTACCACCTGCTGACCTGCCCTCCCAGCACTTCCATTTAATGATCTGCCAAACACAGCTTGCTTACTTCATCGAGAAAACGCAGAGGGCGGACTGGGGGATGTAAGGTAAAAGAGAAATAAAAGTTGGCTGCTCACGCTCCACCTAGCATTCTCGCGTTTCCCCAGGGAAAAGCGTATCCCGGAGAAGCAGCGTAACCTCTCAGCCTTTGGGGACGAGAAGAACGGAATATCGGATGCCAGAGGAAAGCCAGGTCAACCAACTTACTTTCCTCAAGCTCACTGAAGAGATAAGCACCCACCTCCGAGAGACTCGACACAGCAGGTCCTTATTGCAGCAACAACCTCCCTCCCAGAAGCCCACGACTCCTCTCCTCCCGGGTTTCCTCCAGTATTGCCAAAGCTGCCCGTTTAGATCCATAGGTACTTACCTGGGTCCCTCTGATCCTCACAACTACAATTCCTCTCAACCACCCCCTTACAAAAAATTTTTTTTTAAAAAAACAATTCCCAAATATTATTTAAATGGGAAGAGGGAGAATAAGAAGCGCACAGGAAGGGAAGAGGCGGCAGCAGGAGAGGGATGGTCCCCAGAGGAGACTGCTGTCAGCACAACCCGGTGATGAGAGGCTGGGGGCGTGGGAGGCAAACCCACGAACCTGTCGTCGAATTGCCACTCCCCGTCCCCCGCACAATTGGATCCGAGAGAAGGAGACAGAGGGTCGGAAGGGAAGGCAGGGAGAGAGCGCGAAGAATGCTAAGGGCCAGGCTCGGTCCTCGGGTCTGCTCTAAAGCCAGCACACACCTCGCCCCACGCTGCCGCGCTCGGTCTCTCACCCCCTCTCTCGGGTCCCCTTCTCGTCGTCGTGGTCTTCCTCCTCTTCCTCTTTCTCCTCCTCCTTCTCCTCCGCTCACCGCCCCCGCAGCTGATTTGTCAGCTCCTCTCCCCGCCCCTCTCCCGGCGCTCTCTGCTTTCCCAGCCGCGTGCATTTCACTCCTCTACTCGGATGGGGATGGGGGCGGGGGGAGGCTCTACCTCCAACTTCAGACACCAGCCTGGGCCTGGGGGGCGGGGAGGTGGGGTATTCTGCACTTCACCCCCAGGTTCAGGATCAAGGGGACTCTTGTGGCGATCTGGACCTGTTAGGCTTAGGCTGATGTTTCTCCGTCTTTCCCATCCCCCCTCCTTCGCTGTCTCCGCCCTTCCCTCTGGTTCCTCACGGGACCCCCTTGTCCGAGCCACCCTAGTGGAGTGGAGGTCTGAGGGATCGACCACCAAAGATAGAGCCAACCTCTTGGGAGGCTACTGAAGGAGGCAGGCAGCTCAGGAAAGGTGCTCAACCAGTACTACCAAGAGCACGTTTCCCTCGGATCGCTGAAATTTTGATTAACGGTGGTAGGACACGATGTTAAGGATGCCTTTGTTCAAATATCACTCAGATTTTCGTAACCTCTTAACCTCGGATGAGCCCGAAAAGGTCCGCGGATGGAGAGGAGACTAGTAAGGAAGAGTTACAGGTTGAGGCAGGAAGGAGCCTCTTCGAATCCTCTTCCCACCCCACTATCACCATTTTCTTGTCCACCAATCAGCTGTTGCCAGACGCCGATTTTTCCCATCAGTGGAACATGGAATAAATATTCCCCAGCCGTCGATACCAAGCGGTCTTAAGGTTTTCATTCTCGAAATGGAATTTACTTTCCACTCTCGAGTGCCTGATGGAGGAGACGAATCCAGCGTGGTTAATTCTCCTGAAACGTCCATCCAATTTCTTCGCCCCTTCTACACACTACTCACCTTTCTCATTTGATTCACGTTGCCCTCGGAGCTGACACCCGACACATCCCTTCCCACACACAGACGCGCAGACATATGCGCGGGCTTGAAGACAATTTTTGCATTGCTTAACACATTTCACCTCTTTCAGAGCTGGAGGGAAAACAGCTGTTCTTGGATCACACCAGAATGGAGAACCAAGCTCCTCCCTCTAACAGAATGCATTTGCTGTTTTTGCCTGAATTGGGAGAATGATTTTAGCACTGGAAGGGAAAAACAAGTCTTTGCTGTATGTTTTTTGTTTGTTTGTTTGTTTTGTTTTGTTTTATGTTTGTTTATATTTATTTATTTATTTATTTATTTATTTATTTATTTATTTATTTATTTTTGTAGGAAAAATGCTTTCTATATCCCAGCACTCACTTGGGTTCTGAAATATTAGTAAAATGCAATTTAAATCTACAAAACAACCCTTTGAAACCAAAAAACCCAACAACAACAACCCAAGAACAACAGTAAAATGCAATTTAAATCTACAAAACAACCCTTTGAAACCAAAAAAACCCAACAACAAAACAAACAGGAACCAGGGACCCAGAATATATATATATTCTGCTTAAACAAGTCCTTACACTATTGGTCTGCCCTTTTTAAAAGCAGCCTTTCCAAATGCTCATATTTTGTTTCTTGGAATCAGAAAAAGAAGGTTAAACTTAGGAACTGGTTTACTGTCTGGCTTTGAGACTTTGAACAAGTTATGTCCTCTGTTCACAGTTTTCTTTTTTAAATGAGGAGATGAACGTGGATGAGCCATCTTTTTTCAACTTTTTACTATAAAAAATGTTTAACTATAAACAAAAGCTGAGAGAATGAAGGACTCCATGTGAATATCACCCGTCACCGTTTTTTAATGTATGGCTAATCATGTTTCATTTATATGCTCACCCACTCTCCATTTTTTATCACCACCCTTCATGTCTTACTAAATCCCAAGAATTACATGTATCCTTTCATCTGTAAATATTTCAGCCTTTATGCATAAAATGCAAGAACTGTTTTAAAATATCCGCAATAACACTTAGATGGTGTTTTTAAAAATTGATGTATAATATACATACAGTGAAATCATCAGATCTTAAATAGTCCTTTAAATTAGTTTTGAAAAATACATGCATTAGTGTAACCCACACCATTTTGAAAACAGAACATTTTCATCACCCCAGAAAATTCCCTTTTGCCCTTTATAGTGGGTACATATTTTAGAATTGCACAAAAATGCAATATACAGTATGAAAATTTTTCCCCTTTCACTCAACATATTTGTGAAGTTCATTTATGTTGTGGCATGTATCAGCAGTTTGTTTCGTTTTATTACTTCTGGTTTTTTTTTTCCCTTTTATTACTGAAATAATATATCTTTTCAACTGTGACCTATCACTGCAAGTTACCTTGATAGACTATTATGACAATTATTTAATGTATCATATGACATAGTTTAACATAGTTTATATTTTAACAGGGACCTCCTTGAAACCTAGTGCTTTAAATCAAAGGGTGTATTCTTAGGTCCCATGACAGACCAATGAGAGAATTATTTTGGAGTGGCTGTTATATTTTTGTGATTCTTATAGCATAGCATGATACCATAACACCTTTATATGGTACTTTATGCTTCACAAAAGACTAAGGTACTGTATCATTTAATCAAAACAAGTGGGTAAATTAAGTTTTATTATGTACCTTTTATAATCAGGGAATCTGAAGCTCAAAGAATTTTAGTAAAAGGCCGAAATTGCCTAGCTATTAAGCAGCAGAGCTGAGATAATCAAGCAGGAACCATTCCAAAAGGCACAATTGTCTCCTGAGTTGTCAGTTTCTCTCTAAAACCTTACATACTGGGTGTGGTATAGGGTGGGAGGAAAAAGGTGGGAGCCAGTTCTGTTAGAAATAGCCTTTGGTCTTCTATCTCACTGATTCTCTCTTCTGCCTCATTTATCCTAGCAGTTAGCGCCACTCTGGAAAACAGTATGGAGGTTCCTCAAAAAGTTGGAAATAGAGCTACCATATGAACCAGCAATTGCACTACTGGGTATTTACCCCAAAGATACA
>NC_138370.1:112254450-112300905 GCF_054177405.1 Leptonychotes weddellii | reverse complement strand
TCCTAAAATGGCCAATCTCACAGTGGATCCACTTGATTTTTAAATTGGCAGACAGTCTAAATTGGAATACATGATTTTAATTAAGAACACCAAATTAAATTCTCATTTGTGTCTGAACAAACATTTTGTTTAGTATCAATTGTTGAGAAATTTTTGACTTTCAGAAACAGCCAAGTATATTAATATGTATATCTTATGTTTTTTTTTAACTCATTTCAGTAATTTAATAGAACCGTTGCTTGAATAATTCAATTGTCTTGCACATTCTTTGTTGTTGTTCTTTAAAACAACAAATTACTCTTTATTGTTTATGGGCAAAGCATTTGAACTTTTAAAATTCTTAACCTAGGTCTTTAATGCTTTGAGATTTCAATTTTTAATTTATTGCAGTGTTTTTCACCTGATTTAACATTTTAGCTTTCAGAGTAAGCAGGTGTTAAAAATCTCAAAATGGCAAGATGAGATTTGACATGCATTAACACTTAGTGTTTACTTAAAATATAAGGAATTCCCACAGGACAAAGTGCCAGACAGTTTCTACCCAGGGAGTACGCTGAATTCAGAGGAACTAGCAATAAGTATTGAATTCATAATGCTGGATTTTAAGTGGTCAAAATGACAAATGACCACTTCCAGCAACTTTCTTGGTAAACATGGAATGTTCCCAAGAAAGAAGAATGATCTTTCAGGTGACTAAAGTAGGATTTTTCTCCCCAGAGTAATGACTCCACATAAGACTACTACTTGCTCAAGACTTTCATGATAGTGTCATCACTCAGGTTCAAGAAGTAGCTCTTCCCCAATCTCCAAACACCTTTTTTTTTTCAAGCCCCATGTCCAGTTGATATTGACCCTCCAGTATATTATGCTTTTAGGACTCGGAGCACTGCAGTCCGGTTTATCAACCAGCCTTAAAAATTTACACACCATAGGAAAGTTTTATGATGCTTTAGGTATCATAAACCTGTCCATGTTTAGAATAGCTAAACTGTTGGAGTACCTGAATGGCTCAGTCGGTTAAGCATCTGACTCTTGATTTCTGCTCAGGTCATGATTTCAGGGTCATGAGATCAAGCCCAGCGTTGGGCTCTGTGCTGAGCATGGACCCTGCTTAAGATTCTCTTTCTCCTTCTCCCTCTGACCCTCCCCCGCTCATTCTCTCTCTCAGTCAAAAAAAAAGGGGGGGGGCGCATGTAGCATTGTTGCTATTATAGTTAAATTCAATATTATCACCAACTGTGGCTGTCAGAAAATTCTTACAGGACCTGAAATGAGAGTATTTATAAATACTCCATCTTCTTTTTAATTTAATGTTTTTTGTTTGTTTGTTTGTTTTTTTATTTTTTTTTAAAGATTTTATTTATTTATTTGACAGAGAAAGACACAGCTAGAGAGGGAACATAAACGGGGAGTGGGAGAGGGAGAAGCAGACTCCCCGCCGAGCAGGGAGCCCGATGCGGGACTTGATCCCGGGACTCCAGGATCATGACCTGAGCCGAAGGCAGTCGCTTAACCAACTGAGCCACCCAGGCGCCCCTAAATACTCCATCTTCTTACCTCAGGTTTTGAGCCACAGGTCTGGCATACTGTGGAGGAAGAGGAAGTTTTGAATTGGTTATGGTATTGAAGCTTTAAGATCTCCAGGACTGAATAACTGAATAACTGAAATTTGTCAGAAAAATATTATTTCTACCCAGATTCTATTAGGGATGGGAAAGAGGAAGTGAACATCATATGGCTAAAGGCAATAAAGAAAAAAGAAGCTTCATATTTATATTCAGACAAGGTGAGGTTGGTCAATAAAGTGGCTACCTTGGCTTACATGTTTGACTTATCCTGTGGACCATGAGTCCTGGAGGCAGAGCTCGGTCCTATTCATGTCAGTATTCACGGATCCTTTTCTAGAACCTGAAACTTCAGAAGAACTGAATAAATGTGTGTGTAACTGAATAACATTTTACACATTATGCCATGGTTTTGCCAAAGGCATTATTAAACTCAGGTATCTATATCTGAATATATTTCTTATTCTTTTCAGTCCTTATAATCCTAGGCTTGTCTATAGCCATTTTTACTGTTGATAATCCTCCATAGTTTAAAATCCTCTAATCCTAAATTTCTATGACATGGTTCTTTTCTGATTATTTTCCTACTTCTCCATTTCTTCTTTTCTGATTATTTTCCTACCTCTCCATTTCTTCTTCTTTATAGACCTTTTTTTTTTTTCCCTATTCATTACTCCTTAAAAACTCACTTTTCATTCTGATGTTCTCATTTTGGCAAATGGCAGCACCAAACACTAAATTAGCCAAAACAGAAAGCTATAATTTATCCTTTGGTCACATCTTCTTTCTCCCTTCCTGTCTAGTCAACAAGCGCTTCAAACCTACCTCCTTAATATTTTGCCCATCATTGATCTCTTCCCATTTTCCATAGGCGAGTCTAAATTCACACAGTAGGGGAGCCCGAGTGGCTCAGGTCATGATCTTAGGGTCCTGGGATCAAACCCTGCATCAGGCTCCCTGCTCAACGGGGTGTCTACTCTCCCTTTGCCTCTCCCTCATGCTTGCTCTCTCTCTCTCAAATAAATAAATAAAATCTTTAAAAAATTTTTAAATAAATTCACACACTGTTTTTCTTTTTTGGATATCTGAAATAACCTCTGTTATCTAAGGGCAAGTACTTCCCTCCTTCAATATTTGCAGTCAGGCTGAGCTTTCTAATTTTCTATACTACTCAGGCCCTTCCCTCATCTGACATCCATTGGAGATTCACCCTTGTTTACAGGGACTGGCCAATAATCCTCCACAGGCTTGGTCTCTGTGTACCTGTCTAGCCTCATCCATGGCTCCTCTTACATCTTATTCCAGTTCTGCTAAATAGTAACACCTCCCTGAATGTGCAGAGCTACTTCATATCTTCATGCCCCAGCCTGGAATAGCCTCCCCCAAATTGTCTGTCAGAGAAACAACTGTTCATTCTCCAGGACTCAGCTCAAGAGTCATTTCTCTCATAAAACTGTTCTTTTCCCAGCACCCCAAGACTTGATCATGTCCTCTTTTGTGCCTTCACAGTACTGGAATCTAATTCCAGCATCTTCTTATAACACGTGTGCCCCTCTTTGGTTACACTTATTGTTTTCAGTTTCTCTGGTTCCACGTATGGCCAGGACATTGTTCAATTACTACATGTCCGGTGGTCAATAATAGTTTGTTGAAGGAGTAAGTGAACATGTTAAAAAAGAATATGAAAAACCTATGTCTGTACCTAATAATCCAAGTATGATACACACAGAATATCAGTAGTAACAAAAACTTTCATTTTAAATGTAACTATTCAAAATCCAAAAATCATCATGAAGTGCCTATTCAATGCCAGACATGGTGTTGAATATCAGAGGTACAAACATGATTAGGACACAATCCATGATTCTGATGCACTCAGATTTTACAGCAGGGAAACCAGGGTGTGAGATCAATCTTGCCTCTCTTAATAGCAGGACATATCATGAATGATGACTTTGTATGTAAAATGACAGAATTCAATTTAAATAATAAAGGCAAAGAAAAGAGTAACCATATAGTTATTATTCAAACCAGGCACTTGGAAGAGCGAAGGAGGGCACTAGGAATAATCACAGCTGGACAGCAGGAGTAACCGCTGGACTGTCTACATTTGGACAAACTGGGCTGTATGTTTGTTCAAGTGATGGGAAGAGTGATAAAGGGCTTAAGAAAGAGAGAAGTGTGATCTGGTTCCTTTTGCTAAAAGAGCACACACTGATGTTATCCTGTAGATGTTTGAAGGGAATGAAAACTACATTCAGGGAAAGCAATTAGGATGTTGTTATAATTATCTAGAAAGGAATTATGAGAGCTGAAGAGAAGACACTGGCAATGGGAATGGAAAGGGAGGAAATATGTTTGGCAAACATAAGAGGTACAATGGATATAATTTAAAAATAGCATTCATATCAGAACTGAAGGAGAGGGAGAAGTCTGAAGGCTTTCTGGTTTCTCTGTTGGAAGTTTGCGAGGATGTTAAGGGACTCGGACTAGAAGACGGCTTCAAGACATATTTGGGAACACTTTTAACTCAATGAACTTTTTACTTAAAACAAAGAATAAATGAGACAAATATATTTTGGTCTTGAAAATGTGATCTGAATTAATCTGAAGAAAGCATGGTATTTATAATATTGATAGAACATGTAAATGTTTCTGCCTTTTGAAACCATATTTATCAGTTTTAAAATAGATTCAGCTTTTTATCCTTCTCTCTTAAAAAACACCTCCCCTGATCTGTGAAGTTGGCCTTTGCATTCACATGCCACTGTGTATTCTCTTCTGTTACTATACCAATGACCATTTGGGTGCACACTCTTCCAATGCAGGGAGCATATCCTATTATTCTTTCTACCCAGCGCTTTGCCAAACGCCCTGGAGGCATTATTACAGAAAATGGCATCTCAGTGTTTTAAATTTGAATGCTGGTGGTGTTCACTGTGTGCTGTGAGCTGTCATGTACTGTTTTGGAGAAAAGACCTGCTTACGATCTAATGACAGAGTCAGTCAATAAAAAAAATATTGTATAATAGAGAGATAATTAATGTAAAAATAAATAAAGCAGAGGGATGGGTTGGAAAGTTCCTGAAGGGAAGGGAGTGGCTTTTTATAATGGAGTGGTCAGAGAAGGACTCCTGAAGAAATGATATCTGAGCAGAGACTTGATTGATGAGACGGAGTGATGATGTGAAAATATGAAGAAATATTGGTCTGGGCAGAAGGCACAGCATGGACACAGAACCACCATCCCTAAGATAGAGAATCTCTCATTCCTCATGGAGACTTCGTCTTTGGGGAGTTTCTCTGGGCTCTTTGGTAGACATGAAGGCCTCGGCTGTTGGGACTGGAAAAGAGAAAAGGACTGTATTGGTCAGCATATTTGGATAGAAGGGTAGAGCAGAATAGGCTGAGGGCTCCAGGGAAAACAGTTCTGCAAGGCAGGGGAGAAGACTAGTGGTCCAGGGAGAAGGCAGGTGAGGAGAGAGACATATAGGTAGAAAACAGGCTGACTGTGTTTATATCCAGGTTCAGGGATGAGCATTTCCCTAAACAAAGATCACAATACAGGAAACACATTGTGGAAAAAACTTGCAACTTTATTTGTGACTATATAGTTAGATCTGGTTTGTACAAGAAGAAACACTTAAGGTAAAGAAAGTACTTATCGGATTTCTTTTTTCCCAGCACAATGTTAAATAAAGTGCTTTGGTTGGTTTCCCCTTAAATATATTACATCAGTCGTTCTCAGTGGGCCTGGAATAGGTCCCTAGAAGGTGCATTTCTAATGCATTACCCAGATGATACTGATGCTATTCGCCTAGGAGTGATACTTGGAGAACCCCTGAATTAAACTAACTGAAATAGCCACTTGACTGATGTCAAATAAACACAGGTTAAAGTAAGTGACAATTTTACTACTTTCCTTTCAATTTCTTTCTTTTTTTAAAAAAAAAGATTTATTTATTCATTCGAGACACAGAGATACAGAGAGAGAGAACATGAGCAGGGGGCGAAGCAGAGGGAGAGGGAGAAGCAGGCCCCCCATGGAGCAGGGAGCCCGATGCGGGGCTCGATCCCAGGACCCTGGGATCATGACCCAAGCCGAAGGCAGACGCCCAACCATCTGAGCCACCCAGGCGCCCCTCCTTTCAATTTCTTTTAGCACCTTAGAGTATTTTATAATAATTAGTTTTTCTTAATATTAATTCTGTGAATATACAGGTTATAAATATATTATCATTCCATCATCCAAATCAAAGTGAAGATTGCTAACACCAGTGCTAAGTTTTGTTTTTTTTTTTTAAGATTTTATTTATTTATTTGACAGAGCGAGAGAAAGAGAGCACAAGCAGGGGGAGCAGCAGAGGGAGAGGGAGAAGCAGGCTCTCCACTGATCAGGGAGCCCCATGCAGGGCTTGATCTTAGGACCCCGGGATCATGACCTGAGCCGAAGGCAGAAGCTTAACCAACTGAGCCACCCAGGTACCCCTGCTGAGTGTTTATTGATATCCTATAATGTCTCAAGCTGTGACCTAAGTGCTTTAAATTAATTAACCTCATTCAACCCTCTGAATCATGCTGGGAATTAATAATGATATGCTCTTTGCCTATGAGGAAACAGAATCACAAAGGCCATACGTTAGGGCAAAACACCTAGGTTGGGCTAATCCAGAATTTTGTTCTTTTTGACATGTTCTTTTGTTCTGCTTTAGGCAATGAAGCAGACAACATATTCACAAAGAAATCATGGATATAACCTAGAACTACTGCTCCTTTTTTTGAGCACTAATGTTTCCTGCTTTGAAATATCAGGTCCTTTTGGCAGCATCATGGTTTAACAACATGTTGTTAATCCCGGGAAAAAAAGCACACTGAGCTTCTGTGTATATTTATATATTTAAATAGCATCGGGCATTTCACCTTAATGGTCCATGATTTGTTCCCGAGAAAGTAATAGAACCTGTGTAAATCCCTGTTTATGGATTCTATGGCACAGATCCCAAACAGAGAAGGGGAGGCTATGCATCAAGAATGTATGACAATGCTCCAAACTTCCGTTTGAAGGCTACCCTCCTCCCAAGTCAGCTGAGGTTTGTGGCTGAAATCAATCATCAGACCGGAGTTACTCAAAGCAGGGAAGAAGGAGGAGTTAACCTTGTCCTGATGGGTTTTAATTAGCGCCCTTGTATGTGACTCACAATCTCTGTTGACATAGGAGGTGAATATGCGCAACTGAGGTACTTGTACTTCAAACCCTAGTAAGAGAGGTAAAAATTGTAATTTAAGTAAGCCGGTTTCTTAGGCATTTTTTATAAGATAACCAGAAAAGAGCAAGGATTAAAAAGGCAGCTATTTCTATGCTAGGGTCAAACAGTTTCCCCACATTTCTTGGGCTTCCATAAAGAGAGATCTTTCCTAAATTCTCCTCAATTCTTTCCCTAACCCTCACTCTGCCCCAGGAAAGATGAGGTCGTTTAAACAATGGGTAAAAATAGAAAGGATACACTATTAAGTTTGTCTCAGCCTCTTCTGTTACCACTTGGGGAAAAAGCTGCTTTGCTCCTATTTCTTCATCACACTGACACTGCCCATTCTTTGGAGTGCCTTCCTCAAAGTTCTCCAAGTTCCTCTTCTTTCGGTGCTAGAGTCTGTTAGGTCACCAGAGCTTTCCAGAAGGAGTGCCCCCAGCCTAGAACAGGATTCCCGTGGGCTAGTCCCTTCTCCCTTTTGAGGTTCACTCTCTGACTGTCTAGCTCTGTCCCATGTGGAGTCAACCAGATGTCCTGAAGAACTCCGGGGCTCACATCTATAGATTCCTTCTGGGGCCCTGTGGTCAAAACAGATCCATGGATCACATCCCACTAGTTAGAGAAGTATTTCTTTAGTAAGAAAGATTCAGTCAGAATGATGCTGATGTGCATATTTAGGGTGCCCCATTCATGTTAGACACAGGACCAGCTTAGGGCTCTGGGCTACCTACAGATGCTCACTGACCCTCAGAGTCTGAGCCATATGTCCGGGTTCTTGCATGAAGTCTCACCTATCTGTGTTCCCTTCAGGGTGCCACCTCTGGTCCACAGCACACAAGAGGCAGAAATGCTGGCAGGCATCCTACACCCCATAGCCGTTGTGCCACTCACTCTGCAGGCTCCAGACCACCCATGAGGCAAACCGCCAGGGCTAGCTGCACCTGTCTGCTCTGAGGGCTTTCAAGACAGTTGCTCTACATTGCCTGTGAGTCTTTCTGATCAATGTCCTCTCTTGCTTCTCAATGGGGTGAAGTCCAAAGTCACGTTCTCAGGAAGTTGGTCTTAAACGGAGCTGGAGATGGAAATGGACATTTTTGTGCAAATGTGACAGCTATACTCTCTTTGTTCCCAGCTACCCGCCCCCCCATCCTCCTCCTTGGTGGTGATGTGTGAGAGGCAAGGTGAGGTCAACATTGAAAGAGATCACACTCTGGGAAGTCAGTGATTATATCATAAGGACTTCAAGAGAAGACATAGATGATGAGCTTTTCTAGGCTTACAATATAAAATTCCCAACAGTAAATTTAATATGAGGGGGAGAAACAATTGTTCATGTTTTCCTACATACTCTAAGACTTGTATGTGTGGTCCTCATCAACAAAGCACAGTAATAACTTTTGAGAGTCTGTAGAAGTCAGTATTCACAGGCAGCATGGTGGATGATGCAGCATCATGAGTAATTCTGTAAGCAGCATCAAATAAATACTATTAGGCAACTGCAGAGGCAAGACAACCCATATCGTTTCAATACAAATGGATTCCTTTTCTCAAGGTGGGAGAGATAAAATTTACCGGGAACCATGCCTTTGACAAAAAACATAGAGACATGGTTCTTGGATGTGAACAGGAAAAATGATGTCTGATACTATGAAGAAACTTCACCTGTAGTAAATATACAATAAGAAAAAAATCATATACCTCTTCTCTGTTCTAAACTTTATCAATAAATCACTAGGCCCCACATAAACCCATGGATTGTGTAATACATTTCTAAAGGAATTTTTCTATAGATAGAAGTCCAGCACACCACAGGGCCCTGCCCTAAATCTTACCTGTTCAGGCCCTGTGAGGAAGGTTTCAGTTTAGCGCTGCTGAGGAATGAGGGAGTAAATTTGCCAATTCTTTGATTCAGTTAGCCGGCCTTTTTTTTTTTTTTTCTTGAATTAAGCTACATTTTCTAACTTAGCTTCAGTACGAATACAGGTAATAATTTTCTTTACTCTCAGCCTTCTTCTCTTTTGCCTTATTCTCAGTAGGTTTAGAATCTAGATAAAGAAAAGCACTGCTATATATTGGGCCCACTTAGACACTAAACCCTACCTTGATGTACATTCTTTTTATATGTGAAGATTTAAAAGAAAAAAAAAAGCTGAAAGCTAAAGGAATACAAAAAACTTACAATCAACTTATTTTTTAATGTATTCCTCTGCCCATCCACCTCATTCTTTTTTTTCCCCCTCAGGAGGATTAATCTATTATTTAGATGTGTAGATTGGAGGAACAGACCTTACCTCGAGACCGATTCCCATAGGAATGTTAAGAGAAACAACGTACAGTACTTGTCAAACACTGTCATATAAATTATGTTGTCAACCTATCTCAAAAACCTATGAGAGGGGTAGTTAGATTAATTAATTAGGGCTGCCATAACAAAGTACCACAAACTGGGTGGCTTAAAGCAATGGAAATTTATTCTCTCATGGTTCCAGAGGGCAGAAGTCTGTGATCAAGGTGTCCACAAGGCTCTGCTCCCTGTGAAGGCTCTGGGGAAAATTCTTTTTTGTGCTCTCCTACCTTCCAGTGGTGGACATTGCCACCGCCCTTGCCATTCCTCAGCTTGTGGACACCTGCCTCCAGTTACTGCTTCTGTTTTCACATGGTCATTTTCCCTCTGCGTGTGTCTACATCTTTGCATCCAAATCTTCCTGTCCTTTCTTTGGTGAAGACACAAGTTATTGGATTTAGTGCCCACTCTAATACAGCATGACTTCATTATAACTTGATTGCATCTACAAAAACCCTATTTCCAAATAAGGTCATATGCTGAGGTTCTGGGTAGAAATGAATTTGGGGAGACACTATTCAATCCAGTACAGTATTATTTTTATTATAATGATCCCTTTATAATTAGGAGACCTGACGCTCACAATGATAAAAAGGTGAAGTGACATTTTCAAATTCATCTAGTGAGTGCAAGTCGTTCAGCCTTGTGATTTTATGTATTGCTGCATTTTAAACTTTTTATATGAAGCACAATATACATGTAGATAAAGTGAACATATCATAAATGTGCCACTTGATATATTTTCACAAACTTAACATACCCATGGGACCGGCATTCAGATCAAGAGATGATTATCAAGACCCCAAAAGCCCCACCATGTGTTCTCTTAGTTATCACTCCCAAGGACAGCCACTTTCCTGACTTCCAAGAGCAGAGATTCCTTTTACCATTTCTATTTTATTTATATAAATTTAATCACGCACACAAATACCCATGTAAATACACATTTCTTTAGGGTATTATATTAGTTTTATTACTGATAAAACAAGTTAATTTAGTTAACACAAATTTGCTATGTTACAGTTCTGTGGGTTAGGAGTCCAGTGCAGATCTCACTGGGCAAAAATTAAGGGGTTGGTTGGCTGCATTCCCTTCGGGAGGCTCTAGAGGAGAATCTGTTTTCTTGCCCCTTGCATATTCTGAATGCCACTACAGTCCTTGGCTTATGGCCTCCTTCCCCATCCTCAAAGCTAGCAATGCTGCATCACTCTGATCATGATTCCATATAGGTACATCTCACACTCACTATAGCCAGGAAAGACTCTGCATTATTAAGGACTTGTGCAATTAGATTAGGCCCACCTTGATAATCCAAGGTAAGCTCCCTGTCTCATGGTCTTTACCCTTAATCATATCTATAATTCCCTTTTGCCACATAAGATAATATGAGTAATATGTCTCAGGGAGTGATATGTCTCAGGGAGAGGAAGTGAGCATCTTCAAGGGCCCTTATTCTGGGATGAAATTGTTGATCATAAGATATGCATATATTCGGATTTAGTAGATATTGCTGTTTTTTCAAAGTGGCGATATCAAATTGCACTCTTATCAGCTGTGGAGAGAATTGTCAATACTTGATATATTTGTCCTTCTTGGCTTTTCCTATGCTGAGGAAGAGGACCATGATGTGTACCTCGGTTCTCCTCATTCTAATTTTCTATATTTTTCAAAATGCTGAGTTAAGAAATATGAAGGGTCTGAGATATTACCCTACTTACAACTGGTAAGTTAGCCTGCCACAGTTCATAAACACTGCAGCAGACTCAAGATTCCCGGGTCAGAGCTGAAAGACAGTTCCTTACGCATAGTAATAGCAGGGGTCAGACTACACACCGAAATCCCCATGGGACAACACAATGTTGCCTATGCATGCAGGGGTTTGCATACAGGAGAAAAACTTTTATATTAAGACATTCAAATATTTTATAATGGAAAATATACATGTCTGCCCTTTGTCCTGAGTAAGACACTGTGACTATTTTCCAAAGCTGTCATAAAACCTGTCCTTGTTCTGGAGACATACCCTATCAACATAGTCTAAGGCCATTCCCCATACCCATATCCCTGGAAATATATTCTGGGACAAAGGCACTGAGTGCATCTGCTTCCAAAATACACAGAAAGGTAAGAGACCTATCTATGGAGAATTATCTCTCAGCATGTTGCTTACCTTTAATCTATAATTGGGTTTGGTAAGTAGATTATGATACATTCAACAAATAAGATTCATCATATGGCTGGGTGGGGTATAATAGAAAGTATTATGAAAAAAGAAAATTAAAGGATATCCTTGCTTTCTCAAGAAACTTACAACCTACTAGAGGATAAAGAGCACAGAAGAGGATTATATTAATATTAAATAGAATGTGCTAAACATGTACCAGAAGGCTTACTCCATGTCTAAACAATTCCAAACTTACTATTATTAAACTTTGTTTCTGCAGCCTTTGATTTGTAGAAATTGAAATTGTTATATGATGAAATCTCTTCATTTTTTATGCTTTATGTCCTTGAACTTGTTAAATAAGTATTCTTTAAAAACAAATGGGGAGATCATTTGTTGCTGTATGTTTTAGAAAAAAATTGCAATAAAGATCCTTCAAATAGATGGATATCCATAAAGATGGATAACTGGAAAGAAAGAAATGGGGAACGGGTAGGTATTTTAAGTGAAGAGAGAAACGATGTGGAGAGCAGATCTAGAGCTCAGAGTCCATTTTTCCTAAAATAGACTAAATTTGGACAGTAGGAATGAGTACAATGCTGGATGGCCAATTTCCCCACTGTTTTCACAAGTTTAGGCTTTTGGCCTTAATTCCTTATGAATAAAAATGTTTAGTCCATAGCCTGTAGTAAAATGTGCTTTTGATTTATTGAACTGAATAGAATGAATACTGGAGCTCAGTATTAAACCTCAAAATCTTTGAATATGTGTGTGGGGGGAGTGCATCAGGGCAGGTCCAGAGATACTGATGAAAAATCTGATGGTGTTTCATGGAATGAATTATGTAATAATAAAAGGTAGAGACTATGGGGGAGCAGGCACCAGGCTGTTCAGATCAAGAGCATGCTGAATTGGAAGGTTTGATGGAAAGGAGGGATTGAGTATAAATACAAACCTGTATTTCAGCAACAAAAATCATACATTTCTATGTTAATTAATTTTTTCTCTTGGACATCTGGAAAAATGGTGGTAGCTTTAATTGTGAAAAAGAAGGTAGGAAAACAACTTGCGTTATAAGGAAAGCTGGATGAGGTGTTTTGGGTTTTTTTTTCCAACATTTTAATGAATCACTAGGGTCAATACTTCCTTTCACACTTGCCTTTCAAAGTTGTAGACCATTGTTCATGAATGCGAGATATGCTTTCTCCAAGGCAGCCTGACATAGGTGCTAGAAGGTTGTGCAACTTTATCATTTCCTGATACATAGTGAATCCTTGATATCTCAATGCTTCTGTTGTTTGCTGTAAATGTTTACTGTATCCTAACCGTGTGTCTAGGTTGGGAGGTGATATGGACCAACTTCCCGTAAAGTTGATAAAGCTGAACGTGAATGACTTAAAACAGTCATATTCAAACTAACTTTTTCACTCTGTCTTTCTATATATAATATTATTAATATATTACCCATAACACCAATAAAACTTTGAATAAATGTTTCCAATGTATTTTAAGACTGAATATTTTTAAAACATGTTTTATTTTGAAATAATAAGAGATTTACAAAAGTCTATCAAGTACAGAGAGTTTCTGTATATCTTTCACTCTAATGTTAACATTTTATATAACCATGGTACATTTATCAAAAAACTGAATATTTGAAAGTTTCCAATGTGGTCAGAAGTTTAAAACTTGCCTTATCTTTTACAACTTTATATGCACCTATCCATAGGCACATATCATATACACACATGTCATAGCAAAATGTTGATTTTCCAAATATTGGGCTGTAACATTTTGTGGATTCTAAGAACATAATCTGTAGGTTGCTTTAAATCCCTAAGTGACACTGCAATTGGCCATGTTCTCTTTGAGATGGTTCATATCCAGTAAAATTACTTATTTGTTCTGTTAGTAATTTGCAAATGAAAATTTTAAGTGGTTCACCAAATGGATTCAAATTTAATTTTCTTCTGTTTAGACCTTTAAATTTTATTTTTCTGTTGCTCATTGTGAAAACAAGATGACAATTTAATTAAATCAAATACATTAAAGAACTGCTAAAAATGTGTCAAATTAGTCAAAACTGTGATTTTTGCCAACTAAGAAACAAATATTCCTTTATACTCTATTAGGCAAATACGGCAGCAATTTGTTTTAAAATACATGGTTAGAAATGTATCATTTATGCTGTGAAAATAACGAGTGTATTTCAACCATTCTAGTTACCATAACAACAGAGTATAATGCATTTTCTTTTCTTTTAGTTTCAATCAAATTCATTTGGATTTGATTGTCACAACCAAAAATGAGAGAGACAATACAGCATTTGTACTTCTACTCAAAGTTAAAGGACTAGGTTTGTGTCTACACTGACTTTTTGATATTGGTTCCATAGATCTCTGTGTTGAGAAATATTCAGGGATAACATCCAGGTAGAATGGAGAAAGGCACATTTTCTATAATCTCTTACAGCTTGGTGGGATACGAGATTAAGTTCTAGACAGTTAATGTTAGTGTAAGTGTCATATGACAGCTACGGAACCTTCCTTTAAAGACAGCTGCTGCACAACCTTTTCCTCCCTTTCTTCTCAATATAATACTTCATTCTCCTTCCTGAAATACAGAGATGATGGGGAAAGCTCTTACTGCCATTTTGGACCCTGAGGACCTGGGACATATACTGAGGATGGCAGAGTAGTTGATTAGATGTAGCTTTGGTTTTTGAAAACCTTCTGGAACAGAGTTGCCATCCCAGTATCGGACTATCTCTGAATTTCTCCACAAGAGAGAAATTACTTTTATTTATTGTTATTTTTTATTTCTATGGGGTTTTTTTTTTGTTTTTTTGTTTTTTGTTTTTTGTTTTTTCTTTTGCAATTGAAACTAATCCTAACGTGCCACATGTCTAGGAAAAGTGGAAATAGGAAAGACAGCACTATATATTTTTTTCAAGAAAAATGAATCTTCCTTCATTGATGTACATATTTGTCACCTGTGAATACTTGAGTTTGCTATTCCTGCCCACCCCCCTTATTCTTTAGGTGGAATCCAGACTGTGAAGAGGACCCCAGCAGCTGGATCAGTGATATCAGTCCTACCCTCACTGAACTCCAGACACCACCTAGTTTTGTCTTGGTTTATTCGTATGTTTGTTTTTTAAAACATCACGACATCCCAAAGTAATAACACTCTGGAGTTCTGCACAACCAGGAATGGAGAGTGATTTACTTAAGGCCTTTTGTTTTTAAATCCTGGGAAAATAGATAAAGACAATTAAATCTTACTCTTGATGTCATTAAGTCAGTAGAACAAATGCACACTGTTTATGGTAGAGTCGAAATAGTTGAACAAACCATTTATACAAATTCAGTAGAGAAGTGACAACAGTGATTGCATAAACCACGGAGGGGGTCTCTTCTACGTTACACATGAGGGATATTCTGAAACAGAAAAAAGCATATATTAAATGGGATTAAAACAGTTACATTCAAAATCTATTTTATCAAGCATAATAAGAAGTTGAAAAGAATGAGGTAGGAAACAAGGAAAAAGCTAAATCATTAATACTTTGCTAAGTGATGAGAAAAAGACATATAATTCACTTCTGAGTGACAAAGAAAACAGGAAAAGTATGTTTTAAAAAAAAAATGTAAACAAGAGAAATGGGATAATGATAGATCAAGTGAACATTTTAGGCTAAATTTCCAAAATGTTGTTCTAAGAAAATCACTTGGCACGACAGAATGATATATCATTGGCATTGCTGAAAGTGGGACAAAATAGAACACATAAACAGATGAGCACTTGAAGTTGGCAACTCTACCTCTGGCCCTACTTGGCAGCTCGGGATGAACCAGAATAAGAATAAGGGAGTCATCAGGATAAAGTTGCTGACTACACTCTTCTACCAAAGACTTTGTGTTTACAGCATAATTCCACAATAAATAAATCTGTTCTTCCTATACCAGACTGGAATATCTCTCTTCTGTGAGAATGAACCTATTTTTTTTTTTCCATCTTTCTTCCTTCTCCTCAGCTCTTTCCCCATATGTTCTACCCTAGACTACAGTTCTTGAGGGAAAGAAAAGAACAGTTTGGCAAATTTTATTGTTTTATTCTATTTTAATTTTTAGTTTTTATTTTACCTTTAGAATCGATGTGACCATCAGGCCTTGGGCTTCCTTGTTCTAACGCACTTCCATTCAGCCTTTTCCCTCATAGGCCATCCTAATCTCTATTGATGTTCAGAGGAGATTATCATAGGGGATTTGTTTTTGTTTTTGTTTTTAAGAGAGGGAGGGGGCACGGAGGGGTAGAGGGAGAGGCAGAGAGAGAATCTTAAGCAGGTTCGGCACCCAGCCAGCCCAACTTGTTCTCAATCCCATGACCCTGAGATCATGACCCCAGCCGAAATCAAGCGTCCATCGCTTAACCGACTGAGCCACTCAGGCGCCCCCATATTATCCTAGTTTTAAAGTGGAGTGTTCCAGGGTTATTAGTGTAATCAGTTGGATTAAGAGTTTGATTTCATTTGTTTTGATGTTAATGCCTCTAAAATTTGATCAATTGGCATTTCAACTACTGTCAGATATTAATTCTGAAGAAACTGTTTCGTTCTAGATACTGCAAACATTTTTCCTCAGGAACTAATGCCAGTAAAACTGTATTTCCTGAATTAAAGCTAATTGTGTTTCTGAGGTTAAGCCAAGCATTGCATTCTGAGTTAAAAAAAAAAAAATGTTTAAGGAAAAAAAAATTGTAAAGTGAATCTAGAATTTGATACTGCCATCTGCTGTTTAGAAACAAAATTGCATGCACTTTAAAGCTAAAATTTGTTAGTATTCAAGAAAAAATAGTGTAAGACTAATTTATCTTGTGCTATCAATACATTAAAAAGAGAAATATATGGTATTTTATTCATGCTAAATATTTCTAAATTTTGTTTTAAGGGCTTGTGTCATTTCTTTTATATTTTATAACATGTATCATAGCTTTGAAATTTTATAAATATAATTATTACATAAATATCTACTAAAAGTTAGCAACTATTTAAAAAGATGCTTAGTTCAGGTTATGCTTAAAAATGAAAAGTAAAATAGCAGATATAGGAGACAACAAGAATGTTTTCAGTTTCAAAGATACTGGATCTCAATTTGTACACAAATGTTAAAGATCAGAATGGCTTTTTGTTCTGAACAGTGAAGATAATCAGTGTAGCTATGGTATCATATATATATGTTAGACATGGAAGAATAAATATTTTAAAATATTCAACTTGTTTAGTAATGGGAATTATATTGTTTAAAGACAAATATCTTAAAAATCTTCAAATACTTGGGCTCACTTCATTAGCACATATACTAGAATTGGAATGATACAGAGAGGATTAGCATGGTCCCTGCACAAGGATGACATGCAAATTCGTGAAGTGTTCCATATTTTTGTGGTATATATATACACAGCCCTAAAAAAGAATGAAGGGGCACCTGGGTCGCTCAGTCAGTTAAGCATCTGCCTTTGGCTCAGGTCATGATCCCAGGGTCCTGGGATTGAGTCCCACACTGAGCTCGTGCTCAGTGGGGAGCCTGCTTCTCCCTCTGCCTGCCACTCCCCCTACCTATACTCTGTCTCTCTCTGACAAATAAATTAAAAAAAAAAAAAGAATGAACTCTTTCCATTTGCAGTTACATGGATGGAGCTAGAGAGTATAATGCTAAGCAAAATAAATCAGAGAAAGACAAATACCATATGATTTCACTTATATGTGGAATTTAAGAAACAAAACAAAAAAGCAAAGGGAAAAAAACAAGAGATATATATAGAGAGAGACAAATCAAGAAACAGACTCTTAACTATAGAGAATAAATACCAGAGGGGAGAGGGGGTGGGGGGATGGGTCAAATAGGTGATGAGCACCAGGTGATGTATGGAAGTGGTGAATTACTATATTGTACACCTGAAACTAATATAACACTATGTTAACTGGAATTAAAATAAAAACTTAAAAAAAATCTTCAAATACTTTATGTAATTAATCTTGTAGATGCACACAAAACTAAGAATGCCTTTACTGATTCACCAAAAGTATTTGCTTGGAGCTTCTTATGTAAAATAATTTGTATAAGAAATATATAAATATATTCTCAGTTATTTGAATGATACCAAAAAATATTTTTATTTGATTATCTTTAATTGCTATAGTTTTTGTTTTTACTTTGCCACAGGATCTTAAGTATTGATAATAGCAAATCAACTAATTAAATAATTGTTGCTATTCAAGGAGAAAACAATTCAAATCATACATGATTATTGACTGTGATTATTTGCTACTAAAAATCCTGAGTTTGCCCAATATGTTAAAAAATAAAACAATTCTAGGATAGGATCTATATTTTGGATAAGTAGAAGCAAAATTCCAAAGAAATGTATTAAATTCTCTGTTTCATTTTCCCTTTCATAATTAGCCAATATTCTACATATGTAAATTACCTATTGCTTAAACTTTGTCACATTCATCTCCCCATTTAGTCAAAAAGATTTGTTCATATAATGAATTTGTTAGCATACTAATAAATAAAAGAAAATCCAGGAAGTTCTAAGCAATTAAGTTTGTGATACTACAAAAGGATCACTAGTCTGGGCTGTATTTCAAATCACTTTATGTTGTTCACAGAGGTAGTTTAACATTTCCATGCTAGGTCATTTCAACTTAGTTTGAGTCAGGGTCTTTTCTAATGTTATTAAATTTGCAAGTGGAGTTGCAAAACTACTTTTTAGAATTAGATTCTCTTTAATAGTTATTCTGAGTACTCTAGAATGGTAAAAAAAAAAAAAAAAATTCCCAATTTTTTTTCCAGAATGAAGGAACACACTCATGTCCTTGAAACTACTGTTAGCTTACATAAAGAAAGATTTCATGAAGATTATTTTCTTCTCTTATGTGTAACTCTATATGAGATTCATTAGTAATAACCTAGTCACAGGAATAAATTGATTTTAGAGTATTTTAAGTATAACCTAACAGACCAGTATATGAATCCAAATGTTTAAAAAAGTTCAGTCTTACATTGCTCCAGCAGATATAAACCCCAAAGGAAACTGAATTAGCAAACTTCTGCTTCCAACCAAGATGGAGTAACAGGGATTGACTCTATCCTCTTGCTTGATACAGCTACAAAAACAAACAAACAACAACAACAAAAAAAACCCCAGAAAAATATATGAAACAGTGGCTTTCTGGGCATTGGGTATCAGGCAACAGTGATTGCTGACACAAGAGCAGCAACTGAGGGGAGACTTGTGGTTGCCCCAATTACTGCCTGGAGAAAGTGCCCAGGCCATGATACAGGGGAGAGGATCCTAAATAGAGCTGTGCATTCTCTTTGAGTTTGGAGGATGGAATTGAGATATTGGGAAACCAAAGATGCCTAGAGTTTACAGGACAGAGTACTGGAGGGAAGAGAGCTATACAGAGAGAAAACTGCAGAGTTGTGCAGGGGGCCATCCTCAAGTATTTACTTGGGTGCTGCTGAGTATAAACATATGAGGAAACAATGTGAGGCCCAGAAAAGGACCATGGAGAAGATGTAGAGGGGACAAACTCCTGAGATCACATAGGACCAGGAATCTTGCCTGTTCCTTATACGCAGAGTAGAAAACCACTTATTTCACAAGGTATCGGAATAACAGGAATCATCTTGCTTCAGTAGTCAAGAAAAGCTAGCCCTTAATTAAATGCTTCTCTGGTTCTGCCTGACAAAAATTAAAAGCGAGAATTGAAATGAGCACACTACTTCCAAGTAATTTAACAAACCCCAGAACAACACTTAATATTTAAAGGAATGCAAATATATCTGACACTCAACAGGAAAAATTCACAATGCCTCGCATACTATTGAAATTTACCAGGCATGTAAAGATAAAGGAAAATACAACTCATAATGAGAAGAAAAACAAATCAATTAAAAGTGACCCTAAAATGACACAAAAGATAGATTTAGTAAATAAGGATATTGAACACTTTTAACCGTACTCCATCTGGTCAATAAGGTAGAAGTAAAATTAAACATGGTAAGTGTAGACAGAGAAGATATAAAAAACACTCAAACAATATCTAAGACGGAAAATACCCTGGATGGTATATCAACAGCAGATAAAACATTGCAAAAAAGATTAGTCACTTTGAAGACCTAGTAATAGAAATTATCCATGAAGAAACCTAGAGTGAAAAATAGCTAAAAACAAAACAAAATAAAACAAAAACACAAATCATCAGTGAACTGTGGGATAGCTTCAAGTGGCCAAATATATACATGTAAGTAGAACCCTCAAAGGTGGTGGAAGAAAAAAATATATACATAGTTGAAGAAATAATGGTCATGCCCCCAAATTTGGGGAAAACTTTAAACTCACAGATTCAAGAGCCACAAGCACAGGAAACATGAAAAACACACCAGTGCACATTGCTGTTAAGTTGCTTAAGACTAATAATAAAGGAAAACTCCTAAAAGCAGCCAGAGAAAAAAGATACACTGTGTAGAGGGGAATAAAGAATAAAGATAAGCATGTCAGTAATTTTTTTTTTTCAGAAACAATGCAAGCTAGAAGACTTTCGAGTAACATCTTTATAGTACTGAATGAAAAAAAATATTACTTAGAATTCTTCACTCAGCCAAAATATCTTTCAAAAATAATAGTGAATGCAACACTAATTGCAAAATAATAATAGTAAAATAAGGCTTTGTCAGACATGGAAACTGAAAGAAGTCAGCAGCAGCAGACCTGGACGATAGAAAATGTTAAAGGAAGTTCTTCAAGCAGAAGGAAAATGATACCAGTTGAAAATGCATTCCTATGCAAAAGAGTATAAGATCACACATTTATTAAATATATTCAATCACACTTTAAAAATAGGATAAAGATTCTAAAGTTTCAGTTTTTTTATCCCTCCTTTTTTTTTTTAGTGATTCAATAATTCCATATATTCACCTGCTGCTCATCACAAGTGCACTCCTTATCCCCATCACTTATTTCACCCATCCCCACTCCCCCGCTCTGGTAACCATCAGTTTGTTCTCTATAGTTAAGAGTCTATTTTTTTATTTGTCTCTCTCTCTCTCTTTCTTCCCCTTTGCTTATTTGTTTAGTTTCTTAAATTCTGCATATGAGTGAAATCATATGGTATTTGTCTTTCTCTTAACTGACTTATTTCATTTAGCATTATACTCTCTAGCTCCATCCATGTCATTGCAAATGGCAAGATTTCATTCTTTTGTATGGATGAATAATATCCCATTGTGTATATATATTCCACTTTTTCCTTATTCATTCATCAATTGATGGAAAACTTGGGCTGCTTCCATGTCTAGCCTATTGTAAATAATGCTGCTATAAATATAGGGGTACATGCATCCCTTTGAATTAATGTTTCTGTATTCTTTGGGTAAATACCCAATAGTGTGATTGCTGGATCATGGGGAAGTTCTATTTTTAACTTTTTGAGGAAACTCCATACTGTTTTCCACAGTGGCTGCACTAATTTGCATGCCCACCAAGAGTGTACAAGAATATACCTTTTTCTCCACATCCTTGCTTGCATTGTCGATTTTAGCTATTTTGACAGGTGTGAGGGGTTATCTCATTGCAGTTTTGATTTGCATTTCCCTGATGATAAGTGACTTTGAGCATCTTTTCATGTGTCTGTTGGCCCTCTGGATGTCTTCTTTGGTGAAATATCCGTTCATGCCTTCTGCCCATTTTTTAATTGGATTATTTGGGTTTTTTGGTGTTGAGTTTGATAAGTTCTCTATTTGGGATACTAACTCTTAATTGGATATGTCATTTGCAAATATCTTCTCCCATTCTGTAGGTTGCCTTTTAGCTTTGTTGATTTCGTTTCAGAATTTAGATATCTCTTTTAAGCTATCAATTTCATAGCCATAGAATTTTTTTACAGAAATGTATATATTAATATTTATAGATATTATTTTATTTCATAACTAATATATTGTTATATTATATGTAATATCTAATGTATACTCATATATTATATTTATGGATATATTTTATATTTATAGGTTATATTTATAGATAAAATAAAATTGATTCAAGTGCCAATATTTTACATACCTGGGGGCCCACTTCCATTTCGTCCTCTCTGTCTCCCACAGCCTACATGTTAAAGTGCTCCATCCTGTCTGGTATATTCTCCAAAATGTCTTCATCATTCATCCTTTTCACATGAAAATATTTGTCATTTCTTGATTGCCACAGAGATCTTATCTAAAAAATTCATCAAGAAGTATGAAAAAATAAAAGATTTAACTCCCCAAAGAGGTTATTTTAAAACATAACTTTGACCCAAATGGAATCTTAGGGTGTGGAACATTTCTGAGATATATGGCATTTGTTTGCACCAATACCTAAACTCAATGGCACTTCCTAAAGAGTAATGACAATTTTACTGTCCATGTAGTCTCGCCTTGAATCATCTTTTTTTTTTAAGATTTTATTTATTTATTTGACAAATAGAGAGTATAAGCAGGGTGAGTGGCAGAAAAAGGGAGAAGAAGGCTCTCACTGAGCAAGGAACCCGACGCGGGGCTCGATCCCAGAACCCTGGAATCATGACCTGAGCCGAAGGCAGATGCTTAACTGACTGAGCCACCCAGGCACCCACACCTGGAATCATCGTATTATTAAAATATGTTCATTTTCTTGAATACTAAATTAGAGAATTAAGCAGTTAATTATAATTACAAGCATCTTAAATTTTATACTGTATGTGACTTTAAATGAAGATGCCCAAAATTAATGCGTTAGTATTATTTTTATTGTTATTACTAATACAACTAATTCATTATACTATCACCTAAATCATAGATCTGTTGTTTTATTATTATTTTTTAATCATAGAGGGCTTAGCTTACATACATATAGCTTAGATACATTTAAACTTTATGTGAAATCACTTCAGAAAAGAAAATAGGGAAAGCAGCCCAGGTGATAACAGCATAGAAGATGAAAATGGTCCCAGCAGGGATAAGTGGAGGCCCAGTGTCCTTTCAAATAACCATTTATTTCACATACTACAATTAGGAATGTTAGGTCTTAGTTCCAACATTATTGTAATGCATTTACAAAGCAGCATTTGATTTAGGTCACAGGAACACTTAGCAGGATTTTTACAAAGCCTTCAATTTTCCCTTCATATATTTCTCTCAAGCTTACGCATGCATTTTCATAAAAATTAAAAGTTTCTCTCCCTTTTTAGTTCAAAATCAATGATAGCATCTCTCTTTTGCCTCATGTATGTGTTGAATTTGGCCTTCCTTTATTAAATATTCTTCAGTAGCAAACTGCTTGGTGTAGAGAATGTAGAAAATGATTTGATGCTGATGACCCCATTTATCAAATACCAGGAAAATATGATTTTGTGTCATCTTCCAGTGTACATTATTGAAACTGAACTGAACAAAGGAGACAACTTTAACCCTCCTCTCCTTTTCTAAAAATCATACGCTGACTGATGGTAAACTTTCCCATGTCCTCCAAGCTTGAAGGAGAGGGGATTTAAAAATTCTAATGTATTCAAGTCACACATGTAAAATTTTCATAATGTAGATTGATCTCTGACTGACATCGAGTATTGTAACATCAACTTCCCACAACTGGAATTAATTTTCCACCTTCACAGATATGCTTTAAATGTAAAATATCCTGTGTGTTTTCATTGGAGTTTGGGGATTCAAAGTTGAAAAGATGGGTTACGCCAACCTCGTTATTTTTTTAAATAAGTAGTATGATCTCAAGAATTAGGAAAAACTGAAAAAGCCAAGTCAACTTATTATAGGGTTGATATGTAAAGAAAGCATTATTATGTACATCTCATTTAAGAGATAAGAGAATTGAGATATAGGTCCTTGAAGAAGCTCACCAAGATCATACAGCAAATAGATGCTACAGTCAGGATTTGAACTCAGATTTGACGAGTTCCATCTACAGAGTCAACACCCAGGACTATTTCTTCTCCCCTTGTATAACGACATATTTTATCATAATGAAATTTCTAATATAAATTAAACCATGCTGTAGTAAAAAAATTTTCTTTTTCTTCTATTGTCAGATGAAAAGTTGTATTTGAGTTCTATTTCACTAGCACACTAGCTTCTTAGGAATCTATTGTTTTTCACCAAGTGCGAAGAGAAACGTCAACTTTTTTAACATGATTTATTCTTTTCGAAGTTGAATCAATTTAATAGTATTGCTCTTAGAGGATTGTATAAAATACCCTGTTTTTTTTTTTTTAAGCCTTACCAAATATATCTTATAAGGTATAAAATCATGTTTATGGTAGAGATTCAAGCAAAGAGGGAAATTAGGGAACTGGGAAAAGAATACATTTTTTAATAGTCTTATTCAAGGTCATTTAAATCAAAGCATAAAATTTTCTATTGCTTTTTTTTTGTTTCTGCCTTCAAATATAAATTGTTAAGCTGCCATTCATGGAGTAGTCCCATTGTTAAGATATCTTTGCCGCCTTCTGTTCTCCCATTATCTCTTTATCATATTCACAGTGAAAATTTGCCTGAAAATGGTAACTTTCCTGTAAGTATTTATTCATTTATTGATTCCTCTCCCAAAGGAACATTTGAAGCTCTGTGTCACTTACTCTGTAGGTTGGATGTCAATCACTGGAAATCCCCATTAACTGTGGCTTAAACTGGATAGAAGTTTACTTTTCTCTCTATTCAGGAAGTCTGGACATAGTCAGTCCAGCATCAGAGTGATATATCACACTGTCTAGGACCCAGGCTCTTCCATGCTAAAGCTTTGCCCCACATGGATTTTGTTTCCAAGTTATTCTCATGATTCAAGGTGATTGCCAGAACTCCAGATATTCCATCAGTAAGGAGGAAGGAGCAAAGAAAGATGCAAATGCAATATTTTAGGAATATTTTCTGGCAGGTGGACACACAATTTCTGCTTATAACCCCCTCAATTTAGTCACATGGCCACAACTGACTGCAGGGAACGCTAGGACATGTGGCCTTCTTTCAGCTAAAAATAAGGGGTCCTATTACTATGGAAAAGGGGGAATAAATATTTGCAGATGTTACAGTTCAACGTCTCTGGGAAACAGATTATAAAATGGAGATTACTTCCAAGGAAGTTTATTAGAGAGTGTTCCTGATATCAAAACTTTTGGAAGGTTGAGGGAGAAGTTGTGGGCTGAGGGACAAGTTGAGCTGTTCTTTAGTCCCAGTAAAGACTTAGGTCAATCCCATTTGGAATTATCGCTAGTCAGGGTGAGGGAGCTGAGTCTTCATTTTCAACTTTGGTCACTTGTTGCGGGCTAGTGCTGGAAGGAGGTATGGCACTGAGCAAGATAGTTCTTTCCAGCTGAGATAATTCCCAGAGAAAGCTGACAGTTGCAGCTGTCTTCCAGCGGTCGGGGGGATGAATTCTTTATTCCTGAAGTGGAACCTTGGGAGCATATCACAGCATCTTCCACAGCAGACTGCAGATCTGTGCTATGGATGATAAAAAATGGAAATAAAGAGCATGTCTTGCCCTGGACACTTGAGGACTTTATGTTCCAGTTACATTCCAAATAGCTCTAACACGAGTAAAAAGGATTAAATTTTTTTTTTTTAAAGATTTTATTTATTTATCTGACAGAGAGACAGCGAGAGAAGGAACACAAGCAGGGGAGTGGGAGAGGGAGAAGCAGGCTTCCTGCCGAGGAGGGAGCCCGATACGGGGCTCGATCCCAGGACCCTGGGACCATGACCTGAGCTGAAGGCAGATGCTTAACGACTGAGCCACCCAGGTGCCCAAGGATTAAATTTTTAAAGAGAAATACAAATAAAGAGCTATGGGTATGCAGAAGTTACTTTTCTTCCACTCAATTCCAATTCTTATTAAAAACCTACTGTATGTTAGTTAGATACCATGTTAGGCAATGAGATAAATGAATGTGATTAACATCTGCCTTTGCCATCATGGAATTTAGTGGCTCATTTGGGGGAGAATGATTGAAAATAAATAAATAAATGAAATAACAGCTAATTGTGATATGTGGTAGGAAGGAAATGAACAGTAAATGAACAACTAATTGTGAAATACATATTTGAAGGAGACACTTGGAGGGGAGAAGGAACGATATAAGTTGAGAATTAATAATGAGAAGAAAACAACCTTGGGAAGACAGGAAGACAGACTGATGTCTTTTTTTTTTTTTTAAAGATTTTATTTATTCATTTGACAGAGAGAGACACAGCGAGAGAGGGAACACAAGCAGGGGGAGTGGGAGAGGGAGAAGCAGGCTTCCCGCTAAGCAGGGAGCCCGACGCGGGGCTCGATCCCAGGACTCTGGGATCATGACCTGACCCGAAGGCAGACGCTTAATGACTGAGCCACCCAGGCGCCCCAAGACAGATTGATTTCTAGGCAAAGGGCCCCCAAATGTTCAGTGACAAAGTGACAGATTTGAGACCTGAAGGAACATCAGCATGACTGGGACATAGTAAGCAAAGAAGAGAGTGCTGTCAGGTGAGATTGAAGTAAAATCATTAGTGTCTGAGAATCTGGGTTGTATTTTAGGCACAATGGGAAAGACAAGAATTTAACAGACACAAGAACACACATAATCTGATTATCATTTACATAAATTACCCCTGGATGCAGTAGACAAAGTGATATTTAGGGATTGAGAAGGCTTCAGTAAACTTGACATTACCTTTTTTTTTTTAGATTATTTATTTATTTGCGAGAGAAAGAGGAAGAGCGGGGTGGGGGGGCGGGTAGGAACATAGGGAGAGGGAGAAGCAGACTCCCCACTGAGCAGGGAGCCCAACGCAGGGCTTGATCCCAGGACCCCGAGATCATGACCCCAGCAGAAGGCAGACGTTTAACCCACTGAGCCACCCAGGTGCCCTAACTTGACATTACTTTTGAAAATTGCTTTCAACAATTATTTTAGAGATACAGTGATGAGATAAAAAGAGAAAAATTTTGACTCATGAAGTTACTTTTCCACAAGGAGATTCTCTGTCTCTCTCCATACATACACACACATGCACATAAATTTATGAAAATGAATATGGAAGAAAAGTAATCTCCGAATGACTCCCATGTCTCTTTATTTTCTTTTGGCTCTTTAAAATGCTTATTCCTTGGGGTGCCTGGGTGGCTAATTCAGTTAAGTGTCTGATTTAGGCTTAGGTCACTGTCTTGCCACTTGGGATCTATATTGGCCTTGTCACCTGTCAGGCTCTGCATATATATATATATATATATATATATATATATATATATATATATATAAAATGAAAGGCTTATTCCTTTACCTTGTATTAGAGTTATTTGGGGTACACACACACACACACTCTCTCTTTCTCTCTCTCTCATTATGTGTATATATACACACACACACAATTATTTATATATTCTATATGCTATACATATAGCTTATGCATGTATTCATGTATATAGTATGCATAGATACAATATAGTATATACATAACACTACAAGGACATTACATACAATATGCTGTATACTAAATTATGTAAAAATATTGTTTTCATGTTTTTTAAAAATTTGAGTAAGATACTAACTTTACTAGAATAATTTGAACAGTAGAAACTCAATTTTGTCATGCCCAATACTGTGCATCATGCTCACAATATTTTTCTTGAATTCACACACTTCTGTTTATATATTTCTATGAAAATAATTCTATATTTTTCTTGTAATGAGCAATTGTTGTTTTAAATGCCTTTGCCTCTTTTTCAATTTTGTGTGAAATTACATCCATCCATCCAAGCATAATTTTTTATTTTACAATGTAATGCTTAAGTCAGACATTATTTTTATTTTTTTATTTTTATTTACTTATGACTCATGATTTAATTCATTCTATTTGTGATGTGATAATATATTTATAAGGTAATTCAGGAGTTTTCTACCCAGACTCTAAATAGGACAGGCTAGTGGAGCACAGAGGAGAGCTGGATGCAATGTTCTTCATGACATTGTATTTTTATAGAATTCTATGATAGAATTTTGAATTACTTCATGTGAGAGAGAAGTTCTACCTACTTCCTAAAAGCTAGGTAACTAATGGAATACATGCCTCAAAAGCAGACACTAAAAACTCACTGAAATTTAGTTACAATTACATTTCCACCCGTATGCATCTAAACTTTCAAAAATGTTTCACACAGACACATCTGAATGCCCGAAATTCTGGAGACTGTTTTTCAACAATGAGCAATGTGTTTAGTTGGGGAGTCTCGGCTGATGCGAGTGAAAAATCTCTAAGGGAGCAAATTATATGTGAGGAAGAATTCAAACATATGTCAAAGCTTCCACTACTTTTAGCTACAGAGGCAGGCACCATGTATTTATTGATCACCTATCCTATGCAAGACAAGTCCTGAAGTATTTAAAAGACAACAAAGCAGAGGTCCTCCCACTGGCTTGCAGAAGATTTGTTTACTCAACAAAAGAAAGGTGACCAATGCTAAAACAGGCAGAAGCTGAGTGAAAGGATTCAGCTGACTGAAATCTATGTTCTAGAAAAATTCTGTCTGAGATGCATGCACACTTCCAAGAACTCATTTTCCACCCACTTACAGGAGCTGTACAAGAAACTATAGAAGGCTCTAGCAAAGAATTAGAATAGATTTATCAGTGAGGTGTGGCTGACTATGAAATGCTCTCAGGAATGCAGCCCAGGGCTGCAATAATGGTGTGAATCAAAACGCTAGAGCAGTTTACCCTAGTTTCCATTACTGTTTTTCTTGTTTCTAAATGGGATAGAATTAAAAGTCTAGATCTTAATAACTATGATTTACAGATTATGCCTGCTTTCATACAGGCTTAAATATTACTAATTAACAAAATATATTGCCATCAAGAATTTTGAGAAAATCTTAGCCTTGCATTATTTGGAACATGTTAATTACGGTGGTGACTAAACCTTCAGCTTGGGTAACACTTTTTAGTAAGAATCTAGGATCAAATGCAACACTGAAAGGACAAGAGGCGGGCTGGGGTCAGTGCCCTCAGGCATCTTAGTTTCTTGGTCTCTGGGCTTCGGTTGCTAGGCATTCACAGAGAATAATGGCAGGGCCATTGTAAGGGTGCTTTTTCCCTCTGCCCCTCTTAAGCTCCTGTTCTCTGCTTATGTAAATAAGTGAATATTTGGAGACAGCCTAAAGAGAGGCCCACAGAAGTTTCCACATGTTAGCATCTACTATACGTCATGTGCAAAGGATATTAAGGTAAGAACGATCCATGACTTTTTTTTTTTTAAATTAACATTCTGCTTCCAAGAAAAAAAATGTAAACAGAGAGAAGTTTGCTATTGTTGCTTCTAATGAGATTACAGGTCTATTTTGAGTATTAATAGTGTTAGCACTTTGTGTAACATACAATGAAAAAGAATTTTAAAGCATTTACTTTCCTTTAAAATGTGTGACACATCATAATCCAGTAGGAATATGTGTGGGGAAAATCTTCTGGCAGAATTTAACAATATTTATGAAAATAACCTGAAGAAGAGCATTATATTGGAAACTTGTAATGTTATTATTGCTTATGATGTAGTCAATTGTTAAGCTATTCTTTTAGTTGATAGACTAAATCATTTACTAAATCAGCAGACTTTGTTTTGTGAAACTGTTACTTTTTTGGACCTAGTATGTTGCTGCTTTAACTTTATAGATACTCTGATTTCTCCGGGTATAGAAGCCAAGGGGAAGACAATCCGTGCATTTGCAAATACGGACGCTTTCTTTTGAAACCAAGCTTTGTGTTGGCTGTTTCTACTAGTTTCCTAATGTAACAGAAGCTGAATTCTATTTTTAACAAAAATTAAGAATCTAAATTAATACGTGAGATCCGGTTAACCTGGGGGAGAGGGTTTAGTTGAAGCTGTAGACTTAAAGGATCTGGATTCAAATGGCAGTTCTGTTGTCTTTCAGTGACCATACCTTGGCCAGTTACTCGATTTCCTGGTAAAATGGGGATCATGAGTCACAACGTCACAGGTTGTTAGAGAAATTGAACAGGATTAATATAGTTTATGTGGCACTCAACGCAATGCTTAGCACGGAATCAGTGCATAATGAGCTAACAGTCATTACAATTGTCAGGGAAAGTCAAATCAGTGTTAATCTGTCCTTCTGTTGGCTTAAGATCTGTCCATTGAGAGTTTCTAGACAGGGGAACCACACAGGAGGCTTTCTAGTGTGTAGAGTAAGAATAAGGATTAAAGACATGCAAGGATAGGTGGGTCCAGACTCTTGCCTTGGCAAGAGGAGAGGAAATATAATGGAAATTAAGCATAGGAAAGTATAACTCTGGTTTCTCGAGATAATAATATTCCAACTTTTACCAATATATGACTTTACATTGTATAAAACAGTCCCATAGGCCCTGAGCCATGGAATCATTGGAGGAAGAATACAGAAGAGGTACCATATGAGCAGTACATGACAGAATGGCATGAGGAAAAAGATCTCAGGTTCAAACCTATAGCCATTGGACATGCTGCCCCCTTTCTATGCTACCCTTCCTATGGTTCTCAAAAGAATAGTTAAAGGATTCAGAAGAAAGTGATCCATGAAAATATCAGAGAAACTTTGTGTTTTCTAGGCTAGATGTATTCGGGAGAGAGATCATAATCTCTTGGGATTTGGGGGCAGAAGCACTGATAAAATTAAGGGAAGGTTATTTGTTGGCTTTTTCAATGAAAATTTGGAGAATTTCTTTGCCTTTATTCATAGGAATGTTTTGAGCAGCTAATTTCCTTTTCTGTTTCTTTAATTCAGCCAGTGATACACAGATTTGCGTACAGTAAGATAAACAATAAACTATAACTACCGATGGAAGTAATTTCTTAATTTTATTGGTGTGTTGCTAGCATCTAGTTAAATTTAAATTAAATATAAATTCTAATCTAGCAAATACATACTTCAAAACTAAAATTTCATTTGTAAATTTGAAGCAAACACATTTATAACATATTTCTTAAATTTAGGAACTGCTTATTGTAAGGTATTAAAGGACTCCAAGGCAATGTGGTTCCAAATCATGACATACAAAATTTCTAAAATTTGAGAATTAATGTTGGGTGTACTTGTTTTGTAAAAATGAGTTCTTCTAACTATAAAAGCAAGTGTTCTCATTTTGTGTGAACAATAATATATGAATAAATTATATGTCTTTTCTTTCCCCTCCTTTTTTTTTTAAATGAAGGCCTGAGAAAAGAATATTAATGAAAGGTGGTTTAGTGTTTGTCAGAGTTGCCCAGGGCAAATGTAAGATGTCATTCTAATCAGTGCTGTTACTACAACTTCAGTAATGGTGTATCTAGCTTTGATTCATATTCCTACCCAGTTAAGTATTGTACACCTTCTTCAATCTATTGATGTATTGTTGCAAATTATACATTGAATCCATTTCCACAGGGCTACCTTTCAATTTATGATTTAGCTTTGAGAACTGAACAATAATGATACAACTAATGAAGGAATTGAGTATAAGTTATGCATCAAAGTTACTAAGAATACTTCAGATGAAAGTGGAGTGTTTTGTGAGCTATTTTTGTTCTGATTATAACATTTGTTTACGACACCTGGCCATTTCCTAAATTTATTACTAATGAGAGTTTGTTAGCAGCTGATATAGCTCTAAATTTAAGCTACATTTATTTAAATTGGGGTGTTATATGAACTATTTCCTGCTGCTTAAGAAAAGTAACCCTTGAAGAAAGATTACTTTCATATTTTGATGACATCTATATGTTACAATGACATTTCAGTAGAATGAGCATTCTTCTTATTTATTTATTTATTTATTTTTTAAAAAGATTTTATTTATTTGCCAGAGAGAGAGAGAGGGAGAGTACAAGCAGGGGAAGTGGCAGGCAGAGGGAGAAGCAGGCTCCTTGCTAAGCAAGGAGCCCAATGTGGAACTCGATCCCAGGACCCTGAGATCATGACCTGAGCCGAAGGCAGACGCTTAACCATCTGAGCCACCTGGCTCCCCTGAGCATTCTTCTTTAATTTAATTCTACAAGATGGGGGAAATATTATTGGCTTTTCATTTTTCTACAGTAAGTGGGTTTTGCCATGGTAAAAAAAAATAATAGTAATAATTGTTGGATTGCTCTTCAGCTACTTAGTATTAGGTTTTCATTGTTGCTGTTTTTTAATAAATCCATTTTCTTGATATTTAACCATTTTTACCAATATTTTGGCTTAACAGTAAATATATATATATGGATATATGTAATTACATATGTATGTATATATACACATATATACGTATGAGTGTGTAAATATATCTATTGTTGAAACAGTACTTTAACATTTTCCCCCATTAATAAAAGTAGAACAAGTCTATGCTCTAAATTTAATTGGGTTTAGGTGGTTTTAAGAGAATGTATTATGAAGAAAGAGTTAAGTATAGAAAGACTACTGACTTGGTTTTAGAAAACCTAAATGTTAGTCCTGATTCTAACAGTGAAGTTTTTTTAGTGTCCCACTGTATTCTGATCCTCTGTTTCATGTTCCAGGCATATGAAATTTTTGGTAAATATCAAGCTGACTTAACTTTGTGTCCTAGAGACCATCTCTGCTCCACAGATGAATGTAAGAATTATATTTGTTCTATTTCAAAAAGGAAAGATTGTACACATGATTTAAGAAAGATCAACTCACTGCTAGAAAGGGACAAACATTTTAGATTTCAAGCTTATTAAGTTCTTTTTCTTACACTTAAAAAATTAATGCATATAAAAAAAATTAATGCATAAATTACATACAACAAAATGCTCAGTTCGTAAGTGTTCAGTTCACTGATTTTGACAATTGGATATACTCAGTACCCACAACCCAAAGCAAAATGTAAAATATTTCCATCATCCCAGAAAGACCTTTCATGTCCGTTGCTAATAAATCCTCCTACTCCCAGAGGAAGCTACTTCCTGATTTCTACCATAACTTAGTATTTCCTGTTCTTGGACTTCATATACTTAGAACTATAGCATAGATACTCCTCTCTGTTTCAGATCTCTCACTCAACACATTGATTTTGAGATTCATTCATGTTATTGCATATATCAGCATTTTGTTCTTTTTTTAATTGTAGAATTGTATTTCATTGTATGGACATTTCACTCTTCATTTATATCTTCTTCTCCTAATGGACATTTGGGTTGAGCCCAGTTTGGGGCTACTACTATGAACAAGATTTTTCTAAATCCTCTTGAACAAGTCTTTTTGTGGACGTGCTTTTACTTTTCCTGTGTAAATATGTCAGTGTAAAGTTCCTCTGTCAAGAGTGAAGTTCATGTACTTTTGTCGCAAGATTGCAGGGTGCTTGTCTCATGGAGTCGAAGAATGAATCCTGCAGACACAAAAGGGTGAAGTGAAGTGTAAGTCTATTAACCAAAGGTGTGAACAGAAAGGAAAGAAAAAAGCTCTCTAGAGGGAGAGGGGTCCGAATGGGTTGCCACGGAGGGCTTTTAGTGGCAATCTTTTATTGAGAACTGACCAGGAAGCTTGTGGCCTTGAGACTCTTGTGCCATCTTGGTTTGTTCCCCTATATCTTGTCCCGCTCTGTCTCGGCGTCTCCACCTGCCAGGAATAGCTTCAGGGGCCCAGTCGGGGAGTCAGGGGCCTCCTACCTCTCCTGCCTGGACCTTAACCCCTTCCTTATTCATGGGATAGGACCTGTGGGCAGAAAGAGCACTGGGATTGTGAGGAGTGGCTGACTGTATACTTTTTAATTAGTGGGGGTGAGGGATAGCACAAGTCTCCAAGGAATCTGGTAGCACGGCTTTCAGGACCTTGAGGGGCCAGCTGCTGTCAAGATGAAGTACTTTTAAACATTAAGGCACTAAGGGAGCCACGAATTCCTTGAGGAAGGTCATGCTCTGCATGTTTCAGGTATCTGTCAGTGGGCTGCAAGTTGTAAGAAGATTTTAACTGAAGCTACATTTCTTTTGCCTTTGTTTCCCACAACACTTGCAACTTCATAATTGCCACATAGTTCTCCGAAGTGGTGGTACCATTTTACATTTCTACTGGAAATATGTGAGAGTTCTGATTGCCTTACTCCCTTCCAGGACTTAGTGTTGTTGTTGTTGCTGTTGTTGCTGTTGTTGTTGTTTTACTTTTTGTTCTAATGTCTGAGAAATGGTATCTAATTGTAGTTTTATTTGCTTTACTTTGCTCTGATAACTGAGTATGTCGAGCACCTTTTCATGTGTATGTTGGCCATTTGTATATCTTCTTTGTTATGTGTCTGTTCAAGGGGCTTTTGTCAAGTTATTAATTGGATTATTTGTCTTTTTATAATTGATTTGTAGGAACTCATTTTATATTCTGGATGGGTAATTTGTTCAAATATCTAAATTCCTATCATTTTTATCCAGTGTAGGGCTTGCTATTCATTTTCTTCATTGTGTCCTTTAAATAACTGAAGCTTTTAATTTTGAAGAGGTTCAATGTATCACCTTGTTTATGGTGCATGCTTTCTGTGTCCCATCAAAGAAATCTTTTTTAAGATCATGAGGCTATTTTATGTTTGCTATTTGAAGGTTATGGTTCAGTTTAATTAATCTTAAATTAATTTTAAGTTTAGAGTGTATTAGAGGTGAAATTTCATTTTTAAAATTTACGTATTTATTTGCTCCAGTATCTTTTGCTAATAAGATTTTTTATTATTGTTATAATTGAATTGACCATACTTTTGCCCAAAATCAGTGTGGATTGATTTCTGGGCCAACACTTTTCTTCAAGTGTTCTATTTTTGGAGAAAACTTTTACATTATTTGGAACCAATATTATACTGTTCTGACTACTGTAGATTAAAACTTAAAATCAGATAGTGTGAGCAATTCAATTTGGTTCTTTTTAAAAATTGCTTGACTATTTTGCACCCATTATATTGTGAACTTGCCTAAATTCACTGATTAGTAGGGTTCTTTTTTTTTTTTGAAGATTACATGGAGTTTCTTTCTTTTTTTTTTTTAAGATTTTAATTTACTTATTTATTTGACAGAGAGAGAGGGAGAGAGAGAAGCAGGCCCCCTGCTGAACAAGGAGCCCGACATGGGGTTCGATCCCAGGACCCTGGGATCATGGCCTGAGCCAAAGGCAGACACTTAACCGACTGAGCCACCCAGGCACCCCTACATGGAGTTTCTTTGTGCATAGTTATACCATCTCTATATAAATAAGAGCATTTCGCTTTTTCCTTTCCAGTCACTCTGCTTCTTATTTCTTTTGTTTACCTTGTTGCGATGGCCAAGACTTCCAACACAACAGTGAGCAGAAGTTGTTTTTTTTTTTTTTTTAGATTTTATTTATTTATTTGCGAGAGAGAACGAGAGGCAGAGAGCACGAGAGGAAGGAGGGTCAGAGGGAGAAGCAGACCCCCCGCTGAGCAGGGAGCCCGATGCGGGACTCGATCCCGGGACTCCAGGATCATGACCTGAGCCGAAGGCAGTCGCTTAACCAACTGAGCCACCCAGGCGCCCAGTGAGCAGAAGTTGTAGGAGCAAACATTTTTGCTTGTTTTTTTATATTGGGGGAAAAGCATTTAAAGTTTCATGATTAATAAAGATGTTATCAGCACATGCTTTGTTGATACTTTTGTATTTCTAATGTGCAGAGATATTTTAATATAAACCAGTATTTAATTCTGTTCAATGCTTTTGCTGTACTTATTTAGACATATACACATACTTTTTAAAAATTAATTTCTTTTGCTAATATGGTGAATTACATTGCTTGATTTCTAAATGTGAACCAACCTTGAATTCTTGGAGTAATCCCCATGTGGTCATGATATATTAGCCTTTTACAGTATTTTGTTTTCATGTCTATGAAGGATATTGGTCTATGGTTTTATTTTTCTTAAAATATTTGGTATTGTAATATTTAGTATTCGTGCTTTTCTGGCCTCATAAATTGAGCTGAGATGTATTATTTCCTCTTCTATTTTTGATAAAACTTCATGAAGACTTGTGATATTTCTTCCTTAAATTTTTGACAGAATTTGCTGGGGAAGCCATTTGGGTCTGGAGTTTTCTTTGTTGGAAAGTTTTTATTATGAATGGGGCTTTTTAGATTTTTGCTTTTATATCTTTTTCTATCACTTTTACTAAGTTTTTTTAATGAGTATATCCATTTCATTTAAATTGTCAATATATTGGTATTCAGGTTTTCTGGAGACAAATTCTTTCAGGTTTTGCTTAATGAAGATGTCTTTATTTCTCCTTTACTTTGAAGAATATTTTTACTAGATATATAATTTTAAATTAACAGGTTCATTTTTCCTTTGAATACTTTAAAGATGTCTTTTGGCTTCATCTTGCATTAACTATATTTAATGAAAAGTCAGCCATAATTGTTTTACCCTTTATGTAATGCAATTTTGTTTTTAATTATCAAGTGCTTTCAATATTTTCTTTTTACTTTTAGTGTTTCAGGATTTTACCTGCAATGTGCCCAGGCATAATTTCCTTCTTGGGGTTTTCTGAACTTCTTGAGTATTTGAGTTGATTTTGGAAAAATATTGAAAAATATTTATCTTTCAAAATTTGTCTTTTGTCCTAATTTCTCTTTTCTCCTTTATTTTCATCTTTATATACTCCAATTAGATGTATGTCATACTGTATGAAAGCATCCACAGACCTCAGACACTGTTCCTTTTGTCTACACATTTATCTTTTTTGTCTTTCAGTTTGGGTAATTTCTTTTTTTGACCTGTCTTTAAATTAGCTGATTGCTCTCTTTGACATTTCCACTGTGCTCTTAAGTTTATCAAATGAGTTCTTTATTGTTGTTACCATATTTTTTATATCTAGCATTTCCATTTAATTTTTTTTAACAGTTTTGGTCTCTGCTGAAATTCTCTTTGTGGTCAGACATGTTGCCTGTATTTTCTACCACCTTCTGTCATAGTTATGTTAAACTGTCTTTCTAATACATCTAATATCTCAGTCTTTCCTGAATCTTTTTCTTTTGATGTTTTCTTTCCTAACTATGGGTCACATTTTCTTATTTCTTTGTGTCACAATTTTTGAGAAGCATTATGTGTAAAAGAACTGGAGTAAGTAAACTTTGCCTCAGATAAGGGCATACCTTCAGCCCTGTCAGGCCTCTGGTGTGGGGGCTGAGTCACACCAATTTGTAGTTGAGCAAGGTCTAATCTAAACTAAATCTCTTTCATCTTTTATTGTTTTTTAACTCAACACAGTCTTTAAATATTTTGACAGCATGATCAGGATTTTCTTTCCAAATAAGCTTTCTGAGCACGGACAAAACTCCGGAGAGTTCTTAACGCTTTACAACACAGAAAAAAAAGGTTCTTTGAACTTTGTGTGATATAAGGTCTAAAATTAAGGTGCCATATCATGTGCTGCCTTGACATGTGAAGCCCAGAAGGCCTTAGATGGCCTAACCACAAGTTGCCTTCCCCACTTTGCCCTGGTGGATAAGGGCCCCTGGTCAAACAATCCTCCTTATCAAAGGGACCAGGCACACTTCCTGCTTGTCTCTAAGTAGTGGGTTTCAACTCCCTGTCAGTCTGTAGAATTATTTAAACAAGCCAAGTGCATCCTCCTATGGGAGCCAGGAGACAGCCCACACTCTCCTTATTATAAAACCTTCTTCATAGCCCCTAGCTGTTCATTTTGTTCCTGAGCGCTGCCTCTGTGTGGCCCTCCGTGGTATGTGATGCTGTCCTCCCCAGTGTGAGTATGTGTATGAGCTGCTGCCAGTTTCACCCAGCCAGTGTCAGGTATCACGTGTTCAGCCATCCCCATAACCCTAGGGTGGGACCTCCTCATCAGTGGGGTGAAGAGGAAGTGATTAGAACATGGCGGGGAGACCTCCTAGTTTACAGTAAGAAAGCATTTTTTAGAAGATCTCTGGTGAGTTCTCTTATTTTTCCAGATCCACCTGTGAATTTCTACACCATGAAGATATCTCTCTGAACTTTTGCCTTCTCTTCAGCCTTTTGGGGACCATTGGAGTATACTCAGTGAAGACCTGGCATGCTTCAAAGTTATTTTTATTTTCTAGTTCTCTTGCCTTTTACCCAGCCTTTGGAGGGTTAAAGCAGTGACTCAGTGGAGCTACCTTGATGATGAAATTTCTGGCTTCTCTATTGGCCTTTTTCTGACAGCCAGCAGAGGGATGGGGGCTGACACCTTGTTGCAACTTTCCAAAGGTAGAAGTCTAAGGCCCTCCATTCAGCCTTTGCTGGCATGGGTGGGGATGGGATCACATGTTTTCTGTAGCTTTGGTGGGGGTAGTGCAGCGATTGTCTGTCTTTCTGAGCTGGCCATTTTTTAGTCCTTTTGGCCTTTCTGGGAACTTTTATTGTTTGTGCCATTGGTGTTCCTAGTTTGCCAAATTCTCCAGCACTGGGATATGAGACAAAAAGAAAATCCAGAGAACTCAATGCTGTGTTGTTTCTTGGGTCCTCTTAGCCAGTCTGCCTTTCTTTTCTCTACCTTTCAGAGTCCTCTTATGTTTTTTTGATATATACTGCCCAGGATTTTCAGATGTACTTAGCAGGAGGAATAAGGAAAAATTGTATCTATTCCAATTTTCAGGAGAAGTCACTCAGCAGCCAGACATAAATTGGGAAATGAAATATTGTTATTTCTAAAATTTTCCAAAAGAAATCAGTCTTAATTTCATTTGAAGTGTACTGTTCTACTTAAATGGGAAATATAAATTAAGCACTAAGATAATGTTGCAAACTATCAATATAGACTTTTGCTTATGAGGGATATTTGGTCTTGTATTATCAATGTGTTCTTTACGTTCTTAATTATAAAGTTAAAAATTTAATATTAAGACTATGTTGTGTTTTCTCTCCTGACAAACTAATATGCTTCTTGCTTCTCTCACTTAATATTTAGAATGATATAATTGATTATCCTTCCATATTACCTTTCCTACCAACTCACAAAGACCTAAATTTTGTTCTTAATTTTAATTTGCATACTTTAGATTTTTTTCTGGCATTACTACTGCCTCATTATCCTTTATTACACAGTTCTTAGTCTTTGCTTTGATTCTCATGTGCCTGGGATGGTTTCAAAATAATCTATTTAAAACACATTTTAAAAACAGGTGAGATAGAAAAAATGGGCTTTCTAAATTTTATTTAGGAAAGATTGACAAAAGGCAATCTGGTTGAAGAGGTATTCTAGGAGACTTTTGAAGTTGTATTCATAAAGTAAGTATATTGTGTTTATTTAGATTGTTTTTTGTTTTTTTTGTGTGTGGGGGGCTATAAGTTGGAAAAATAGATCCCCTTTTTAGCCCTCTGACAGGTGCTGTAACTGAAGTACATTCACAGTTTAATCCATTCATTCATTTATTTAACAAATATTTACAGAATGCAAACTGAGCACTGTTTTAGATGCTGGGAATGCAGCAGTCTTCAGCTGTCCTGGAGGTTCCATTCTAGCAAGTGAAAGAAGCGTATTATTGTGCTGTCAAAAATAAGGCAATGTCATCCCTTGCAATACTGCACAGAAATTGAAAAAGGCACCCAACCAAAAAGGAAAAAAAAAAAAAAAACAGAAAAGTTTAGACTAAAAGCAAACTTATAAAAACACAAATTTTCTCCTCTAATTCCACAAACTCAAACTAATTGAAGTCATTAAATTATTAGTGTATCTCAATATATGTTTTAGCTGTAAGATAAAAACAAAAAATAAAGAAATTAAGAACCATTGAGAAAATGAATTTAAGACAACTTGACAATTATTTTCCTCAAATTTCTGTAAATTTAGAAGTTTACTACTTCTTTTATGGGATATATTATTAGATGATGGAAAGAATCAGAATAGGACATAAATATCTATTCTGTCAATTACCAGTATGTTACTCTAGGACATTATTTAACTTCTTTAAGCTTAATTTTTTATCAGCAAAATCAGAGTAGAATACTTACCAGCATGACTGGGATAATTAAATAATATGTCAAATTTAACTTATCTAGCACATTTTATGGCTCATGAAAATCTTGCTTAAATCGGTATCTTTCCCTCCCCCAGCCCTTTGACTGTATGCTTACAACTCCCTTTGTCTATATATGTATATTCGAAAGGTTTTCAATATTTTCAAGCAACATAAAATTGAAAAAGGCTTAGAACTTTGTTTTCTGTGATTATTTTATTTTTTTATTTTTTAAAGATTTTATTTATTTGAGAGAGAGAGAATGAGAGAGAGCACACGAGAGGGGTGAGGGTCAGAGGGAGAAGCAGACTCCCTGCCGAGCAGGGAGCCCGATGCGGGACTCGATCCAGGGATTCCAGGATCATAACCTGAGCTGAAGGCAGTCGCTTAACCAACTGAGCCACCCAGGCGCCCTTCTGTGATTATTTTTTGACAGTGACAATTTATAGAGGAGGGTTATAATGAAATATTATTTTAAATGTTTTAGCGTGCCTGGGTGGCTCAGTCAGTTAAGCATCTGCCTTGGGCTCAGGTCATGATATCAGGGTCCTGGGATCGAGTCCTGCACTGGGCTCCCTGCTCAGCAGGGAGTCTGCTTCTCCCTTACCCTCTGCCCCTCCCTTTTGCTCATGCTGTGTCTCTCAAAATAAATAAATAAAATATTTAAAATAAAAAAATAAATAAGCATTTTAAACTATTTTTAAAAGTAAGAATTTCTCATGTGAAAAGGAAAGAAGGAAGCTGCTAAGAAATCCTATTAATCTAGTAGAAGTTACTCTACACCCCAACATTCTACAAAGGATTATACTCTTATAGCCATAAAAATTGCATTAAATAATACATAGCACCATCTACAAGCAATGAAATCCTCAATCTGAGATTCTCTTTTAGCTCATTTATATTTTTATTTCAACTTAATAAACATTTTTTCTAGTGATTAGAAAATTGATTCATGCATATTATAAGGGAAAAAAGAAAAATAGAATGAACCCATTATCTCATTACCTAGAGAGAACTCAATTTGCAATATGTATTCAATCCTATATTTATGATACAATGAAAAATGACCAAAAAACCTCCTGATAGCACATAATATAATGAGTTTCATAGTTCCTTTCTTATAAAATTAATCAAAATGAATAAATGGCAATAAGGTAAAACATACTATAAACAATCTAGTGGGCAATGTGGGGTATAGCAAAATGATGGGATACATGTATATGAAACTCTGATGGTACGGTTTAATCCACAAATAGTATTTAAAGCAGTTAGAAGAATGGATTGAGTATCTTTAGGCAGTAATCCCAGGAATATTATTTTTCTTAATTGTTATTCTGTAAGTATTAATGAGTCTGAGAAAGCAGAATTTGAGGTTAGACCTCTGACAGTTTCTGGAGTACAGATATTTTATGTCTCCAATTATGGGATGATCCATACATCTAGAACCTCCAAGTGAGCTGGGGATTCCCTGGGGAGTTACGTGGAAAGATGGCTTGGTGGATTGATAATGAGAGACAGAACCTTTAGCCTTTTGATCACAAGGTCATCTGTAAGCTAGGAAGAGGGTAACCAAAAGTCGTTATTGGTCAATACCTTACAAAAGCAAAATGAATTGCTTAGCTTAGTTCAGTTTTTATTACCATTTGAGAGCTATTTGTTACCGGTTATAGATCCAATGAGTGACCCTTTACCACTAAAGTTCACTTGTCCTGAACAGAATCAAGATGTATTTTACAAACCATGGAAGAAAAAAAAAATCTACGTGTGCCATCATGCTGGTTGTTTCTTAAGCTTTCAGGATAGTCTATTTATCTACTTTTACTAAATCTTAGAAAAGGGATTTAAAATTGTACCCTAAATAGAAAATTTTTACTTGGGTTTTTCTGAATTACTAGTTTGCTCTAAGCCAAGGCTAGTTGTGTCTTTTACAGATAGAGATGCTGTAATGTCTTTTTCTTAGTAGTGAAAAATCCATGTTTGTGTTGTGAAAATTATGTAGTTTCATTGCCCTTTTTAGTGATGAATTGCTGCCTGGATTGTCTGTGCTGGACCTACTTGCTCTTTTACTAATGCAAGCTTTGTGGGATTGTTCTGTGGTATACCCAAGAAACAGATGCTTTGTACTTCATATTAAAGTTAATTAGGGTTGCTACTGATTAATGTGTCTTAGTTTAAATAAGCTCATATTATATATCTCTAATTTGTCAACAATATACTTGTAGAAATAAATGGTAAAAATTAAGGGGAGAAAAAAAGTATTATGACCAAGTAGTTAGTAGTTCAGAGAAAAATTAGGCCTTGTCTCAAATCCTGGTGCTCTGTATACAGGATTAGGGACAGGAGTATATATCGACAGTAATATGTAACCCAATAGGCACGAGGTTTCTGGTTATCCAATTCTGAGAGAAAAAAATTCTATGACTGAATATTCAGCAAGAGCCTAATGCCTGGCACAAAAATTGGCAGAAAGATTAATTACACATAGATCTGGTCTTCAGATAACATAATAGACCATTAGCAAGTAGAGAGCAAGAATATTCTTGCTTTATAATCTCAGCACCTAAGAAAGTACCTAGCTGAAGCTAACTGAGGGTTTGGGTAATTACTGAAAGAATGAATGAATGGATGAACTGTTATAACATGTTATTTATATGTCCAAAGAGTCTGCTATGGAATTTTTTTTACAGATGAGAGAGCTTAATTGAAGCCTGAAAATCAGAGATTTGCTGTAGTAGTGAAATCATAAATCCCATAAAGCTTCTCTACTAGGAAAACAACCATAGAAAAGTCTTTAATCAATTTAGTTCTCCATTATCTGCAGCTAATATCATTTTGCACCACAGTAAAAGTACAAAAGCATTATATATGATTCCATTTTAATTTATTTTCACATGACTTCATTTTTTTCTTCATCCATTATTATCCAAAATTCTGATTATTCATTCCATAAACTGGTTCTGGTAAAAGTTCTGAGAGCAAAATTTAAAGTAAGTTCCATATATATCTGTATAATTCAAAAATTTATACTTTTTTGCTATTACTTATCATCATTGAGATTAACTTCAAGTAATGCCTTGGCTGAGTGTATTTATAAAAATAGAGGTATATATATATATTTTTTTCCATAATTAAGCCTGTGATGTGTAAAATGTTAGAGACTGTCAATGAGTTTTTGTTTGTTGTATGTGCATGCATATAAGCATTTGAACAAAATGTGATTCTCTGGATGGGACACAGTGGAAAAGAAATATCATATTTTTTTTCTCAGTTTCCCTGTGTAGTAGAACAGAATGTTAAACTCCTTGATTCAGTTCATCCAAACAAAATTCCATACTCCCTATCATCAATGTGAAATTTCTCTTCAAAATCAACAACCAATGAAACATGAGTGGACATAGGAAAGTTACTTCATGTTTTTCTCATGGGTTTTCCTGATAATAATTGCCCGTGTTTTCCCATTTACCCTTAGCTTCGTCAGACACCCTTCACCACCTCCATAGATCCATCCCACCAGAGGTCACAGATCACACAAAACCTACAGAAACAGGAAATCAAACTTCCTGAGTCCACTACAAAACACAGAAACCTATTTCCTCTACACATCTCAAATTGGCAAAGCTCTGTCTTAGCGGATTCAGTGTGGAAGTAGCTGTTGAAAAGACCAGAAGGACCGTATCTCCCAATTTTGCATGAGCTTTCTTGCTTCAAACTACTGAAATGAAGAGAGCAAGGCTATTTATCCTGCTTTCTAGTTTATGGAATGGGGGCTTTGGGCTTATCAACACCACGCATACTTGGACTACCCCTGAGGATGCAAGCTCCCAGGAGAACGCGGCCTCTGCTACGGTTCCTCTAAATAAAATGCTGCCAACCCCTCAGATCACATCAGCTGAGATAGCCACAATTCCTGAGGCAAGAACCTCTGAAGAGAGTCTTCTAAAATCAACACTGCCTCCCTCAGAGACAGGCACACCTCCTGAGGGTGTGAAAAACCAAACTCTCACACCCCCAGGGAAGATAGAAGGGGTGCTTAAGTTACAGCCTCTTGCCCTCCCAACCAAACCTAGCCTCAAGTTCAGCCCAAGAGCAGAGTCAGTGGTCCTTTCCAACTCTACAATGAAATTTCTTCAGAGCTTTGCCACAAAGTCGAATCAACAAGCGGTCTCTCCCAACTCAGTTGCAGGCGGCCTGGGAAATCGGTCCCCACGGGAAACATACCTCAGCAGAGGTGACAGCAGTGGAAGCCAGAAAACCAACTATCAAAAATCAAGTTTTGAAACAACTAGAGGAAAGTAAGAAACAATTCTTTTATTTTTTTTTTTCTCTCCCTAACTATAGAGTCTATAAGATTGCAAGCTAACAGTTTCTCACTCTCAGAAAATGTTTTCATGTTCAGGATGAAATTGGATCACATTGCAGTTAGATAAGGTAATTAAGCATTACTTTATCTAATGGAGAAAAGATGAACCAAAAAATGCAGCAATTTTGTTTTAATTGAACCAATCAAATTCACTTATAAAGGGGCCTTTACTTGAGATAGTCACTAATAAGCAATGTAACACCACAGTGACTGTTAGTTGTTTATTCAACTCAAGGGTATGTTGGTGCGGCTCGGAAGGACACCCACAACATGAAAGAAAAAATGACAATACAGTTGGGACATGAACAGATTTAAAAATTGACAGAGCCTGGTGCTATGGAAGGTATAGTTATCAAGATCAAACCAAGCAGAGCTGGTGTGGAATCCTGGCTCCAGTACTGTCTAGCTTGGTGACTTTGAGTAAGTTAATTGAGCTCCCTGAGACTGAGTTTTTTCTTATGTAAAATACAGATATGGTATAGGGGGTACAGATAAAAATACTAACTTTACAGGGTGATCCTGCAAGATTCGTATAAATCAAATATATTTAGATGCATGCTTTGCACAGAACAGGTGCTAAGAAACATATTTTACTAGTACTGTTATATTGAGTTATGCCATTATCATGAATGTGATGAATAGAAAAGCCAATTTTTCAAATTCATTTTGATTTAAAATTCGAGCAAATCCTATGTGAATTGTTGAAGTTAAAAAATAAAACTTTTAAAAGTATTGTTAATGAAGGGGCGCCTGTGTGGCTCAGTCATTAAGCGTCTGCCTTCGGCTCAGGTCATGATCTCAGGGTCCTGGGATCGAGCCCCGCATCGGGCTCCCTGCTCAGCGGGAAGCCTGCTTCTCCCTCTCCCACTCCCCCTGCTTGTGTTCCCTCTCTCTCTGTCAAATAAATAAATAAAATCTTTAAAAAATATATCGTTAATGAAGACTTTCAAAAGGACCAAAAAATATACTAAAACAAACAAACAAACAAACAAAATAGCTGTGAAAAATGCAGGTCAATGTTTTTATTTAATGTTCAGAGTGATCTGTTTGGAATACCAGTAGTTTAGTGTTATAAAACTAAACTTTCAAACGCTTTTTACCTACAATAAAATAGTTTCAAGACATCAAATAATGCCTTGAGATCTTAGTTGAGTTAAACATCTTACTAACTATATAACATAGTTTAAGTTACTGATAGTCGCTTACACCTGCTCTGTGATAGGCATTGTGTCAAAGCTGATGTTGACGTAAAGATGAGGAGACACTGGGAAGAATATAAACCAATAGATTCATATTTATGTATTCTTTATTATTTAAATCCATTATTTCACTGTATTTCAGAGATTATAGAACTTTAAAAAATATGTAAGTAAATCTAATTTTAACTAAATACTTATTTACTTGGTGGAATTTAGAACAATCCCAATTTACTGTAAAACAAATGCTACAGATTACAAAATGTTCAACTCAGGTTGGGTAAACTTTGCGCATAACAGACATTTTAACATATACATTAAACTTTTTCATGTTGAGGGACAACAGAATGCACTCTATTAAATAATGATAGCAAATGCCATATCACTTACATGATCATTTCTATTAGTCATATTTTATTAGATTCTATAATTTTAGTTTTTAAATCATTTAATAGAACTCTTTGAAAATGATTATAAACTTTTTAAAGATGCTGTCATTAAGAGATTTATCAATAGAATATGAAATATAATCAAAACAAGAAGGGGAAAATTCACATTAAAATGTCACTTAAATTTTATATAACATTGTTTCATAATTAGAACTAGTAATTGAGCATTTGAAAAATACTAGTTTTTAAATAAATGCTAGTTGTTTTATTATGTGCCTAACACTGTCCTAGTTTCTAAGGATACATAGAATTTTTTTTTCTTTTTTAAGATTTTATTTATTTATTTGAGAGAGAGAATGAGAGACAGAGAGCATGAGAGGGAGGAGGGTCAGAGGGAGAAGCAGACTCCCTGCTGAGCAGGGAGCCCGATGCGGGACTCGATCCAGGGACTCCAGGATCATGACCTGAGCCGAAGGCAGTCGCTTAACCAACTGAGCCACCCAGGTGCCCGGATACATAGAATTTTTAAAAGAAGAATGATTCTGCCTGCAGGGATATGTCTTATAAAAAGTAAGCAGTAACATATCTGTCAGATTTCTAAAAACTCAATATGTGTTAGGAGGAAACAAGATATTAAAAGTGTAAACTGCCAAACAGAACGTTGTCCCATGGATTTTCCAATGAAAATAATTTTGAATTACTTCTAGAGAAAAGTACCAACTGTACTTAGAGATTCTATAGCCTGACGTCCTGGGAAGCCTGAGGTTTCCTTTTGGTGATCCTTTCCATCAAGCCCAAGACTTCTTACTCATTATGCCATGCAATTGATAATGGTGCTAGAGAAAACAGTTCTGTGCCTTATGGACGCAATGCTGATGCAAAGAAGCCTTGATAAAGTCTTTCATATTTTCATTTGATTAGCAAGTAATAACAATAGCAAACACTTTATGACATCTGTTCCTAGCACTGTATTGTTCTGAGTGAATATATATATATATTTTTTATTTCAATCATTTCATCACTACCATAACTTCATGAAGAAGATTCTGTTATTATTTCTTTCAGAGAGATTAAGTAATTTAACTAAGGTCACTTAAAAGTAAATCTCGGAGGGTATTATGCTGAGCGAAATAAGTCAATCAGAGAAAGACATGTATCATATGACCTCATTGATATGAGGAAT